>NC_138972.1:24252500-24267500 GCF_055761805.1 Camellia sinensis | reverse complement strand
ACCTTAACTCCACCACTTCAGCTCTCCCCTTCCGGCCTACACATATATCCCATGTGCCTCCCGTATACCTAACACCGCTCCGAAGCCAAACTTGCACGGGGATATCGTCCTGAGTTTGACTCACACTCCCCGGATGATTAGCATATACGTACGCGCGCAAATCAAAGCACTTGTCTACTCATGAGAACGAGGCAACAATATATATATACACAACATCTCACACATGAGAATAAACATAACAATGCCGAGCCTAAGGCATTCAAATAAATCTCATAATCATCACTTTTTCTATACACTCTTTCTCACCATCACTCAAATAAAACAACAATCCATGGAGTCATGGTGGAGTATATGGAATTTATCTATAGGTTCCTAATTAATTTTAATTTCATATGACCATGAGTGTAATTACAACCATAAAATAAATTCATATAAAAATCCTAAACATGGTATACACAACTAATCAAAACTAATTAAAATCAATCCATCATCTACATGCAAATACAAAATCAATCCAACATCAATTAAAAATAAATAAATAAAAACAATGAATCAATCCATCCTCTAACCAATATCTATGGATTCTAAGTTTATTTTAATTTTATATAATCATGAGTGTGATTACAATCATAAAATCAATCCATATGAAAACCCTAAATCATGCATATACAACTAATCAAAATAATTAAAATCAATCAATCAATCATCTAAAAACCCTAAACCTTACATAAATAACTAAACAAAGTAATTAAAATTAATCAATCATCTTTATGTAAACACAAAATCAAACTAATATGAAACAAATAGATAAAAACAAGAATTAAACATAAATCAAAGGAAGTGGATTTTGTACTCACAATACTTTATTGAAGGTCAAAGAATATTTAGAAAACTACTAGAGTCACCAAAACAAAACCCTAATCTTTCCTTTTCTTCCTTCTCCTCTTTTTTCCTTGCTGCCGCCCCTTTCTCTGTCTTCTTTGATTTCTCTCTCTCTCTCTCTCTCTCTCTCTCTCTCTCTCTCTCACACACACACACACACACACAGAACTTGGTCTCTCTCTTTTCCTTTTTATCTCCTAAACCTAGTTGAATACTTCTATGTTATTATATATATAATAACCTAAGAGCTATTATAACCTAATAATATTATACTATAAACCAAAATCTCAACATATAATAGCTTAATAAACTATAATATGTAGTAAAATTTATTAATTACAACACTAAATGCCTTAGATATCACATTAAACTTTATGTAACCACCCAATTAATAATTACATCATTAAATCCATTAAATATCACATTAAATCTCATGTAACCACCCAATTAATAATTACAACATTAAATCCATTAAATATCACTTTAACTCTCATGTGACAACACAATTAATAAAGTCAAAAATAAAATAAGATAATAATAACCATAATAATAATAAATAATGACTAAAGAAAATTAGGGTTGCTACAATTTGGCTGGGCTGCCTTGGCCTTGGCATCGCATGCTGCTGGCCTTGGCCTTGGCGTGGCATGCTGCTGGCTTTGGCTAGGCTGCCTCGGCCTAGGCATGGCATGGCAACCTGCTGGCATTCGCTTGGCATGGCACGCTGCTGGCTTTGGCTAGGATGCCTTGGCCTAAGCTTGGCATGGCAACCTGCAGGCATTGGCTTGGCATGGCTTGCTGCTGGCTTTGGCTGGGATGCTTTAGCCTTGGCATGGCATGCTACTGGCTTCCGCTAGGTTGCCTTGGCCTGGGCATGACATGGCAAGCTGCTGGCATTGGCCTGGCATGGCAAGCTGCTGGCCTTAGCCATGGCATGGAATGCTGCTGGCTTTGGCTAGGCTGCCTTGGCCTAGGCAAGGCATGGCAAGCTGTTGGCCTTGGCTTGGCATGGCATGCTGCTGGCTTTTGCTAGGCTGCCTTGGCCTTGGCATGGCATGCTGCTGGCCTTGACCATGGCAGGGAATGTTGCTGGCTTTGGCTAGGCTGCCTAGGCCTAGGCATGGCATGGCAAGCTGCTTGCCTTGGCATGGCATGGCATGCGGCTGGCTTTGGCTGGCCTGCCTTGGCTTTGCCATGGCATGTTGCTGGCCTTGGCCTTGGCATGGCATGTTGTTGGCTTTGGCTAGGCTGCTTTGCCCTAGGCATGGCATGGAAAGCTGCTGGCCTTGGCTTGGCATGGCATGCTGCTGGCTTTGGCTGGGCTGCCTTGGCCTGGGCATGGCATGCTGCTGGCCTTGGCCCTGGCATGGCATGCTGCTGGCTTTGGCTAGGCTGCCTTGGCCTAGGCATGGCATGGCAACCTGCTGCCATTAGCTTGGGATGGCGTGCTGCTGGCTTTGGCTGGGCTGCCTTGGCCATGGCAAGGCATGCTGCTTGGCCCTGGCCTTGGCATGGCATGCGGCTAGCATTGGCTAGGCTGCCTTGGCCTAAGCATGGCATGGCAAGCTGCTGGCTTTGGCTTGGCATGGCATGCTGCTGGCTTTGGCTGGGGTACCTTTGCCTTAGCATGGCATGCTGCGGGCCTTGGCCTTGGCATGGCATGCTACTGGCATTGGCTAGGCTGCCTTGGCCTAGGCATGGCATGGCAAGATGCAGGCATTGGCTTACTGCTTGTTTGGCTGGGCTGCCTTGGCCTTGGCATAGCAAGCTACTGGCTTTGGCCTGGCTGCCTTGGCCTAGGCATGGCATGGCAACCTGCTGGCATTGGCTTGGCTTGGCATGCTGCTGGCTTTGGCGGGGCTGCCTTCAGCTTGGCATGCCATGCTGCTAGCCTTGGCCTTGGCATGGCTGGCTGCTGGCTTTGGCGAGGCTGCCTTGGTCTAGGCATTACATGGCAAGCTACAGGCCTTGGTTTGGCACGGCATGCTGATGGGTTTGGCTGGGCAGCCTTGGCCTTGTCGTGGCGTGCTGCTGGCCTTGGCCTGGGCTTGACATGTTGCTTGCTCTGGCTTGGCTGCCTTGGCCTAGGCATGGCATGGCAAGCTACTGGCATTGGCTTTGCATGGCATGCTGCTGGTTTTGGTTGGGCTACCTTGGCCTTGCCACGGCATGCTGCTGGCCTTGGCCTTGGCACGACATGCTGCTGGCTTTGGCTAGGCTGCCCCTGCCTAAGCATGGCATGGCAACCTGCTGGCATTGGCCTTGCTTGGCATGCCGCTGGCATTGGCTGGGCTGCCTTGGCCTTGGCATGGCATGCTTCTTGGCCTTGGCCATGGCATGGCATCCTGCGGGATTTGGCTAGGCTGCCTTGGCCTAGGGATGTGATGGCAAGCTGCTGGCCTTGGCTTGGCATGGCATGCTGTTGGCTTTGGCTGGGCTACCTTGGCCTTGGCATGGCATGCTGCTGGCCTTGGCCTGGGCATAGCATGCCGCTGGCATTAGCTAGGCTGCCTTGGTCTAGGCATGGCCTGGCAACCTGCTCGCATTGGCTTGGCATAGCATCCTGTTGGCTTTGGCGGGGCTGCCTTGGCCTTGGCATGCCATGCTGCTGGCCTTGGCCTTGGCATGCCATGCTGCTGGCTTTGACTAGGCTGCCTTGGCCTTGGCATGGCATGGCAAGCTGCTGGCCATGGCTTGGCATGGCTTGCTGCAGGCTTTGCTGGGCTACCTAGGCCTTCGCATGGCATGCTGCTGGCTTTATCCTTGGCCTTGGCATGGCATGCTGCTGGCTTTGGCTAGGTTGCCTCGGCTGGACATGGCATCGCAACCTGCTGGCATTGCCTTGGCATGGCATGCTGCTGGCTTTGGCTAGGCTACCTTGGCCTAGGCATGGCATGGCATGCTGCTGGCTTTGGCTGGGCTGTCTTGGCCTCTGCATGGCATGCTGCTTGGCCTTGGCCTTGGCATGGCATGCGGCCGGCTTTGGCTAGGCTGCCTTGGCCTAGGCATGGCATGGCAAGCTGCTGGCCCTGGCTTGGCACGACATGCTGCTAGCTTTGACTGGGCTGCCTTGGTCATTTCATGGCATGCTGCTGGCTTTGGCTAGGCTGCCTTCGCCTAGGCATCGCACGGCAAGCTGCTGGCATTGGCTTGGCATGGCATGCCGCTGGCTTTTGCTGGGTAGCCTTGGCCTTGGCACGGCATGCTGCTGGCCTTGGCCTTGGCATGGCATGTCGCTCGATTTGGCAAGACTGCCTTGCCCTAGGCATGGCATGAAAACCTGTTAGCATTGGCTTGGCACGGCATGCTGCTAGCTTTGGCGTGGTTGCCTTGGCCTTGGCATGCCATGCTGCTGGCCTTGGCCTTGGTACGGCATGCTGCTGGCTATGGTTAGGCTGCCTTGGATCATGCATGGCAAGGCAAGCTGCTTGACTTGGCTTCGCAAGGCATGCTGGTGGTTTTGGCTGGGTTGCCTTGGCCTTGGCACTGGCATGGCATGCTGCTGGCTTTGGCTAGGCTGCCTTGGCCTAGCATGGCATGGAAAGCTGCTGGCATTCGCTTGGCATGGCTTGCTGCTGGCATTGGCGGGGTTGCCTTGGCATTGGCAAGGCATGCTGCAGGCCATGGCCTTGGCATGGCATGCTGTTGGCTTTGGCTAGGCTGCCCTGGCCTAAGCAATGCATGGCAAACCGCTGGCATTGGCTTGGCATCGCAAGCTGCTGGCTTTGGCTGGGTTACCTTGGCCTTTGCATGGCATGCTGCTTGGCATGCTGCTTGGCCTTGGCTTTGACATGGCATGCTGCAGGCTTTGGTTAGGTTGCCTTGGCCAAGGCATGGCATGGCAAGCTGCTGGCCTTGGCTTGGCATGGCATGCTGCTGGCTTTGGCTGGGCTTCCTTGGCCATGGCATGGCATGCTGCTGGCCTTGGCCTTGGAATGGCATGCTGCTGGCTTTGGCTAGGCTGCGTTGGCCTAGGCAAGGCATGCCGACCTGCTGGCATTCGCTTCGCATGGCATGCTGCTGGCTTTGGCGGGGATGCCTTGGCCTTGGCAGGCATTGCTACTGGCCTTGGCCGTGGCATGGCATGCCGCTGGCTTTGCCTAGGCTGCCTTGGCCTGGGCACGGAATGGCGAGATGCTGGCCTTGGCTTGGCATGGCATGCTGCTGGCCTTTGCTGGGCTGCCTTGGCCTTGGCATGGCATGCCGCTTGGCATTGGCGTTGCCATGCATGCTGCTGGCTTTGGCTAGGCTACCTTGGCCTAGGCATGGCATGGCCTGCTGCTGGCCTTGGCTTGGCGTGGCATGCTGCTAGCCTTGGCTGGGCTGCCTTGGCCTTGGCATGGCATGCTGCTGGCCTTGGCGTTGGCATGGCATGCAACTGGGCTTTGGCTGGGCTACCTTGGCCTTGCCATGGCATGCTGCTGGCCTTGGCCTTGGCATGGCTTGCTGCTAGCTTTGGCTAGGCTACCTTGTCCTAGGCATGGCATGGCAAGCCGCTGGCCTTTGATTGCCATGGCATGCTGCTGGCTTTGGCTGGGCTGCCATGGCCATGCTGCTGGCTTTGGCTGGGCTGCCTTGGCCTTGGCATAACAGCTTGCTGGCTTTGGCCTTGGCATGGCATGCTGTAGGCTTTGGCTAGGCTGCCTTGCCCTTGGTATGGCATGGCAAGCTGCTGGCCTTGGCTTGGCATGGCTATCTGCAGGCTTTGGATGGGCTACCTTGGCCTTTGCATCGCATGCGGCGGGCTTTGGCTAGGCTGCCTTGGCCTAGGCATGGCATGGCATGCTATTGGCCTTGGCTTCGCACGACATACTGCTGGCTTTGGCTGGGCTGCCTTGGCCTTGGCATGGCATGCTACAGGCCTTGGTCATTTCATGGCATGCTGCTGGCTTTGGCTAGGCTGCCATCGCCTAGGCATCGCACGACAAGCTGCTGGCATTGGCTTGGCATGGCATGTTGCTGGCTTTTGCGGGGTAGCCTTGGCCTTGGCACGGCACGCTGTTGGCCTTGGCCATGGCAAGGCATGTCGCTCGATTTGGCAAGACTGCCTTGGCCTAGGCATGGCATGGCAACCTGCTAGCATTGGCTTGGCATGGCATGCTGCTTGCTTTGGCGTGGTTGCCTTGGCCTTGGCATGCCATGCTGCTGGCCTTGGCCTTGGCACAGCAAGCTGCTGGCTTTGGTTTGGCTGCCTTGGCTTAGGCATGGCAAGGCAAGCTGCTTGACTTGGCTTCGCAAGGCATGCTACTGGCTTTGGCTGGGCTGCCTTGGCCTTGGAACTGGCATGACATGCTGCTGGCTTTGGCTAGGCTGCTTTGACCTGGGCGTGGCATGGCAAGCTGCTGGCATTGGCTTGGCATGGCTTGCTGCTGGCATTGGCTTGGCATGGCTTGCTGCTGGCATTGGCGGGGCTGCCTTGGCCTTGGCAAGGAATGCTGCAGGCCATGGCCTTGGCATGGCATGCTGTTGGCTTTGGCTAGGCTGCCCTGGCCTAGGTAATGTATGGCAAGCCGCTGGCATTGGCTTGGCATCGCAAGCTGCTGCCCTTGGCTGGGCTACCTTGGCCTTTGCATGGCATGCTGCTTGGCCTTGGCCTTGGCATGGCATGCTGCTGGATTTGGCTAGGCTGCCTTGGCCAAGGCATGGCATGGCACGCTGTTGGCCTTGGCTTGGCATGGCATGCTGCTGGCTTTGGCTGGGCTTCCTTGGCCATGGCATGGCATGCTGCTGGCCTTGGCCTTGGCATGGCATGCTGCTGGCTTTGGCTAAGCTGCGTTGGCCTAGGCATGGCATGCCAACCTGCTGGCATTCGCTTGGCATGGCATACTACTGGCTTTGGCGGGGATGCGTTGGCCTTGGCAGGCATTGCTACTGGCCTTGGCCTTGGCATGGCATGCCGCTGGCTTAGGCTAGGCTACCTTGGCCTTGGCATGGCATGGCGAGATGCTGGCCTTGGCTTGGCATGGCATGCTGCTGGCCTTTGCTGGGCCGCTTTGGCTTGGCATGGCATGCAGCTTGCCCTTGGCCTTGCCATGCATGCTGATGGCTTTGGCTAGGCTACCTTGGCCTAGGCATGGCATGGCATGCTGCTGGCCTTGGCTTGGCGTGGCATGCTGCTGGCCTTGGCTGGGCTGCCTTGGCCTTGGCATGGCATGCAGCTGGCTTCGGCTTGGCTGCATTGGTCTAGGCATGGCATGGCAAGCTGCTGGCCTTGGCTTGGCATGGCATGCTGCTGGCTTTGGCTGCGCTGCCTTGGCCTTGGCATGGCATGCTGTTGGCCTTGGCCTTGGCATGTCATGCTGCTAGCTTTGGCTAGGCTGCCTTGGCCTAGGCATGGCATGGCAAGCCATTGGCCTTTGCTTGCCATGGCATGCTGCTGGCTTTGGCTGGGCTGCCTTGGCCTTAGCATGGCAGGTTGCTAGCTTTGGCCTTGGCATGGCATGCTACAGGCTTTGGCTAGGCAGCCCTGCCCTTGGCATGGCATGGCAAGCTGTTGGCCTTGGCTTGGCATGGCTATCTGCAGGCTTTGGCGGGCTACCTTGGCCTTTGCATCGCATGCGGCGGTCTTTGACTAGGCTGTCTCGGCCTAGGCATGGCATGGCAAGCTGTTGGCCTTGGCTTGGCATGGCATGCTACTGGCTTTGGCTGGGATTCCTTGGCCTTGGCATGGCATGCTACTGGCCTTGGTCATTTCATGGCATGCTTCTGGCTTTGGCTAGGTTGCCTTGGCCATGGCATCGCACGACAAGCTGTTGGCATTGGCTTGGCATGGCATGCTGCTGGCTTTTGCTGGGTAGCCTTGGCCTTGGCACGGCATGCTGCTGGCCTTGGCCTTGGCCTTGGCATGGCATGCCGCTCGCTTTGGCAAGACTGTCTTGGCCTAGGCATGGCATGGCAACCTGCTAGCTTTGGGGTGGTTGCCTTGGCCTTGGCATGCCATGCTGCTGGCCTTGGCCTTGGCACGACATGCTGCTGGCTTTGGTTAGGCTGTCTGGGCTTAGGCATGGCAAGGCAAGCTGCTGGGCTTGGCTTGGCATGGCATGCTGCTGGCTTTCGCTGGGCTGCCTTGGCCTTGGCATGGCGTGCTACTGGCCTTGGCATTGGCATGGCATGCTGTTGGCTTTGGCTAGGCTGCCTTGGCCCGGGCATGGCATGGCAAGCTGCTGGCATTGGCTTGGCATGGCATGCTGCTGGCATTGGCGGGGCTGCCTTGGCCTTGGCAAGGCATGCTACAGTCCATGACCTTGGCATGGCATGCTGTTGGCTTTAGCTAGGCTGCCTTGGCCTAGGCAATGCATGGCAAGCTGCTGGCATTGGCTTGGAATCACAAGCTGCTGGCTTTGGCTGGGCTACCTTGGCCTTTGCATGGCATGCTGCTTGGCCTTGGCCTTGGCATGGCATGCTGCTGGCTTTGGCTCGGCTGCCTTGGCCAAGGCATGGCATGGCAAGCTGCTGGCCTTGGCTTGGAATGGCATGCTGCTGGGTTTGGCTGGGCTGCCTTGGCCATGGCATGGAATGCTGCTGGCCTTGGCTAGGCTGCCTTGGCGTAGGCATGGGATGGCAAGCTGCTGGCATTGGCTTGGCATGGAATGCTGCTGGCTTTGGGTGGGCTGCCTTGGCCTTGGCATGGCATGCTGCTGGCTTTGGCTAGGCTGCGTTGGCCTAGGCATGGCATGCCAACCTGCTGGCATTGGCTTGGCATGGCATGCTGCTGGCTTTGACGTGGATGCCTGGTCCTTGGCATGCCATGCTGCTGACATTGGCCTTGGCATGGCATGCTGCTGGCTTTGGCTAGGCTGCCTTGGCCTTGGCATGGCATGGCAAGATGCAGGCCTTGGCTCGGCGTGGCATGCTACTGGCCTTGGCTGGGCTGCCATGGCCTTGGCATGGCATGCTCCTTGGCATGGCATGCTGCTGGCCTTGGCTGGGCTGCCTTGGCCTTGGCATGGCATGCTGTTGGCCATGGCCTTGGCATGGCATGGCCTCGACTTGGCTGCGTTGGTCTAGGCATGGCATGGGAAGCTGCTGGCCTTGGCTTGGCATGCCATGCTGCTGGCTTTGCCTAGGCTGCCTTGGCCTTAGCATCGCATGCTGCTGGCCTGGGCCTTGGCATGCCATGCTGCTAGCTTTGGCTATGCTGCCTTGGCCTAGGCATGGCATGGCATGGCAAGCCGCTGGCCTTTGCTTGCCATGGCATGTGGCTGGCTTTGACTGGGCTGCCTTGGCCTTGGCATGGCATGCTACAGGCTTTAGCTAGGCTGCCTTGCCCTTGGCATGGCATGGCAAGCTGTTGGCCTTGGCTGGGCATGGCTATCTGCAAGCTTTGGCTGGGCTACCTTGGCCTAAGCATGACATGCTGCTGGCTTTGGCTAGGCTGCCTTGGCCTAGGCATGGCATGGCAAGCTGCTGGCATTGGCATGGCATGGCATGTTGCTGGCTTTGGCTGGGCTGCCTTGGCCTTGGCATGGCATGCTGCTGGCATTGGCTAGACTGCCTTCTCCTAGGGATGGCATGGCAACCTGCTGGCATTGGCTTGGCGTGGAATGCTGCTGGCTTTGGCTGCGCTGCCTTGGCCTTGGCATGGCATGCTGCTGGCCTTGGCCTTGTCATGGCATGCTGCTCGCTTTTGCTAGGCTGCCTTGGCCTAGGCATGGCATGCTGGGCAAACGCCGTGGCAAGGCATGCGGGCCGAGGCCGTGGCATGGCATGCTGGCCAAGGCCGTGGCAGGGCATGCGGGCATAGGCCGTGGCATGGTATTTCGGCCTTGGCATGTACGGCAACGCTATGGCATGGCATGCGGGTCGAGTCCGTGGCACGGCATGTTGGCCAAGGCTGAGGCATGGCACGCTGAGCAACACTGTGGGATGGCATGCTGGGCAACGCCGTGGCAAGGCATGCGAGCCGGTGCCGTGGCATGCTAGCCGAGGCCATGGCATGGCACGCTGGGCAACGTTGTGGCATGCCATGCGGGCCGAGGCCGTGGCACGACATGTTGGCCAAGGCTGAGGCATGGCACACTGAGCAACGCTGTGGAATGGCATGCTGGGCAACACCTTGGCAAGGCATGCGGGCCAGGGCCGAGGCATGCTGGCCGAGGCCATGGCATGGCACGCTGGGCAACGTTGTGGCACGGCATGCTGGGCAACGCCGTGACAAGGCATGCGGGGCGAGGCCGTGGCATGGCATGCTGGCCGAGGTCGTGGCATGGCATGCTGGCCGATGCCGTGGCATGGCATGCGGGGCGAGGCCGTGGCAAGGCTTTCCGGCCTTGGCATGCTGGGTAATGCTGCGGCGTGCCATGCGAGCCGAGGTCGTGGCATGGCATGTTGGCCAAGGCCGTGGCATGGCATGCGGCCCGAGGACGTGGCATGGCATTCCGGCCTTGGCATGCTGGGCAATGTTGTGGCTTGGCACGCGGTATGAGGCTGTGGCATGGCATGTTGGCCAAGGCTAAGCAATGGCACGCTAGGCAACGTTGTGGGACGGCACCCTAGGCAACGCCGTGGGAAAGCATGCGGGCCAGGGCCGAGGCCGTGGCATGGCATGTTGGCCAAGGCTAAGGCATGGCACGCTGGGCAACGCCATGGCACGGAATGCGGGCCGAGGCCATGGCACGGCATGCAGGCCGAGGCCGTGGCAGGGCATTCCGGCCTTGACATGCTGGGCAACGTTGTGCCATGCCATGCGAGCCGAGGCCGTGGCATGGCATGTTGGCCAAGGCTAAGGCATGGCACGTTGGGCAATGCCGTGGCACGGCATGCGGGCCGAGGCCGTGGCATGGCATTCCGGCCTCGGCATGCTGGGCAACGTTGTACCATGCCATGCGAGCCGTGGTCGTGGCATGGCATGTTGGCCAAGGCTAAGGCATGGAACGCTGGGCAATGCCGTGGCACGGCATGCGGGCCGAGGCCGTGGCATGGCATTCCGGCCTCGGCATGCTGGGCAACGTTGTACCATGCCATGCGAGCCGATGCCGTGGCATGGCATGTTGGCCAAGGCTAAGGCATGGCACGCTGGGCAGCGCCGTGGCACGGCATGCAGGCCGAGGCAGTGGCACGGCATGCAGGCCAAGGCCGTGGCATGGCATTCCGGTCTCGGCATGCTGGGCAACGTTGTACCATGCCATGCGAGCCGAGGCCGTGGCATGGCATGTTGGCCAAGGCTAAGGCATGGCACGCTGAGCAACGCTGTGGCATGGCTTGCTGGGCAACGCTGTGGCAAGGCATGCGGACCGAGGCCGAGGCATGCGGGCCGAGGCTGTGGCATGGCATTCTGCCCGAGGCCGGGGCATGGCATGTGGGGCGAGGCCGTGGAAGGCATTCTGGCCTTGGCATGCTAGGCAACGCTGCGGCGTGCCATGCGGGCTGAGGTCACGTCATTGCATGTTGGCGAAGGCTAAGGCATGGCAAGCTCGGCAACGCTGTCGCATGGCATGCTACGCAATGCCGTGGCAAGGCATGCGGGCCGAGGCCGTGGCATGGCGTGCTGGCCGAGGCCATGGCTAAGGCATGGCACGTTGGGCAACGCTGTGGGAAGGCATGCGGGCCGAGGCCGTGGCATGCCATTCCGGCCTTGGCATGCTAGGCAACGCAGTGGCATGGCATGCGGGCTGAGGCTCTGGCATGGCATGTTGGGCAAGGCTAAGGCGTGGCATGCTGGGCAATGCCATGGCAAGGCATGCTGGCCGAGGCCATGGCATGGCATGCCCGCCGTGGCATGCTGGGCAACATCGTGGCTTGGCATGCCGGCCACGGCCGTGGCATGGCATGGCATGCTGGGCAACGTTGTGGCATGGCATGCTGGCCAGGGCATTGGCATGGGATGCTTGCCAAGGCGGTGCCATGGCATGCTTGGCATGGCCGTGGCGTGGCGTGCTAGCCAAGGCTAAGGCGTTGGCATGGCATGTTGGCCAAGGTAGTGGCATGGCATGCTGGCCAAGGCTAAGGCATGGCACGCTGCGCAATGCTGTGGCATGGCATGCTGGGCAACCTCGTGGCAAGGCATGCTGGCCAAGGCTAAGGCAGCGGCATGGCATACTGGCCAAGGCTAAGGCAGTGGCATGGCACGCTGCGCAATGCCGTGGCAAGGCATGCTGGCCGAAGCCTTGGAATGGCATGCCCGCCTTGGCATGCTTGGCAACACTGTGGCATGGCATGCTGGCCAGGGCAGTGGCATTGCATGCTTGCCAAGGCGGTGCCAAGGCATGCTTGGCATGGCCGTGGCGTGGCATGCTGGCCTGGGCAGTCGCATGGCACGCTTGCCAAGTTGATGCCGTGGCATGCTGGACAAGGCTAAGGCGTGGCATTCTGGCCAATCCCATTGCATGCCGATGTGTCCAAGGCTGTGGCGTGGCATTCTGGCCAACGCAGTGGCATGATATGCTGGCCATGTCCCTAGCCTGGCATGCTAGCGAATGCTAAGGCATGGCCTGCTGGCCAAGGCGGTGGCATGACATGCCGGCCAAGGCGAGGCCGTGCCGTGGCATGCTGGCCAAGTGTCACGCCCCAAACCCGACCCTAAAAGTTTGGGCATGACCACTTCAGAAACGGACACTTAACTCGATGTACAAAAGACAAGGGGCCTGAAGGGAAGCATTAATAATGTAAAATAACATAAAACATAATCCATTGAGCTACCCCTATCATGCCAGGATCACAAACATCACTTAAGGTAGATGAATACATAGTGACAGTTATATATATGCATATATACATACAGAAACCCAGCCCCATAATTGGGCGCATAATAAAGTAGAGGAATTATATGCATTTCAACCTTACGCACATAGTTAAATTTACAAGCCAAAAACTTAACAAAAACTCCACAAGAATGAGCAGGCTTCATCTAAGTGCTTGGACACATTGAGGTTGTCAGAAGAGAAACGAATGTCATGGTTAAGACTGACCTCCATATCGAATGCCTACAGAAATAGACATGACATAAAGTGAGTCATACTCAGTGAATAATAGTACATAAATAATCAGCAATTAAGTGTAACTATAGCATTTATTGATGCAGAGGATATACAATTAATCTTGTTTAGTAAGCCCGCAGATTTCACAGATTGGCCATAAGCCTAGCAGATTATGCAGAATGACCATAGGCCTAACGGATACAGAACGACCATCGGCCCAGAAATAACAGAACGGCCATCGGCCCAGAAATAACAGAGCGGCCATCGGCCCAGAGATAACAGAATGGCCATCGGCCCAGAGATAACAGAACGGCCATCGGCCCAAATCATATATGTATGGACTCAAGAGGTGGCTCGCACGGATTCTAGAGGTGGCTCCCACCAAAGTGTAGCACTTAGTTCCATACAACACTTTGTTCCATGAGGATAGAGCACTTCACATTCTAACGTGGGTTATATGATAACATTAGACCTTTGCATTTATGTCATAGGATCTGAACGATCTCAAGTTCATGTGTCATATAACAGAATAATCTTGATTCATTAGTGGTAACCCAAAATAATCTTAAATTCACCCAAATTTCATCATTCTAAGATGAACATAAGTTCCCTTTGTTATTGAAAGACGACATAGTTCGTTTATAGATAACATAGAGTTAATGTTCGTTATTGACAGAACAAAATGATTCCAAAGTCATACCGACGTATGTAAATCTTTCAACATTCACATTTATTTCCAGCTGACATAACTGTTAGTGTAATCACTTACAAGGATAAGACGTTAGTAACAACTGTACTATTACTCACAGTGGTAGGTCCCTGATAGCGGTGGAACGATGTCCTCGTCTTGACCTACAAACACAATGCACATAACAGATTATGAGAATAAAGCCAATCTCTTTTTATTCCTCACTCAATAGCTATGGTGGTTCTAAACTTATTATTCCTCCATAGGTTATAATCCATGCCTCATAAGATAGGAAGAATCGATAGGAGAAAGGTTCAGATGAAGAAACAGTACAAATCGGTAAATAGAAAGTGAACAGTCATCACTAATTAGGGCATAACTATTTCTGCATTTAAAATTTGGGAGTGAGACTACCACCATTGGGAACTAGACTTCCGGGCTTGATTTTGGGCTTAAGAATCACTCAAAACGGAGTCCGGATGCAAAAGATATGCTTGTTCAAAGTTACTAGTGCATGCTGAAACAGGGGTGGCTGCTCGTGCGGCCCAATTTCGCTCGAGCGGAGAAACCTGGCCGCTCATGCGGTCAAAAGCAGAATGGATACCTCTTTTTTTGCCTCATGCTCCGCTCATGCGGTGCCCGTGGCCGCTCGTGTGTTCTGGGCAAAAAACATCAGTCCGAAAATGGTTCTTTTGCTCAAACACTTGATTCTTTTCATTCTTAGGCTTGGTTCTAAACATAAATAACTCAAAAACATGTAAAATTGACCCACAAGGTGATAAACTATCAACATTCAAGTGTAACCCCATCTCAAGCAAATCAATCTTTGCCTCAAATTAAAATTCAAGTCCTATCTTTTCCATATATTCACACTTCCATTACATATGCTCAAAATCATGCTAGTACATCTTACCCATGGTTGATTCTCACATTAAATCTTGTTATTCTATAAATCATTCCTAAGATTGAACCCACATCAAAGAAATTAAAGAAACTCAAGGTTCAATTTCTTAAATTCAACCCAATCCACTCATATAGATGGATTCTCTACAAGGATGGTAGTTAGAGCCACATACCTTACCCAAATCCTTATTCTTCCCTTTAATCTCATCAATTTTCCCAAGCTTCTTGGTTGATCTCCTTTCTCTCTCTTCTACTTTCTTCAATCATCCTCAAATCCCCCATGGATGTTGAGTTTTGCCTCTCCTTCTCACTCTCACGGTTTACTTCCTCTCTCCCTTAGATATTTTCCCAAAAAGATGAGTTCAACAACTCATATATCTATGCATATATAATGCACACATAAGTTCATCATTCCAAGGGAAACCAAACGTGTCCTTACGAATCGCACAAAATCAAATTTCAATTAAACTTCCCAGATGACTCTAAAAATTATGCTGATCATAAATATGTCATCTGTTCCGGTTTCTGAAGGCTCTACGACCTTCAATTTTGCGGTACAAAATTAACCACCCAAACGTGCATTAACGAATCAGACAAATTAGAATTCCAATT
>NC_138972.1:24200000-24245000 GCF_055761805.1 Camellia sinensis | reverse complement strand
GCCAACAGCATGCCATGCCAAGGCCAAGGCCAGCAGCATGCCATGCCAAGGGCAAGGTAGCCCAGCCAAAGTCAGTAGCATGCCATGCGAAGCCAAGGCCAGTAGCTTGCCATACCATGCCTAGGCCAAGGCAGCCTAGCCAAAGCCAGCAGCATGCCATGCCATGGTAAAGGCCAGCAGCATGCCAAGCCAAGGCCAAGGCAGCCAAGCCAAAGCCAGCAGCATGCCATGCCAAGCGAAGGCCAGCAGCTTGCCATTCCATGTCTTGGCCAAGGAAGCCTAGACAAAGCCAGCAGCATGCCATGACAAGGCCAAGCCAGCCCAGCCAAAGCCGACAGTATGTCATGCCAAGGCCAAGGCTAGCAGCATGCCATGCCAAGGCCAAGGCAGCCTAGCTAAAGCCAGCAGCATGCCATGCCAAGCCAAGGCCAGCAGCTTGCCATGCCATGGCCATTCCAAGGCAGTGTAGCCAGAGCCAGCAGCCTTCCATGACAAGGCCAAGGCACCTTAGTCAAAGCCAGCAGCATGCCACGCCAAGGCCAAGGCCAGCAGCATGCCATGCAATACCAAGGCCAAGGCAGCCCAGCCAAAGCCAGCAGCATGCCATGCCAAGCCAAGGCCAGCAGCTTGCCATGCCATGCCTAGGCCAAGGCAGCCTAGCCAAAGCCAGCAGCATGCCATGCCAAGGCCATGGCCAGCAGCTTGCCATACCAAGGCCAAGGTAGCCCAGCCAAAGCCAGCAGCATGCCATGCCAAGCTAAGGCCAGCAGCTTGCCATGCCATACCTAGGCCAAGGCAGCCTAGCCAAAACCAGCGGCATGCCATGCCAAGGCAATGGCCTGCAGCATGCCATGCCAAGGCCAAGGCTAGCAGCATGCCATGCCATGGCGAAGGCATCCCAGCCAAAGCTAGCAGCATGCCATGCCAAGCGAAGGCCAGCAGCTTGTCATGCCATGTCTAGGCCAAGGCAGCCTAGCCAAAGCCAGCAGCGTGCCATGCCAAGTCCAAGCCAGCCCAGCAAAAGCTAGTAGCATGTCATGGCAAGGCCAAGGCCAGCAGCATGCCATGCCAAGCCAAGGCCAGCTGCATGCCAAGCCATGGCTGTTCCAAGGTAGCGTAGCCAAAGCTAGCAGCATGCCATGCCAAGGCCAAGGCAGCCTAGCCAAAGCCAACAGCATGCCATGCCAAGGCCAAGACCAGCAGCATGCCATGCAATGCCAAGGCCAAGGCAGCCTAGCCAAAGCCAGCAGCATGCCAAGCCAAGCCAAGGCCAGCAGCTCGCCATGCCATGCCTAGGCCAAGGCAGCCTAGGCAAAGCCAGCAGCATGCCATGACAAGGCCAAGGCCAGCAGCTTGCCATACCACGGCCAAGGTAGCCCAGCCAAAGCCAACAGTATGCCATGCCAAGCCAAGGCCAGCAGCTTGCCATGCCATGCCTAGGCCAAGGAAGCCTAGTCAAAGCCAGCAGCATGCCATGCCAAGGCAAAGGTCAGCAACAAGCCATGCCATGGCCAAGGCATCCCAGCCAAAGCCAGCAGCATGCCATGCCAAGCCCAGCAGCTTGCCATTCCATGCCTAGGCCAAGGAAGCCTAGCCAAAGCTAGCAGCATGCCATGCCAAGGCCAAGGCAGCCCAGCCAAAGCTTGCTGCATGGCACGCCAAGCCAAGGCCAGCAGCTTGCCACGCCATGCCTAGGCCAAGGCAGCCAAGCCAAAGCCAGCAACTTGGCATGCCATGGCCAAGGCCAGCAACATGCCATGCCAAGGGCAAGGTAGCCCAGCCAAAGCCAGAAGCATGCATGCGAAGCCAAGGCCAGTAGCTCGACATGCCATGCCTAGGCCAAGGCAGCATAGCCAAAGCCAGCAGCAGGCCATGCCACGGCAAAGGCCAGCAGCATGCCAAGCCAGGGCCAAGGCAGCCAAACCAAAGCCAGCAGCATGCCATGCCAAGCGAAGGCCAGTAGCTTGCCATGTCATGTCTTGGCCAAGGCAGCCTAGCCAAAGCCAGTAGCATGCCATGACAAGGCCAAACCAGCCCAGCCAAAGCCGGCAGCATGTCATTCCAAGGCCAAGGCTAGCAGCATGCCATGCCAAGGCCAAGGCAGCCTAGCTAAAGCCAGTAGCATGCAATGCCAAGCCAAAGCCAGCAGCTTGCCATGCCATGGCCATTCCAAGGTAGTGTGGCCAAAGCCAGCAGCCGGCCATGCCAAGGCCAAGGCACCCTAGTCAAAGCCAGCAACATGCCATGCCAAGGCCAAGGCCAGCAGCATGCCATGCAATACCAAGGCCAAGGCAGCCCAACCAAAGCCAGCAGCATGCCATGCCAAGCCAAGGCCAGCAGCTTGCCATGCTATGCCTAGGCCATGGCAGCCTAGCCAAAGCTAGCAGCATGCCATGCCAAGGCCAAGGCCAGCAGCCTGCCATACCAAGGACAAGGTAGCCCAGCCAAAGCCAGCAGCATGCCATGGCAAGCTAAGGCCAGCAGCTTGCCATGCCATGCCTAGGCCAAGGCAGCCTAGCCAAAGCCAGCGGCATGCCATGCCATGGCAAAGGCCTGCAGCATGCCATGCCAAGGCCAAGGCTAGCAGCATGCCATGCCATGGCCATGGCATCCCAGCCAAAGCCAGCAGCATGCCATGCCAAGCGAAGGACAGCAGCTTGCCATGCCATGTCTAGGCCAAGGCAGCCTAGGCAAAGCCAGCAGCGTGCCATGCCAAGGCCAAGCCAGCCCAGCCAAAGCTAGCAGCATGTCATGGCAAGGCCAAGGCCAGCAGCATGCCATGCCAAGGCAAAGGCACCCTAGGCAAAGCCAGTAGCATGCCATGCCAAGCCAAGGCCAGCAGCATGCCATGCCATGGCTATTTCAAGGCAGCGTAGCCAAAGCTAACAGCATGCCATGCCAAGGCCAAGGCAGGCTAGCCAAAGCCAGCAGCATGCCATGCCAAGGCCAAGACCGGCAGCATGCCATGCAATACCAAGGCCAAGGCAGCCCAGCCAAAGCCAGCCGCATGCCAAGCCAAGCCAAGGCCAGCAGCTTGCCATGCCATGCCTAGGCCAAGGCAGCCTAGGCAAAGCCAGCAGCATGCCATGCCAAGGCAAAGGCCAGCAGCTTGCCATACCACGGCCAAGGTAGCCTAGCCAAAGCCAGCAGTATGCCATGCCAAGCCAAGGCCAGCAGCTTGCCATGCGATGCCAAGGCCAAGGAAGCCTAGTCAAAGCCAGCAGCATGCCATGGCAAGGCGAAGGCCAGCAGCAAGCCATGCCACGGCCAAGCCATCCTAGCCAAAGCCAGCAGCATGCCATGCCAAGCAAAGGCCAGCAGCTTGACATTCCATGCCTATGCCAAGGCAGCCTAGCCATAGCTAGCAGCATGCCATGCCAAGGCCAAGGCAGTAGCATGCCATGCCAAGGCCAAGGCAGCCCAGCCAAAGTAAGCTGCATGGCATGCCAAGCCAAGGCCAGCAGCTTGCCACGCCATGCCTAGGCCAATGCAGCCTAGCCAGAGCCAACCACTTGGCATTCCATGGCAAGGCCATGGCAGCCTAGCCAAAGCCAGCAGCACGCCATGCCAAGGCCAAGGCAGCCCAGCCAAAGCTAGCAGCATGCCATGCGAAGCCAAGGCCAGAAGCTTGCCATGACATGCCTAGGCCAAGGCAGCCAAGCCAAAGCCAGCAGCATGCCATGCCAAGGCCAAAGCCAGCCGCATGCCATGCCAAGCGAAGGCCAGCAGCTTGCCATGTCATGCCTAGGCCAGGGCAGCCAAGCCAAAGCCAGCAGCATGCCATGCCAAGGCCACGGCCAGCAGCATGCCCTGCCAAGGCCAAAGCTAGCACCATGCCATGCCAAGCGAAGGCCAGCAGCTTGCCATGCCATGCCTAGGGCAAGGCAGCATTGACAAAGCCAGCAGCTTGCCATGCCAAGGCCAAGGCCAGCAGCTTGCCATGCCAAGGCCAAGGCAGCCTAGCCAAAGCCAGCAGCATGCCATGCCAAGCCAAGGCCAGCAGCTTGCCATGCCATGCCTAGGCCATGGCAGCCTAGCCAATGCCAACAACATGCCATGCCAAGGCCAAGGCCAGCAGCATGCCATGCCATGGCCAAGGCAGCCTAGCCAAAGCCAGCAGCATGCCATGCCAAGGCCAAGGCCTGCTGCATGCAATGCCATGCTAAGGCCAACGCAGCCTAGCCAAATCCAGCAACATGCCTTGCCAAGCCAAGAAAAAAGCATGCCATGACATGCCTAGGCGAGGGCAACCAAGCCAAAGCTAGCAGCATGCCATGCCAAGGCCAAGGCAGCCCAACGAAAGCCAGCACCATGCCGTGCCATGCCTTGGACAAGGCAGCCTAGCCAAGGCCAGCAGCATGCCATGCCAAGGCCAGGGTAGCCCAGCCAAAGCCAGTAGCATGCCATGCCAAGTGAAGGCCAGCAGCTTGCCATGCCATGCCTAGGCCATGGCGGCCTAGCAAAAGCTAGCGGCGTGCCATGCCAAGGCCAAGGCCCGCAGCTTTCCATACTAAGGCCATGGCAGCCCAGCCAAAGCCAGCAGATAGCCATGCCAAGCCAAGGCCAGTAGCTTGCCATACCATGCCTTGGCCACGGATGCCAAGTCAAAGCCAGCAGCATGCCATGCCATGGCCAAGGCATCCCAGCCAAAGCCAGCAGCATGCCACGCCAAGCCAAGGCCAGCAGCTCGCCATTCCACGCCTAGGCCAAGGCAGCCTAGCCCAAGCCAGCTGCATGCCATGCCAAGGCCAAGGCAGCCGAACCAAAGCCAGCAGCATGACATGCCAAGCCAAGGCCAATAACTTACCATGCCATGCCTTCTCCAAGGCAGCCTAGACAAAGCTAGCCGCATGCCATGGCAAGGCCGAGCGCAGCTGGATGCCATGCCAAGGCCAAGGCTGCCAAACCAAGGCCTGCAGCTTGCCTTGCCATGCCATGCCTAGGCCAAGGCAGCCTAGCCAAAGCTAGCAGCATGCGATGCCAAAGCCAAGGCCAGCAACATTCCATGCGAAGGCCAAGGCAGCCTAGCCAAAGCTAGCAGCATGCCATGCCAAGGCCAGCGCCAGCAACGTGCCATGCCAAGGTCAAGGCAGCCCAGCTAAACCAGCTGCATGCCATACCAAGCCAAGGCCATCAGCTTGCCATGCCATGCCTAGGCCAAGGCAGCATAGCCTAGGCCAAGGCAACCTAGCCAAAGCCAGCAGCATACCATGCCCAGGCCAAGGCCAGCAGCATGCCATGCCAAGGCCAAGGCAGCTTAGCCAAAGCCAGCAGCATGCCACGCCAAGCCAAGGTTAGCAGCTTGCCATGCCATGCCAAAACCAAGGCAGCCTAGCCAAAGCCTGCAGCATGCCATGCCAAGGCCAAGGCCAGCAGCTTGCCATGCCAAGGCCAAGGCCAGCAGCTTGCCATGCCAAGGCCAAGTTTGCCCAGCCAAAGCCTGCAGCATGCCATGCCAAGCCAAGGCCAGCAGCTTTCAATGCCATGCCTAGGCCAAGGCAGCCTAGCGAAAGCCAGCAGCTTGCCATGCCAAGGCCAAGGCAGCCCAGCCAAAGCCAGCAGCTTGCTATGCCATGCCTAGGCCAAGGCAGCCTAGTCAAGCCCAGCAGCATGCCATGCCATGGCCAAGGCAGCTTCGCCAAAACCAGCAGCTTGCCATGCCAAACCAAGGCCAGCAGCTTGCCATGCCAAACCAACGCCAGCAGCATGCCATGCCAAGCCAAGGCCAAGGTAGCCCAGCCAAAGCCAGCAGCATGCCATGCCAAGCCCAAGGCCAGTAGCATGCGATGCCAAGGCAAAGGAAGCCCAGCCAAAGCCAGCAGAATGCCATGCCAGGCCAAGGCCAGCAGCTTACCATGCCATACCTCGGCCAAGGAAGTCTTGCCAAAGCCAGCAGCATGCCTTGCCAAGGCCAAGGCCAAGGCCAGCAACATGGCATGCCAAGGCCAAGGCAGCCTAGCCAAAGCCAGCAGCATGCCATGCCAAACCAAGGCCAGCAGCATGCCATGCCATGCCAAGGCCAAGGTAGCCCAGCCAAAGCCAGCAGCATGCCATGCCAAGCCCATGGCCAGTAGCATGCCATGCCAAGGCAAAGACAGCCCAGCCAAAGCCAGCAGCATGCCCTGCCAAGCCAAGGCCAGCAGCTTACCTTCCATGACTAGGCCAAGGCAGCCTAGTCAATGCCAGCAGCATACCATGCCAAGGCCAAGACCAGTAGCATGCCATGCCAAGGCCAAGGCAGCCCAGCCAAAGCCAGCAGTATGCCACGCCAAGCCAAGGCCAGCAGCTTGCCATGCCAGGCCTAGGGCAAGGCAGCATAGCAAAGCCCGCCGCATGCCATGCCAAGGCCAAGGCCAGCAGCATGCCATGCCAAGGCCAAGACAGCCTAGCCGAAGCAAGCAGCATGCCATGCCAAGCGAAGGCCAGCACCTTGCTGTGCCATGCCTAGGCCAACGCAGCCTAGACAAAGCCAGCCGCAAGCCATGCCAAGGCCAAGGCCAGCAGCATGCCATGATAAGGCCAAGGCAGCCTAGCGAAAGCCAGCAACATGCCATGCCAAGGCCAAGGACAACAGCGTGCCATGCCGAGGTCAAGGCAGCCTAGCCAAAGCAAGCAGCATGCCATGCCAAGCCAAGGCCAGCAGCTTGCCATGCCATGCCTAGGCCAAGGCAGCCTAGCCAAACCCAGCAGCATTCCATGCCAAGGCCAAGGCCAGCAGCATGCCCTGCCAAGGCCAAGGCAGCCTAGCCAAAGCCAGCAACATGCCATGCCAAGCCAAGGCTAGCAGCTTGCCATGCCATGCCAAGGCCAAGGCAGCCTAGCCAAAGCCAGCAGCATGCCATGCCAAGGTCTAGGCCAGCAGCATGCCTTGCCAAGGCCAAGGCCGCCCAGCCAAAGCCGGCAGCATGCCATGCCAAGCCCAAGGCTAGCAGCATACCATGCCAAGGCTAAGGCGGCCTAGCCAAAGCCAGCAGCTTGCCATGCCAAGGCCCAGGCTAGCAGCTTGCTATGCCAAGGCCAAGGTAGCCCAGCCAAAGCCTGCAGCATGCCATGCCAAGCCAAGGCCAGTAGCTTTCCTTGCCATGCCTCGGCCAAGGCAGCCTAGCCAAAGCTAGAAGCATCCCAGGCCAAGCCAAGGCCAGTAGCATGCTATGCCATGCCAAGGCCATGGCAGCCCAGCCAATGCCAGCATCATGCCATGCCAAGCCAGACAGAAGCTTGCCATGACATGCCAAGGCCAAGGCAGCCAAGCCAAAGGCAGCCGCACGCCATGCCAAGGCTATGGCCAGCAGCTTGCCATGCCTAGCCAAAGCCAGCAGCATCCCATCCTAAGCCAAGGCCAACAGCTTGCCATGCTATGCTTAAGCCAAGGCAGCCTAGCCAAAGCCAGCGGCATGCCATGTCAAGGGCAAGGCATCCCAGCCAAAGCCAACAGCATGCCATGCCAAGCCCAAGGCTACCCAGCCAAAGCCAGCAGCACGCCATGCCAAGCCCAAGGCCAGTATCATGCCATGCCAAGGCAAAGGCAGCCCAGCCAAAGCCAACACCATGCCATGCCAAGCCAAGGCCAGCAGCTTGCCATGCCATGCCTAGGCCAAGGCAGCCTAGCCAAAGCCAGCAGCATGCCATGCCAAGGCCAAGGAAGCCCATCCAAAGCCAGCAACATGCCATGCCAAGCCAAGGCCAGCAGCTTGCCATGCCATGCCTAGGCAAAGGAAGCGTAACCAAATCCAGCCGCATGCCTTGCCTAGGCCAAGGCCAATAGCATGCCTTGCAAAGGCCAAGGCAGCCTAGCCAAAGCCAGCAGCTTGCCATGCCATGCCGAGGCCAAGGCAGCCTAGACAACGCCAACCGTATGCTATCCCAAGGCCAAGGCCAGCAGCATGCCATGCTAAGGCCAAGGCAGCCTAGCCAAAGCCAGCAACATGCCATGCCAAGGCCCAGGCCAGCAACGTGCCATGCCAAGGTCAAGGCAGCCTAACCAAAGCCAGCAGCATGGCATACCAAGCCAAGGCCGGTAGATTGCCATGCGATGCCTAGGCCAAGGCAGCCGAGCCAAAGCCAGCAGTAATCCATGCTAAGGCCAAGGCCAGCAGCATGCCATGCCAAGGTCAAGGCAGCCTAGCCAAAGCGAGTGGCATGCCATACCCAGCCAAGGCCATCAGCTTGCCATGCCATGCCTAGGCCAAGGCAGCCAAGCCAAAGCCAGCAGCATGCCACACCAAGGCCTAGGCCAGTAGCATGCCATGCCAAGGCCAAGGCAGCCCAGCCAAAGCCGGTAGTATGCCATGCCAAGGCCAAGGCCAGCACCACGCCATGCCAAGGCCAAGGCAGCCTAGCTAATTCGAGCCGCAAGCCATGCTAAGCCATGGCCATTAGCCTGCCACGCCATGCCTATTCCAAAGCAGCCTAGCCAGAGCCAGCAGCATGCCATGCCAAGGCCAAAGCCAGCAGCATGCCATGCCAAGGCCAAGGCAGCCTAGCCAAAGCCAGTAGCTTGACATGCCATGGCCAAGGCCGGCACCATGCCACGCCATGCCAAGGCTAAGATAGCCCAGCCAAAGCCAGCAGCATGCCATGCCAAGCCAAGGACAGAAGCTTGCTATGACATGCCTAGGCCAAGGCAGGCTAGCCAAATCTAGAAGCATGCCATGCCAAGGCCAAGGCCAGCGGCATGACATGCTAAGGCCAAGGTAGCCCAGCCAAAGCCAGCAGCATGCCATGCCAAGCCAAGGCCTACAGCTTGCCATGCCATGCTTAGGCCAAGGCAGCCTAACCAGAGCCAGCAGCATGCCATGCCAAGGCCAAGGCCAGTAGCATGCCATGCCAAGGTCAAAGCCAGTAGCATGGCATGCTAAGGCCAAGGCAGCCCAGCCAAAGCCAGTAGCATGCCATGCCAAGGAAAGGCCAGCACCTTGACATGCCATGCCTAGGCCAAGGCGGCCCAGCCATAGCCAGCAGCATGCCATGCTAAGGCCAAGGCAGCCCAGCCAAAACTAACAACATGTCGTGCCAAGCGAAGGCCAGCAGCTTGCCATGCCATGCCTAGGCCATGGCAGCCTAGCCAAAGCCAGCCGCATGGCATGCCAAGGCCAAGGCCAGCAGCTTGCCATGCCAAGGCCAAGGTAGCCTAGCCAAAGCCTGTAGCATGTCGTGCCAAGCCAAGGCGAGTAGCTTTCCATGCCATGCCTGGGCCAAGGCAGCCTAGCCAAAGCCAGCAGCATACCATGCCAAGGCCAAAGCAGCCTAGCGAAAGCTAGCAGCATGCCATGCCATACCATGGCCAGGGCAGCCCAGCCAAAGCCTGCAGCATGCGATGCCAAGCCTAAGGCCCGTAGCATGCCATGCCAAGGTAAAGGCAGCCCAGCCAAGGCCAGCAGCACACCCTGTAAAGCCAAGGCCATCAGCTTGGCATTCCATGCCTAGGGCAAGCAGCCTAGCCAAAGCCAGAAGCATGCCATGCCAAGGCCAAGGCCAGCAGCATGCGTTGCCAATGCCAAGGCAGCCTGACCAAAGCTAGCTGCATGCCATGCCAAGCTAAGGCCAGCAGCTTGTCATGCCTTGCCTAGGCCTCGGCAGCCTGGCCAAAGCCAGCCGCATGCCATGCCAAGGCCAAGGCCAAGGCCAGCAGCATGCCATGCCAAGGCCAAGGCAGCCTAGCCAAAGCCAGCAGCATGCCATGCCAAGCCAAGTCCAACAGCTTGCTATGCCATGCCTAGGTGTCACAAACTAGCAATGCGGAAGCCTTGTTGAAGATAAGCAAGTGTGTGTAGCGCTAGTTAACACTCTTCACTAGTCCGCCAAGAATGCTCGAAAGGTTTGCAAAGACAAGCAAACACAATATTAGTCCTGTTGATGAGCCACAAGTTTGTAGACAGGCCTCAATATAGCAATCCAGAAGCTAAAATTAAAGTGACAACTATTGAAAGGCTATGCACAATGTTAAGGCGAAATGAACTTTTCATTACTCAAAAGAAGGCATTACAAAAGTTGAACAATGCACAAAAGTGCTACAGAAGTTGCCTTACCATATACAAGGTTGGGGTACATTAAAAGCACAAGTGGTCTGGTTCAACACTTGGGTACCCCCTCCTTATATATAGCTTGTTAAGCGCTTTTCTATCTGGCACGAGGAAACATCCACTATGTTTGAGGAGTCGCAATGGATTTTTAAAAATAGTACAAAAATAGAAAAATTACAACTCTTGGTCCCAAAACACCTTTAATACTAAGGTATTTAAATAAAAATTTACAAGGAAAAAGGATTACATTTGACCCTCTAAAGGTTGGCCTAAAGTTGCTACTTGGTGGCTAGCTCGCTTCATGGCATGTCTTGGGCATGTCTTGGACAATCTTGCACTATGCCTTGGGCCCTTGCTTGCACTTGCACCAACAACTTCTTAGGCATGTCTTTAGCTCTCCAAAGGGCACAAATGTGTGTGGCATCAAGGTGTTGACCCTTGGATGGGCGCACCTTGATAGTCTCCACCACTTGAACGGTCGACGCCCTCGACGACTTGGCCCAATAAGCATCAATCTCATCTTGGAAAGCCGACAAGTCCGCCTCCCGTTCCCAGCTGATTTCTTCATCTCCAAGGCGTTTCCATTTCACCAAGTATTGCCTTTGTTGCTTCTTGGAAACCATTTTCACCCGATTGGCCAAGATAGATTCAATTGACCTTTTCCCTGCTTTGGCTATGATGGTTTGGCATTTTTGCTCATTTCGGGTTGGATCTTCCTTGTCTGGATAGTAAGGCTTGAAATAACTCACATGGAAAACCGGATGCACTTTCAACCAAGATGGAGCATCTATCTTGTAAGCACACCTACCAATTCTATTCAGAATGGTTACCGGTCCCTCATACTTGCGCACTAGCCTTCTGTCTCTTCCCCTCATGAACTTGCGTTGCTCAGGGTTGAGTTTGACAAGAACTTGATCCCCAGCTTTGAACTCAAGTGGCCTCCTCTTTTCATCAGCCCATTTCTTCATTTTGCTTGCTGCTTTTTCAAGATAGGCACGAGTAATGTCGTGGTTTCTCTTCCACTCCTTAGCAAATTGGTAAGCCCTTGAAGACTTTCCTTCGTAAGGTCCATCCACTATGTGGGGCTACAGTGGCTATTGTCCATTCACTGTCTCAAAAGCACTCTTGCCCGTAGAGCTACTCTTTTGAGAGTTGAAACATAAATGTGCTACATCAAGAAGTTGCACCCAATTTCGTTGATTGGCATTGACAAAGTGGCACAAATACTCCTCGAGCATACAGTTGAAGCGTTCAGTTTTCCCATCCGTCTCCGGATGGTAGCTTGATGAAGTATTAAGTTGTGACCCAAGAAGCTTGAATAACTCCGTGTAGAAGTTGCCAACAAAAGGCGTGTCTCGGTCACTAACAATACTTTTAGGCACACCCCAATATTTGACAATGTGCTTGAAGAAAAGTTGGGCAGTCTCCTCCGCTGAAACATACTTTGGGGCAGTAATAAAGGTCGCATATTTGGAGAATCGGTCCACAATAGTTAAGATAGTCCCGATATCCCCCACTTTAGGCAATCCAGTGATGAAGTGATACACTTTCCCACGGACGTTTAGGCATGGGCAAAGGTTCAAGCAAGCCCGCTTTCTTCTTATGCTCAACCTTGTCTTGTTGGCAAGTGAGACAAGTGTGGACATATTCTTCCACATCATCACGCATTTGGGGCCAATAATATCCCTGTTTCAGCAAGGCCAAAGTTTGCTCCCACCCCGGATGTCCTGCCCAAAGTGTATCATGGAACTCCCTAAGAAGTGTCTTCCTCAAGTCACCAGCCCAGGGTACAAATATACGGTTGCCTGTTGTCATAAGAAGTCCACCTTGCACCTAAAATTGACGAGTCTTGCCCATTTTGACAAGGTTCATAAGATTCTCTGCCATAGCATCCTTGTCTAGATGAGCCTTGATTTTCTCCTTGAGGCCAGTTGAAATGGAAGTTAAAGAACATACATGATGGCACACGGCAAGCTCTGCCTTATTGCTTAGTGCATCAGCAACATGGTTGGTGGCACCGGCCTTGTATTCTAACGCAAAATCAAACTCTACCAACTTCTCTTGCCACCGTGCTTATTGTGCGCTTAGTTTGGGATGTGTTACGAAATGGCTAACTGCTGTGTTGTCAGTCTTCACAACAAACCGTGAGCCCAAGATATAGTGCCTCCAAGTCCTCAGACAATGCACTACTGCAAGCAGCTCTTTCTCATGAGTTGGATATCTCCCTCAGCATCATTGAGCTTCCTACTCTCATAAGCAATTGGGTGACCATCCTGCAAAAGAACACCACCCAAAGCAAAATCAGATGCATCCGTTTGTATCTCAAAAGCTTTACCTAAGTCCGGTAGAGCAAGAACAGGATCTCTTGACATGGCTTCTTTCAAGGCTTGAAAGGTTTGTTGGCACTCCTCTGGCCAAACATATGGCTTGCCCTTCTTTAGCAACTCTGTCAATGGGGAAGCTAGTCTTGAGTACCCTTCAATAAACTTGCGATAATAATTAGCCAATCCAAGGAATGATCGCAACTCGGAGACATTTGCAGGTGGCTGCCACTCTTGAATAGCCTTGACCTTCTCTTGGTCCATTTTGATGCATCCATGCTCAAAAATGTGCCCTAGGAACTTAATCCTCTCTTGGGCAAAAGAATACTTCTCCAGCTTGACATAAAGCTTGTGCTCTCTCAGCTTGGTAAGGGCCTTATGAAGATGCTCCACGTGCTCTTCTAAAGTGGAGTTATAGATTACAATGTCATCCAAATATACCACAATGAATTCATCCAAATATTCTTGAAAGACTTCATTCATCATGGTGCAGAATGTTGCTGGGGCATTAGTCAAGCCGAATGGCATGACAAGAAACTCATATGAGCCATAACGGGTAACACAAGTAGTTTCAGGCTCGTCTCCCTCGTCAATCCTTACTTGATAGTACCCCGATCGAAGATCTAGTTTAGTGAAATACCTTGCTTTGCTCAGTTGATGAAATGAATCCGCAATAAGAGGAAGGGGATACTTGTTCTTGATGGTCAGCTTGTTGAGTGCCTGATAATCCACACATAAGCGAAGACTACCATCATGCTTCTTTTGAAAGAAGACAGGTGCACCGAATGGGGCCTTAGATGGCCTGATAAAGCCTGCTTCAAATAACTCTGTAAGCTGCTTCCTTAACTCATTCAACTCGGGAATAGCCATTCTATATGGTGCACGAGCTGGTGGTTTTGCCCTTGGCACTAACTCGATAGAATGATCCACACCTCGACGTGGAGGCAACTCCTTAGGCAACTGTTCAGGCATAACATTTGCAAATTGCCTTAAGACCTTCTTGACTACGGCTGGGACAGGAGTAGAATCAAGAGCTTCATTCAACTTCAATGCTACAACCCAAGTTTCCTCCCCATGCCTAACACCCCTCTTGAGTTGCATAGCTAAGATAAACCGGTCACTGTTGTTGGTGGCCAAAGTAGGAATGAGACATGGCTTATCCCCAATGACACACATACTATTAGAATAAGGCATGACTGCCGTCTTTGTGGTTCTCAAGAAATCCAACCCAAGGATGGCTTGGAAGTCATCCATGGGCACTGCGGTGAAATCTACTCTTCCTTCCCAAGTGCTGACCTTCAAATGAACAGATTTTGCAACCCCATAGATAGGCTGAGCTGCCGAGTTAACCCCCTTGATGTGGCTGCCATCCTTCTCTAAAGATAGCCTAAGTCTTTCAACTTCAGTCCCCGCAACAAAGTTATGGGTGGCCCCGGTGTCAATGAACGCACGAAGGGGCTTCCCATTGATTTTTACATCCACAAGCATCAAACCTTTGTTGGATGACTTGCTCTTGTCCAACTTGCCTAATGATTCCCCACTATACAGGGGTTTCTTCACTTTGCCTTCATCTCTGGACTCCACAAGTTGTTTAGGATCTGAATGCTTGCCCACTTTGCCACTCTTGGCATTCTTCTTAGGCCTCCCTGTAGAAGCCTTCTTCTCCATGGCATTCATTATATGAAAGGCTCCCACTCTAGAGCCAGCTACCTTAGAACCCTTGCCACTTCGCTTAGACCGCACATCTTCTTCCTCGCTATCATCATCACTTGGTTGAGAGACACGGTCAGACACAGTTGCTAGAGCATTCAAGGCACGCTTTTGTGGACATTCAGATAATTGGTGTGGCCCATTGCATAAGAAACAAGAGATAGGGCCTTTTGTTTTGCTTGTAGAGAATTGTTGAGGGGCTTTTGCCTTGTCACCATAGCTCTATGGTTGCCACTGTCCTCCACCCGAATGGGTTTTGGATGTAGAAGTGTTGGCTCTCCCACTCTTAGGTTTGCCACGGCCTTGGGACTTTCCACCTCCCCTACTCTTGCACGGGGAACCACTATCCTGTTGCTTAGGTTCGCCGTAGTCCGTAAGGCATTCAGTTGCTGCTTGTGCATGGGCTAAATCTTGCACTCTTTGCCTTTGAAGTTCAACTCTGGCCCATGGCTTCAATCCCTCAAGAAAGAAGAAGTGCTTGTCTTTCTCTAACATATCTCTAGTGTCCAGCATAAGCCCAGAGAATTCATTCACATAGTCTCTTATAGTGTCGATGTGCTTGAGATCCTGCAAAGCACGCCGGGCATTATACTCAACATTTTCAGGGAAGAATTGGAGCTTAAGGTCATGCTTAAGTTGCTCCCAAGTCTCAATTGTGCATAAGCCTCGTGGCATCTCATCATGTTTAGTCCGCCACCATAACTTGCCATCACCGGAAAAATACATTGTGGCCGTAGAAATCCTTGTCTCCTCAGCATCGGCTCTCATATCTTTGAAATATTGCTCCATATCAAGAAGGAAGTTGTCTAACTCCTTGGCATCTCGGGGGCCACTGTAGGCACGGGGCTCGGGCACGCGCGCCCTAGTGAATTCCATGCCGCCACCAGGTGCATTGCCAAAGGCACGGGTAAGAACACCAACCCGGCCACTGAGGTCTTCAATCTCTAGCCTGAGTTCAGTGACAACATCCTCAAAATCTCGCCCATGAGTAGGGCCATGAGTTTGCTCAAGATCATAAACGCATTGCTCAAGGGTGGCTAATGAAGTTGCCATGGCCTCCATATTGTCCATACGCTGCTCCAAGAGCTCAATTCTCTCCCTTTGTGATGGTTGACGGTTGCCAGCACCCTCCATTTAGAAAGCCAATAATAGAGAAAGCCAAATAGGCTGCGCTTTGATACCAACTGTCACACACTGGCAATGCGGAAACCTTGTTAAAGATAAGCAAGTGTGTGTGGCGCTAGTTAACACTCTTCACTAGCCCGGCAAGAATGCTTGAAAGGTTTGCAAAGACAAGCAAACACAATATTAGTCTAGTTGATGAGCCACAAGTTTGGACACAAGCAACAATATAGCAATCAACAAGCTAAAATTAAAGTGACAACAATTGAAAGGCAATGCAGAATGTAAAGGCGAAATGAACTTTTCATTACTCAAAAGAAGGCATTACAAAAGGTGAACAATGCACAAAAGTGCTACAAAAGTTGCCTTACCATATACAAGGTTGGGGTACATTAAAGGCACAAGTGGTCTGGTTCAACACTTGGGTACCCCCACCTTATATATAGCTTGTTAAGCGCTTTTCTATCTGGCACGAGGAAACATCCACTACGTTTAAGGAGTCACAATGGATTTTTAAATATAATACAAAAACAGAAAAATTACAACTCTTGGTCCCAAAACACCTTTAATACTAAGGTATTTACATAAAAATTTACATGCCAAAAGGATTACATTTGACCCTCTAAAGGTTGGCCTAAAGTTGTTACTTGGTGGCTAGCTCGCTTCATGGCATGTCTTGGGCATGTCTTGGACAATCTTGCACTATGCCTTGGGCCCTTGCTTGCACTTGCACCAACAACTACTTAGGCATGTCTTTAGCTCTCCAAAAGGCACAAATGTGTGTGGGCGCACCTTGACACTAGGCCAAGGCAGCCTAGACAACGCCAGCCGCATGCCATGCCAAGGCCAAGGCCAAGGCCAGCAGCATGCCATGCCAAGGCCAAGGCCAGGGCCAGCAGCATGCCATGTCAAGGCCAAGGCAGCCCAGCCAAAGCTTGCAGCATGCCATCACAAGCGAAGGCCAACAGCGTGCCATGCCATGCATAGGCCAAGCCAGCCTAGCCAAACCCAACAACATGCCATGCCAAGGCCAAGGCCAGCAACCTGCCATGCCAAGGCCAAGGCAGCCTAGCCAAAGCCAGCAGCATGCCATGCCATGGCCTTGGCAGCACAGCCAAAGCCACCAGCATGCCATGCCAAGACAAGGCCAGCAGCTTGCCATGCCATGCCAAGGCCAAGGCAGCCTAGCCAAAGCCAGCAGCACGCCATGCCAAGGCCAAGGCCAGCATCATGGCATGCCAAGGCCAAGGCAGCCTAGACAAAGCCCGCAGCATGCCATGCCAGGCCAAGGCCAACAGCATGCCATGCCATGCCAAGGCCAAGGCAGCCCAACCAAAGCCAGCAGCATGCCATGCCAAGCTAAGGCCAGCAGCTTGCCATGACATGCATAGGCCACTACAGCCTGGCCAAAGCCAGGAGCATGCCATGCCAAGGCTAAGGCCAGCAGCATGCCATGCCAAGGCCAAGGCAGCCCAGCCAAAGTCAGCAGCATGCCTTGCCAAGCCAAGGCTAGCAACATCGCATGCCAAGCCAAGGCCGGCAGCTTGCCATGACATGCCCAGGCCACGGCAGCCTGGCCAAAGCCAGGAGCATGCCATGCCAAGGCCAAGGCCAAGGCCAGCAGCATGCTATGCCAAGGCCATGGCAGCCCAGCCAAAGCCAGCAGCACGCCATTCCAGGCAAAGGCCAGCAGCTTCCCATGCCATTTCTAGGCCAAGGCAGCCTAGCCAAAGTCAACAGCATGCCATTCCAAGGCCAAGGCCAGCAGGATGCCTTGCCAAGGCCATGGCAGCCGAGCCAATGCCAGCCGCTTGCCATGCCAAGCCAAGGCTAGCAGCTGGCCTTGCCATGCTGAGGCCAAGGTAGGCTCGCCAAAGCCAGCAGCACGCCATGCCAAGGCCATGGCTAGCAGCATGCCATGCCAAGGCGAAGGCAGCCCAGCCAAAGCTAGCAGCATGCCCTGCCAAACCAAGGCCAGCAGCATGCGATGCCATGCCAAGGCCAAGGCAGCCCAGCCATAGCCAGCAGCATGCCATTCCAAGCCCAAGGACAGTAGCATGCCATGCCAAGGCCAAGGCAGCCTGGCCAAAGCCAGCAGCATGCCATGCTAAGCCAAGGCCAGCAGCTTGCCAAGCCTTGCCTAGGCCAAGGCAACCTAGCCAAAGCCAGCAGCATGCTATGCCAAGGCCAAGGCAGCCCAGCCAAAGCCAGTAACATGCCAGGCCAAGCCAAGGCTAGCAGCTTGCCATAAGAACGCCAAGGCAGCCTAGCCAAACCCAGCAAAATGCCATGCCAAGCCAAGGCCAGCAGCATGGCATGCCATGCCAAGCCAAGGCCAGCAGCATGGCATGCCATGCCATGGCCAAGGCACCCCAGCCAAAGCCAGCAGCATGCCACGCCAAGCGAAGGCCAGCAGCTTGCCATGACATGCCTAGGCCAAGGCAGGCCAGCCAAAGCCAGTAGCATGCCATGCCAAGGCCAAGGCAGCCCAGCCAAAGCCAGCAGCATGCCATGCCAGGCCAAGGCCAGCAGCTTGCCATGCCATGCTTAGGCCAAGGCAGCATCGCCAAAGCCAGCAGCATGCCATGCCAAGGCCATGGCCAACAGCATGCCATGACAAGGCTAGGACAGCCCAGCCAAAGCCAGATGCATGCCATGCCAAGCAAAGGCCAGCAGCATGCCATGCCATGCAAAGGCCAAGGCAGCCCAGCCAAAGCCAGCTGTGTGCATGCCAAGCCAAGGCCCGCAGCTTGCCATCCCATGCCTAGGCCAAGGCAGCCTAGCCAAAGCCAACAGCATGCCATGCCGAGGCCACGACCGACAACATGCCATGCCAAGGCCATGGCAGCCTAGCCAAAGCAAGCAGCATGCCATGCCAAGCCAAGGCCAGCAGCGTGCCATGCCATGCCATGCTAAGGCCAAGGCAGCCCAACCAAAGCCAGCAGCGTGCCATGCCAAGACCAAGGCCAGCAGCATGCCATGCCAAGGCTAAGGCAGCTTAGCCAAAGCAAGCAGCATGCCAAGCCAAACCAAGGCCAGCAGCTTGCCGTGCCATGCTTTGGCCAAGGTAGCCTAGCCAAAGCCAACAGCATGCCATGCAAAGGCCAAGGCCAGGCACATGCGATGCCAACGCCAAGGCAGCCCAGCCTTAGCCAGGAACATGTCGTGCCAATCCAAGGCCAGTAGCTTGCCATGCCATGCCTAGGCCAAGGCAGCATAGCCATAGCCAGCCGCGTGGCATGCCATGGCCAAGGCCAGCAGCATGGCATGCCAAGGCAAGACAGCCCAGCCAAAGCGAGCGGCATGCCATGCCATTGCCAAGGCAAGCAACGTGCCATGCCAAGGCCAAGGCAGCCCATCCAATGCCAGCAACATGCCATGCCAAGCCAAGCCTAAAAGCTTGCCATGCCATGCCTAGGCCAAGGCAGCCTAGCCATGGCTAGTAGGATGCCATGCCAAGGCCATGGCCAGCTACATGCCATGCCAAGGCGAAGGCAGCCTAGCCAAAGCCAGCAGCTTGTCAAGCCAAACCAAGGCCAGCAGCATTCCATGCCATGCCAAGGCCAAGGCAGCCCAGCCATAGCCAGTAGCCTGCCATTCCAAGCCCAAGGACAGCAGCATACCATGCCAAGGCCAAGGCAGCCTAGCCAAAGCCAGCATCATGCCATGCTAAGCCAAGGCCAGCAGCTTGCCCAGCCATGCCTAGGACAAGGTAGCCTAGCCAAAGCCAGCAGCATGCTATGCCAAGGCAGAGGCAGCCCAGCCAAAGCCAGCAACATGCCATGCCAAGCCAAGGCTAGCAGCTTGCCATGCGAACGCTAAGGAAGCCTAGCCAAAGCCAGCAGAATGCCATGCCAAGCCAAGGCCAAGGCACCCCAGCCAAAGCTAAGAACATGCCACGCCAAGCGAAGGCCAGCAGCCTGCCATGACATGCCTAGGCCAAGGCAGGCAAGCCAACGCCAGTAGCATGCCATGCCAAGGCCAAGGCAGCCCAGCCAAGGCCAGTAGCATGCCATGCCAGGCCAAAGCCAGCAGCTTGCCATGCCATGCCTAGGCCAAGGAAGCAACGCCAAAGCCAGAAGCATGCCATGCCAAGGCCAAGGCCAGTAGCATGCCACGACAAGGCTAAGACAGCCCAGCCAAAGCCAACTGCATGCCATGCCATGCAAAGGCCAGCTGCATGCCATGCCATGCAAAGGCCAAGGCAGCCAAGAAAAAGCTAGCTGCATGCATGCCAAGCCAAGTCCCGCAGCTTGCCATGCCATGCCTCAGCCAAGGCAGCCTGGCCAAAGCCAACAACATGCCATGCCGAGTCCACGGCCAGCAGCATGCCATGCCAAGGCCAAGGCAGCCTAGCCAAAGCAAGTAGCATGCCATGCCAAGCCAAGGCCAGCAGCATGCGATGCCATGCCAAGGCCAAGGCAACCCAGCCAAAGCCAGCAGGGTGCCATGCCAAGCCCAAGGGCAGCAGCATGCCATGCCAAGGCCAAGGCAGCCTCGCCAAAGCAAGCTGCATGCCAGGCCAAGCCAAGGCCAGCAGCTTGCGATGCCATGCTTTGGCTAAGGTAGCCTAGCCAAAGCCAGCAGCGTGCGATGCCAACGCCAAGGCAGCCCAGCCTAAGCCAGCAACATGCCACGCTAAGCCAAGGCCAGAAACATGCCATGCCATGCCAAGGCCAAGGCAGCATAGCCAAAGCCAGCCGCATGCCATGCCAATGCCAAGGCCAGCAGCCTAGCATGCTAAGGCCAAGGCAGCCTAGCCAAAGCTAGTAGCATGCCATGCCATGGCAAAGGCCAGCAGCCTGCCATGCCAAGGCCAAGGCAGCGGCAGCCCAGCCAAAGCCAGCAACATGCCATGCCACTCCAAGGCTAGCTGGTTGCCTTGCCATGCCTAGGCCAAGGCCAGCAGCATGACATGCCAAGGCCAAGGCTAGGCGCACGCGATGCCAACGCCAAAGCAGCCCAGCCGAAGCCAGCAACATGCCATGCAAAGCCAAGGCCAGCAACTTGCCATGCCATGGCAAGGCCAAGGCCGCATAGCCAAAGCCAGCCGCATGCCATGCCAACGCCAAGGCCAATGCCTAGCATGCTAAGGCCAAGGCAGCGTAGCCAAAGCCAGCAGCATGCTGCGCCATGGCCAAGGCCAGCAGCGTGCCATGCCAAGGCCAAGGCAGCCCAGCCAAAGCCAGCAACATGCCATGCCACGCCAAGGCTAGCTGCTTGCCATGCCATGCCTAGGCCAAGGCATCCTAGCCATGGCCAGCAGCATGCCATGCCCAGGCCGAGGCCAGCCGCATGCAATGCCAAGGCCAAGGCAGCCTAGGCAAAGCTAGCAGAATGACATGCCAAGCCAGGGCCAGCAGCTTGCCATGCCATGCTAAGGCCATAGCAGCCTAGCCAAAGTCGGCAGCACGCCATACCAAGGCTTAGGCAGCTGCATGCCATTCCAAGGCCAAGGTAGCCCTGCCAAAGCCGGCAGCATGCAATGCCAAGGCCAAGGACAGCAGCATGCCATGCCAAGCCAAGGCCAGCAGCTTGCCATGCCATGCCTAGGTCAAGGCAGCCTAGCCAAAGCCAGCAGCATGCCATCCCAAGGCCAAGGCAGCCTAGCCAAAGCCAGCAGCATGCCATGCCAAGGCCAAGGCCGGCGGCATACCATGCCATGACAAGCCCAAGGCAGCCCAGCGAAAGCCAGCGACATGCCATGCGAAGCCAAGGCCAGCAGCTTGGCATGACAAGCCTAGACCAAGGTATCCTAGCCAAACCCAACAGCATGCCATGCCAAGTCCAAGGCCCGCAGCATTCCTTGCCAAGGCCAAGACAGCCCAGCCAAAGCCAGCAGCATGCCATTCCAAGGCCAAATTAGCCCTACCAAAGCCGGCAGCATGCCATGCCAAGGCCAAGGACAGCAGCATGCCATGCCAAGCCAGGGCCAGCAGCTTCCCATGCCATGCCAAGGCCAAGGCAGCCTAGCCAAAGCCAGCAGCATGCCATACCATGGCCAAGGCAACCCAACCAAAGCCAGCAGCATGCCATGCCAAGACCAAGGCCCGCAGGATGCGATGCCATGCCAAGGCCAAGGCAGCCCAGCCAAAGCCAGCAGCATGCCATGCCAAGCCAAGGCCAACAGCATGCCATGTTACGCCATGGCCAACGCAGCCTAGCCAAAGCCAGCAGCGTGCCATGCCAAGCCCAAGGCTAGCAGCATGCCATGCCAAGGCCAAGGCAGCCTAGCCAAAGGAAGCAACATGCCAAGCTAAGCCAAGGCCATCAACTTGCCATGCCATGACTAGGCCAAGGCAGCCAAGCCAAAGCCAGCAGCATGCCACGCCAAGGCCAAGGCCAGCAGCATGCCATACCAAGGCCAAGGTAGCCCAGCCAAAGCCGGTAACATGCCATGCCGAGCCCAGGCCAGCAGCTTGCCATGCCATGCCTAGGCCAAGGCAGCCTAGCCAAAGCCAGCCGCATGCCATGCCAAGGCCAAGGCCAGCAGCATGCCATGGCAAGGCCAAGGCAGCCTAGGCAAAGCCAGCAGCATGCCATGCCAAGGCTAAGGCAGCCCAGCCACAACCAGCAGCATTCCATACCAATCCAAGGCCAGCAGCTTGCCATTTCATTCCTAGGCCAAGGCAGCCTAGCCAAAGCCAGCAGCATGCCATGCTAGCCCAAGGCCAGCAGCATGCCATGCCAAGGCTAAGGCAGCCTAGCCAAAGCCGGCAACCTGCCATGCCAAGCCAAGGCTAGCAGCTTGCCATGACATGCCTTGGCCAAGGCAGCCTAGCCAAAGCCAGCTGCATGCCATGCCAAGGCCAAGGCTGCCCAGCCAAAGCCAGCAGCATGCCATCCCAAGCCAAAGCCAGCAGCATGCCATGCCAACCCAAGGCCAGCTGCTGGCCATGGCATGCCTAGGCCAGGACAGCCTAGCCAAAGCCAGCAGCATGCAATGCCAGGGGCAAGGCAGCCAAGCCAAAGCCAGCAGCATGCCATGCCAGGCCAAGGGCAATAGCTTGCCATGCCATGCCTAGGCCAAGGCAGCCTAGCCAAAGCCAGCAGCATGACATGCCAAGGCCAAGGCCAGCAGCATGCCATGCCATGGGTAAGGCAGCCAACCAAAGCCAGCAACATGCCAGGCCAAGCCAAGGCCAGCAGCTTCCCATGCCATGTGTAGGCCAACGCAGCCTAGCCAAAGCGAACAGCATGCCATGCCAAGGCCAAGCCAAGCAGCATGCCTTGCCAAGGCCAAGGCAGCCTAGCGAAAGCGAGTAGCATGGCATGCCATGCCAAGGCTAGCAACATGCCATGCCATGCCAAGGCAGCCCAGCCAAAGCCAGCAGCATGCCATGCCATGGCCAAGGCAGGCTAGCAAAAGTGAGCAGGATGCCATGCCAAGACAAGGCCAGTAGCTTGCCATGCCATGCCTAGGCCAAGGTAGCCTTGCCAAAGCCAGCAGCATGCCATGCTAAGGCCAAGGCCAGCAGCATGCCATGCCAAGGCAAATGCAAGCAGCATGCCATGCCAAGGCCAAGGCAGCCCAGCCGAAACCAACAGCATGCCATTCCAAGCCAAGGCCAGCAGCATGCCACGACAAGGCTAAGACAGCCCAGCCAAAGCCAACTGCATGCCATGCCAAGCAAAGGCCAGCTGCATGCCATGCCATGAAAAGGCCAAGGCAGCCAAGAAAAAGCCAGCTGCATGCATGCCAAGCCAAGGCCCGCAGCTTGCCATGCCATGCCTAGGCCAAGGCAGCCTAGCCAAAGCCAACAACATGCCATGCCGAGGCCACGGCCAGCAGCATGCCTTGCCAAGGCCAAGGCAGCCTAGCCAAAGCAAGTAACATGCCATGCCACGCCAAGGCCAGCAGCATGCCATGTCATGCCATGGCCAAGGCAGCCCAGCCAAAGCCAGCAGCGTGCCATGCCAAGCCCAAGGCCAGCAGCATGCCATGCCAAGGCCAAGGCAGCCTAGCCAAAGCAAGCAGCATGCCAGGCCAAGCCAAGGCTAGCAGCTTGCGATGCCATGCTTTAGCCAAGGTAGCCTAGCCAAAGCTAGCAGCATGCCATGCCAAGGCCAAGGCCAGGCGCATGCGATGCCAACGCCAAGGCAGCCCAGCCTAAGCCAGCAACATGCCACGCTAGGCCAAGGCCAGCAACTTGCCATGCCATGCCAAGGCCAAGGCAGCATAGCCAAAGCCAGCCGCATGCCATGCCAACGCCAAGGCCAGCAGCCCCGCATGCTAAGGCCAAGGCAGCCTAGCCAAAGCCAGCAGCATGCCATGCCATGGCTAAGGCCAGCAGCGTGCCATGCCAATGCCAAGGCAGCCCAGCCAAAGCCAGCAACATGCCATGCCACGCCAAGGCTAGCTGCTTGCCATGCCATCCCTAGGCCAAGGCCAGCAGCATGCCATGCCAAGGCCAAGGCCAGGCGCGTGCGATGCCAACGCCAAGGCAGCCCAGCCTAAGCTAGCAACATGCCACGCTAAGCGAAGGCCAGCAACTTGCCATGCCATACCAAGGCCAAGGTAGCATAGCCAAAGCCAGCCGCATGCCATGCCAATGCCAAGGCCAGCGCCTAGTATGCTAAGGCCAAGGCAGTGTATCCAAAGCCAGCAGCATGCCATGCCATGGCCAAGCCCAGCAGTGTGCCTTGCCAAGGCCAAGGCAGCCCAGCCAAAGCCAGCACCATGCCATGCCATGCCAAGGCTAGTTGCTTGCCATGCCATGCCTAGGCCAAGGCATCCTAGCCATGGCCAGCAGCATGCCATGCCCTGGCCAAGGCCAGCTGCATGCAATGCCAAGGCCAAGGCAGCCTAGCCAAAGCTAGTAGAATGTCATGCCAAGCCAGGGCCAGCAGCTTGCCATGCCATGCTAAGGCCACGGCAGCCTAGCCAAAGCCGGCAGCATGCCATACCAAGGCTTAGGCGGCTGCATGCCACTCCAAGGCCAAGGCGGCCCTGCCAAAGCTGGCAGCATGCCACGCCAAGGCCAAAGACAGCAGCATGCCATGCCAAGCCAAGGCCAGCAGCTTGCCATGCCCTGCCTAGGTCAAGGCAGCCTAGCCAAAGCCAGCAGCATGCCTTGCTAAGGCCAAGGCCAGCAGCATGCCTTGCCAAGGCCAAGGCAGCCTTGCTAAAGCCAGCAGCATGCCATGCCAAGGACAAGGCCAGCGGCATACCATGCCATGACAAGCCCAAGGCAGCCCAACCAAAGCCAGCGGCATGCCATGCCAAGCCAAGGCCAGCAGCTTGCCATGACAAGCCTAGACCAAGGCATCCTAGGCAAACCCAGCAGCATGCCATGCCAAGTCCAAGGCCAGCAGCATTCCTTGCCAAGGCCAAGACAACCCAGCCAAAGCCAGTAGCATGCCATGCCAAGCTAAGGCCAGCAGCTTGCCATGGCATGCCCAGGCCAAGGCAGCCTAGCAAAAGCCAGCAGCATGCCATGCCAAGGCCAAGGCAGCCCAGCAAAAGCCAGCTGCATGCCATGCCACGCCAAGGCCAGCAGCTTCCCATGCCATGCCTAGGCCAAGGCAGCCTAGCCAAAGCCAGCAGCATTCCATGCCAAGGCCAAGGCAACCCAACCAAAGCCAACAGCGTGCCATGCCAAGACCAAGGCCAGTAGGTTGCCATGCCATGCCAAGGCCAAGGCAGCCCAGCCAAAGCCAGCAGCATGGCATGCCAAGCCAAAGCCAACAGCATGCCATGTTATGCCAAGGCCAAGGCAGCCTAGCCAAAGCCAGCAGCGTGCCATGCCAAGCCCAAGGCCAACAACATGCCATGCCAAGGCCAAGGCAGCCTAGCCAAAGCAAGGAACATGCCAAGCCAAGCCAAGGCCAACAACTTGCCAAGCCATGCCTATGCCAAGGCAGCCATGCCAAAGCCAGCAGCATGCCATGCCAAAGCCAAGGCCAGCAGCATGCCATGCTAAGGCCAAGGTAGCCCAGCCAAAGCCAGAAACATGCCATGCCGAGCCCAGGCCAGCAGCTTGCCATGCCATGCCTAGGCCAAGGCAGCCTAGCCAAAGCCAGCCGCATGCCATGCCATGGCCAAGGCCAGCAGCATGCCATGCCAAGGCCAAGGCAGCATAGCCAAAGCCAGCAGCATGCCATGCCAAGGCCAAGGCAACCCAGCCAAAGCCAGAAGCATGCCATGCCAAGCCAAGGCCAGCAGCTTGCCATGTCATTCCTAGGCCAAGGCAGCCTAGCCAAAGCCAGCGGCATGCCATGCCAAGGCGAAGGCCACCAGCATGCCATGCCAAGGCTAAGGCAGCCTAGCCAAAGCCAGCAACATGCCATGCCAAGCCAAGGCCAGCAGCTTGCCATCACATGCATTGGCCAAGGCAGCCTAGCCAAAGCCAGCCGCATGCCATGCCAAGGCCAAGGCTGCCCAGCCAAAGCCAGCAGCATGCGACGCCAAGCCAAAACCAGCAGCATGCCATACTAACCCAAGGCCAGCTGCTGGTCGTGGCATGCCTAGGCCAGGACAGCCTGGCCAAAGCCAGCAGCATGCTATGCCAAGGGCAAGGCAACCCAACCAATGCCAGCAGCGTGCCATGCAAAGACCATGGCCAGCAGGATGCCATGCCATGGCAAGGCCAAGGCAGCCCAGCCAAAGCCTGCAGTAGGCCATGCCAAGGCCAAGGCCAGCAGCATGCCATGCCAAGGCTAAGGCAGCCTAGCCAAAGCCAGCAACATGCCGTGCCAAGCCAAGGCCAGCCGCTTGTCATCACATGCATTGGCCAAGGCAGCGTAGCCAAAGCCAGCCGCATGCCATGCCAAGGCCAAGGCTGCCTAGCCAAAGCCAGCAGCATGCCACGCCAAGCCAAAACCAACAGCATGCCATGCCAACCCAAGGCTAGCTGCTGGCCATGGCATGCCTAGGCCAGGACAGCCTAGCCAAGGGCAAGGCAACCCAACCAAAGCCAGCAGCGTGCCATGCCAAGACCAAGGCCAGCAGGATGCCATGCCATGACAAGGCCAAGGCAGCCCAGCCAAAGCCTGCAGCAGGCCATGCCAAGCCAAGGCCAACAGCATGCCATGTTATGCCAAGGCCAAGGCAGCCTAGCCAAAGCCAGCAACGTGCCATGCCAAGCCCAAGGCCAGCAGCATGCCATGCCAAGGCCAAGGCAGCCTAGCCAAAGCAAGCAACATGCCAAGCCAAGCCAAGGCCAGCAACTTGCCATGCCATGCCTAGGCCAAGGCAGCCAAGCCAAAGCCAGCAGCATGCCATGCCAAGGCCAAGGCCAGCAGCCTGCCATGCCAAGGCCAGGGTAGCCCAGCCAAAGCCAGCAACATGCCATGCCGAGCCCAGGCCAGCAGTTTGCCATGCCATGCCTAGGCCAAGGCAGCCTAGCCAAAGCCAGCAGCATGCCATGCCAAGGCCAAGGCAGCCCAGCCAAAGCCAGCAGCATGCCATGCCAAGGCCAAGGCAGCCCAGCCAAAGCCAGCAGCATGCCACGCCAAGCCAAGGCCAGCAGCTTGCCATGTCATTCCTAGGCCAAGGCAGCCTAGCCAAAGCCAGCAGCATGCCATCCCAAAGGCTAAGGCAGCCTAGCCAAAGCCAGCAACATGTCATGCCAAGCCAAGGCCAGCAGCTTGCCATGACATGCCTTGGTCAAGGCAGCCCAGCCAAAGCCAGCCGCATGCCATGCCAAGTCCAAGGCTGCCCAGCCAAAGCCAGCAGCATGCCACGCCAAGCCAAAGCCAACAGCATGCCATGCCATGCCAACCCCTGGCCAGCTGCTGGCCATGGCATGTCTAGGCCGGGACAGCCTAGCCAAAGCCAACAGCATGGCATGCTAGGGCCAAGGCAGCCCAGCCAAAGCCAGCAGCATGCCATGCCAGGCCAAGGCCAATAGCTTGCCATGCCATGCCTAGAGCAAGGCAGCCTAGCCAAAGCCAGCAGCATGACATGCCAAGGCTAAGGCCAGCAGCATGCCATGCCAAGGCTAAGGTAGCCAAGCCAAAGCCAGTAGCATGTCATGCCAAGCCAAGGCCAGCAGCTTCCCATGCCATGCCTAGGCCAAGGCAGCCTAGCCAAAGCCAACAGCATGCCATGCAAAGGCCAAGCCAGGCAGCATGCCTTGCCATGGCCCAGGCAGCCTAGCCAAAGCGAGCAGCATGCCATGCCAGGTCAAGGCCAAGGCAGCCCAGCCAAAGCCAGCAGCATGCCATGCCATGGCCAAGGCAGGCTAGCAAAAGTGAGTAGGATGCCATGCCAAGACAAGGCCAGAAGTTTGCCATGCCATGCCTAGGCCAAGGCAGCCTAGCCAAAGCTAGCAGCATGCCATGCTAAGGCCAAGGCCAGCAGCATGCCATGCCAAGGCAAATGCCAGCAGCATGCCATGCCGAGGCCAAGGCAGCCCAGCCGAAGCCAACAGAATGCGATGCCAAGCCAAGGCCATCAGCTTGCCATGCCATGCCTAGTGTCACGGACTGAGAAATCCTTATGTTGCCCTCACTGGAAAGCATTACAAGCCCAGGGAGATTGCTAGAACTCTCTAGAGAACGGATAGAAGATCGGAGGCTTTAGTAGAAGAACCGAGAATTCTCTAGAGTAGTCAAGGGGATGACAGAACCGGAAAGCTCTGGGAGATTTTAGGGCATGCTGGAAGGTTCTAGAACTCCCTAGAGCTTGGTAGAGAATTGTACATAACTCTAGTAGCTTGTACATAGTTCTTGTATATTCTGGCATAGGTCCTTTGAGAGGATGAGGGAAGGATCTAGAATCCTCTCTATCCTTGTAAGTCTAAAATAGTCTAAAGTATAGTGGGAGGAAGTGTCGAGAACACTCTCCATTAGTATAGCTCTAGAACATTCTTTGTAAGGCTATATAAAGGGGAGGGCCTCATTTGCCCAAACCACCCAAGTAGCACCCAAGTACCCAAGTAAACCCAAGCATTGTAAAGCATTCAAGCAATATAAGCAAAGTATTCTCGAAGTCTCTCTTGTGTGCAATCTTCTTCTAAGCTCCCTTCCACAAAAGTCTTATTCAGGTTCAAGCAAGGCGTGCTATAAGCATCTAAGACCGCACGGTTGGCTTGGAAAGTCTGAGGGTTGGTTCAGAAAATCTAAGGTGGTGACAGTTGGTATCAGAGCCAAAGGTTGCGAAGGCGTTGTAACAAAGGAAGGAAGGGCACTATGTCTGAAGTAACTCACACCGAAGAGAACTGCGGAAGGGAGACTACTGCAAACTTGGGCAAGAAAGCGAAAGACAAGTCATGGGGCATCCCAAGTTCCTTGGAAACCTGTGTGGTTAAGGTTGAAATTGCCATGGCCGATGACAAGGAGCGTCTTGATCGGCTGGAACAAGGGATGGAGCAACTCGATGGCCATGTGGGAAGCCAAGTCGAGGAATTGCTTGAGTCCATGCGGGACACCATCCGGATCAACTTTGAAGCATAGAGATAAGAAAGCTATAACTTCCAGAAGCGGATCCTGAAGGCTATTTGTCAACTCCAAGACCAAGTCCAAGAGCTAAAGGAAGGCTTGGAGGAGACACAGGTGGATTGGGCCATATGCAAGCGAGCTGTGGCTAGTGGCGGTGTCGCCACCAATGCGGGATTCACAACAAGGCTGGAAGTGCCAAAGCCCAAGGAGTTCGATGGCACGCGGGATGCCAAAGAATTGGATGACTACCTTTGGCACTTAGAGAGGTATTTTGAAGCTTTAAACTTAAACGATGAGATTGCAAAGGTACGCACTGCTTCTCTCTACCTCACTAAGTTAGCTGGAGTTTGGTGGCGTCGAAAGCACGCTGAAATAGACAGAGGCATTTGCACTATCTCTTCATGGAAACAATTTAAGAATGAACTAATAAGACAATTCTATCCCAAAAATGTGGCATATGAAGCACGTATGAAGATGAGGGAGTTGAAGCACACCCACTCTATCCTGGACTACTCCAAGAATTCTTCGGGTTAATGTTTCAAATTCCTAACATGACTGATGATGACTTGCTCTTTAACTTCATAGCTGGGCTTAAGCAGTGGGCACAATTGGAACTACAACGAAGAGGCATCAAGGATATCTCCACTGCACTCACCATGGCTGAGACATTGGTGGAATACACCAAGCTGGAAGCTTCTAACTCAGAGTCCACCAATGAGGGTCAAGGAAAAGGTGGGGGAGCCACGTAGGCCAAAGAATGGAACGATTCTAAGGCTCCAAGGTATAGAGAAGGTAGAAGAATGTCGCAAACGGGTAAAGACTGGAGGAATGAGGCAAAAAAAGAAGGCAAGCCCAAAGACAACTGCTTCATCTGCGATGGGCCACATTAGGTGTGCGATTACCCAAAGAGAAAGAGTCTTAGTGCAATACTGGAAAGGCAAGAAAAGGAAAAGCAGGCTTGCATGGGATCACTGCAGCTGCTTGGTGCCATTAAAGCGAAGCCTACTGCATCAACCCAATGGGACAAGGGTTTGATGTATGTAGAGGGCAACATCAATGGGAAGGCGATCGAAGTCATGGTAGACACAGGGGCTTCCTACAACTTCATCAAGGCGGAAGAGGCCAAGTGGCTTGGTCTAAGACTTGACAGAGGTCAAGCATTAATGAAGACCATAAACGCCAAGGCAAGGCCCATAGAGGGCACGGCTCAAGGGGTCAAGCTACACCTTGGAAAATGGCGCGGGAAAGTGAACTTCTCAATAGCATCACTTGATGACTATGATGTGGTGCTAGGGATGGAGTTCTTGCGAGAGTTCAATGTGGCAATGTTGCCTCGCGACAAGACAATGTGCATCACGGAGGGTGGGCCTTACATGGTGCCAATGGCGAGTAAGGAGAATACTACACTCCAACTCCTGTCAGCTATTGAGTTGGGGGTGAACAACAACAAGGAAGAAGGTGCTACCAAAAATATGATTAGCGGGCAAGCGGCCAAGAAGTTTCTCTTCACAATGCAAGTCAAGGAAGACTTAAAGAAGGGAGAAACTACCTATCAAGCTATACTCCAAGGCAAAGGAGGAGAGAGACCTAAGAGACATCCAGCTAAGAGAAAGGTGGGTCACAAGAGGAAAGGACTACCAGAAAGCAAGGCAGATGCTTTGTGGCGGTTCCAAAAAGCGAACACAAAGACTTTGCGACAAAGGTGCGACGACGGCGCCGCTGCATTAGGTGGGGGAGAATGTCAGGGACCGACAAATCCTTATGCTGCCCTCACTAGAAAGCATTGGAAGCCCAAGGAGATTGCTAGAACTCTCTAGAGAATGGCTAGAAGAAGGGAGGCTTCAATAGAAGAACCTAGAATTCTCTAGAGTAGTTAAGGGGATGACAGAACCGGAAAGCTCTGGGAGATTGTAGAGCATGCTGGAAGGTTCTAGAACTCCCTAGAGCTGGGTAGAGAATTGTACATAACTCTAGTAGCTTGTACATAGTTCTTGTATATTCTAGCATAGGACCTTTGAGAGGATGAGGGAAGAATCAAGAATCCTCTCTATCCTTGTAGGTCTAGAATAGTCTAAAGTATAGTGGGAGGAAGTGTCTAGAACACTCTCCATTAGTATAGCACTAGAACATTCTTTTTAAGGCTATATGAAGGGGAGGGCCTCATTTGCCCAAACCCACCCAAGTACCCAAGTAAACCCAAGCATTGTAAAGCATTCATGAAATATAAGCAAAGTATTCTCTAAGTCTCTCTTGTGTGCAATCTTCTCCTGAGCTACCTTCCACAAAAGGCCAGCAGCATGCCATGCCAAGGCCAAGTTAGCGAAGCACAAGCCGGCAGCATGCCATGCCACGGGCAGGGCCAGCAGCATGCCATGCCACGGCCAAGGCATCCTAGCCAAAGCCAGCAGCTTGCCATGCCAAGCCAAGGCCAGCGACTCTCCATGCCATGCCTAGGCCAAGGCAGCCTAGCCAAAGCCAGCAGCATGCCACTCCAAGGCCAAGGCCAGCAGCATGCAATGCTAAGGCCAAGGCAGCCCAGCCAAAGCCAGCAACACGCCATGCCAAGCCAAGACCAGCAGCTTACCAGGCCATGCCTAGGCCAAGGTAGCCTTGCCAAAGCCAGCAGCATGCCATGCCAAGGCCAAGGCCAGCAGCAAGCCATGCCAAGGCCAAGGCTGCCTAGCCAAAGCCAGCAGCATGCCATGCCAATGGCAAGCCCAGCAAGAGGCCATGCCATGCCAAGGCTAAGGCAGCCCAGCCAAAGCCAGCAGCATGCCATGCCAAGCCAAGTCCAGCAGCTTGCCATGCCATGCCTAGGCCAAGGCAACCTAACCAAAGCCCGCAGCATGCCATGCCGAGGCCAAGGCTAGCAGCATGCCATGCCAAGGTGTCACGGGCTAACTTTTTTAGAGGCACAGCGGATCAAATTTTGCCCGTGTGGTGCTCAAACTCCACCAAGTTTAAGCCCACCATAGCTCATTGACAAATCGACTGTTGATGAGCTCACCCGTTTGAAAATTAGGCCCCAATGCTTTGTCAAGCAAAACAACTCCACAAGGATGCTCTGTCTTCACCCGGATGCCACAAGTAGGCCTGACGCCTCCAGTGCACCAAGCACGGCATAAGTCACTTCATAGCGCCATGCATATTTCAAGCAAGGTGCTCGGCTAACTTAGGTTGATGTCATCAAGGTGCCTAGCCACACAACAATGTGCTAGCGAAGGTCCTCAACTTAGCCGACAAGCGAACTTTTCATGTTGGGTCTTTAATAGCATCTTGAAGTGTCGCAGGGTCAAGCATGCCTCAATAGATGCATATAGGATGGCCACTTCGTCATGCGAAGCCCACAAGCCACCGAGGGTCAATCTCTTGCCCACGGCGTAGTCCTCGTGCCAACACGTGTGCTAGATTCTGCCTAAGGCCATTGCGCACCTTAGCGTTGCACCAACGTGTAGCATGAGTAAGGCGACGTCCCAGTCCATAGCTTGCTCGTAGCATAATGTAGTCCCTCAATGGACGTAGTCATTGCATAGCTTGATGCCTTCATTTGATTGCCCACAGATGCAGTGTCGCCTTCCAACCGCTTAGCTTTAGCCACGGGATCCCCTCGTGCAAGGTCGAACCCAAACCAAGCACTAGAGTTGGCACATGAGGCCTTTAGTGGTGCCTTGATAGCCCATTCGGTCCAAAACGAGTCCCCAAAGATACCATATTGCGTGGCATAATGGAAACAACGTAGTGGACCTCCCCTCGGGAGGACTCGCGCAGTGCTTACATTATTGCACCGTCCACGGGGCTCCCAAACCCACGTGGAGACTCTAGACACCCCTCTGGATGCCTAAAGCCCACCCTTGAGTTCCCCAAGGTTGCTCACTTCAAGCCCAGTTTGGGCGGGGAGGCAGGTAGGTAGCACACCATACCCCCTTATAGTAGCTTGTTAAGCCCTTTTCCATCTAGCAGGAAGAAACATCAGACATCTCTGAGGAGTCATAATGATTTTGCATAAATTCTACAAATTGAGAAAAATCACGAAACTTGGTCGGGAAAACACTTCCCCTAAGACCTATCTCCAGTAAAAATTTGAACTCAAAACTCCTTCGTTTGAGTGCCGAACGAAAGCGCCAAAACTCTGCACTATTGGCTGCCATTTCTGGTTGCTGGCAGCGCTAGTTGCTGCTGCTGGCAGCGTTGGTTGGCTTCGAATATGGGCTACGGCTTTGTCTTTTGTTGGCTATTGGTGGCCTACATGACTTGGGCTACTTGGCGCCAATGTTAGGCCACGTTGGGGCACTGCCAACGGCCACTCTTGAGCACTCAAATGGCCACACCACCGCGAGCGAAACGTCACGGAGTTAGCCTTGCCAGGCAACCCGTGACACTCTCCTCCACTTCAACCATCAACGTCCTCGTTGATGTAGCACAAAGCTGATGTTGCTGTGCGTGTACCGACTCCTCTGATGAGTCCAACACCTCTGTGTCGATGGCCTACTTTCCACGTCCAACTCTTTTAGCCAAGCTCCCCTCTGAAAATGGCCTCTGCCAAAGCTCCTCTGAGCGTCTCTAACTCTTCCCCTTGCCAATGCTCTTGAAATGCCAAGCCCTCTTCTCAAATGGCCTCTGCCAAGGCTCCTCTGAGAAAACTCCTCTGCAAACTCAAGCTCCTCTAAGCTAACTCATGCTGCTCTGAGCTGACTTCTCTAGACGATGTTCCCCTAAACTCAAGCTCCTCTGAGCTGACTTAAAATGGCCTCTCTGCCAATGCTCCTTCGAGCAATGCTCCTCTGAGCCCTCCTCTCGAATGGCCTCTCTGCCAATTCTCCTCCAAGCAAACTCAAGCTCCTTTGAACAAACTCAAGTTCTTGTGAGCAAACTCGCAGTGGGTCGTCGCATTGCGACTTCCTCCTCCACTCGAGTTGTCGACGCCCTCGTCGACTCTATGCAAATCAATAGTTGCTCCTCAAAATGATGCAACAATGGCCTTTGGCAAGCATGAAGCCCCTGGCTGATATCTTCAATAAACTGAAGTATCTTTATACTGTGCCCTCTGGCGAAACAAAAGCCCTCTGGCTGCTGCTCATTAGCAAGCTCATGCCTCTGAAGCCTTATGGCTGATGCCCTCTGGCAAACTCTGTCTCTGAAGCCCTCTTGGCTGTTGCTCTCTAGCAAACTCAAACTCTACAGCCCTCTGGCTGTTGCTCTCTAGCAAAATGAAGCCCTCTTGGCTTAACTCAAACTCGTGCCCTCTTGCAAAGTGTAGACCTCTGTCTCACTTGTATCTACTGGCTAGAATTTACTCATGCTGCCCAGTACCTCGGCCACTAACTTCACCCGAGTCAGCTATCTCATCAAGCTTAAAGATTTCACCTTTCAAAGGCTCACCACACCTGCCACCCACAAACTAGCCATGTCGACAATGCTGATCAAAACGGTGAGCTGATCCTGGCACCAAACTCATGTCTTGACTTTACAATCCTGCTACATGCTTGTCCTCCAACAACGATGATTTCATCCATCACCCCGCTCTCTAGCAAGCATGTACACTCGCTGCCTCTGCACACGGGAGTCAAGAACTCAAATTTTGACTTGAAATTTTTTCCAAACGAACCCTCTAAGAAGTCGACAACCATGCCTCTGAAGATGCAAAACCACTGACAAGCACAAGTTGCAAATGCCACCACGAACGGTCGAAACATAGGCCTCCTGAAGCAAACCAGTGATAATGCCATAGCACATGCACGGCTACCAACGAAAATCCGTCTCTAAGGCTCTATAGCTGAAGATCACATGCCCACGGTCTGATACAAGCATTCCACAAGTCCAAACTGTGGTAGAAATCCCCATGTAGCCAACAAAGTAACACAGTCATGCCAACCCTGTGGGTTAGGAAGCAACCCGTCCACAAACGTAGCATACTCACGCCACAGTGTGCCCACAGTGTAGAAATGCTCACCAAGTCCACAAAGTGAGAGGGAAACACCAAGTTAGCAAGGAAACATTAGATGCCACAATGTTGCTTAATTCGTACCCTCAAGAACATTTACTGTGTTCAAGGCATCGCCAAAGAATAGCACAATAAGAACGGATACCCCAAGATATCACCAATCAGTTCCCACAATTCAAACCTGACCAGAAAACCAACGGCGGTCTTGTTTAGAGTCTAGGATGTCATACACGTCCCCCAGGATGAGTTTCACGCATAACTCCTTCAGACAGCTACATCGGGGTTCACAGAAGAATGACATCACAAGATAGCTGCATGTCTCCTACAGATCAAACTCACCCCAAATGAGTGATCTAGCTCTAATACCAACTGTCACGGGCCGACTCTTTTAGAGGTGCAGCGGATCAATTTTTGCCCGTGTGGCACTCGAACTCCACCAAGTTGAAGACCGCCATAGCTCATTGACAAATCAAGTGCTGATGATCTAACCCGTTCGAACATTAGGCCCCAATGCTTTGTCAAGCAAAACAACTCCACAAAGAAGCTCCATCTTCACCCGGATGCCACAAGTAGGCCTGACGCCTCCAGTGCACCAAGCACGGCATAAGTCGCTTCATAGCGCCAAGCATATTTCAAGCAAGGTGCTCGCCCAACTTATGTTCATGTCATCAAGGTGCCTAGCCACACAACAATGTGCTAGCGAAGGTCCTCAACTTAGCTGACAAGCCAACGTTTCATGTTGGGTCTTTAATAGCATCTTGAAGTGTCGCAGGGTCAAGCATGCCTCAATAGATGCATGTAGGATGGCCACTTGGTCATGCGAAGCCCACAAGCCACCGAGGGTCAATCTCTTGCCCACGGCGTAGTCCTCGTGCCAACACGTGTGCTAGATTTTGCCTAAGGCCATTGCGCAACTTAGCGTTGCACCAACGTGTAGCATGAGTAAGGCGACGTCTCAATCCATAGCTTGCTCGTAGCATAATGTAGTCCCTCAATGGACGTAGTCATTGCATAGCTTGATGCCTTCATTCGATAGCCCACATATGCGGTGTCGCCTTCCAACCGCTTAGCTTTAGCCACGGGATCCCCTCGTGCAAGGTCGAACCCAAACCAAGCACTAGAGTTGGCACACGAGGCCTTTAGTGGTGCCTCGATAGCCCATTCGGTCCAAAACGAGTCCCCAAAGATACCATATTGCGTGGCATAATGGAAACAACGTAGAGGACCTCCCCTCGGGAGGACTCGCGCAGTGCTTACATTATTGCACCATCCACGGGGCTCCCAAACCCACGTGGAGACTCTAGAGACCCCTCTGGATGCCAAAAGCCCGCCCTTGAGTTTCCCTAAGGTTGCTCACTTCAAGCCCAGTTTGGGCGGGGAGGCAGGTAGGTAGCACACCATACCCCCTTATAGTAGCTTGTTAAGCCCTTTTCCATCTGGCAGGAGGAAACATCAGACATGTCTGAGGAGTCATAATGATTTTGCATAAATTCTACAAATTGAGAAAAATCACGAAACTTGGTCAGGAAAACACTTCCCCTAAGACCTATCTCCAGTAAAAATTTGAACTCAAAACTCCTTCGTTTGAGTGCCGAACCAAAGCGCCAAAACTCTGCACGGGTGGCTGCCATTTCTGGCTGCTGGCAGCGCTGGTTGGCTTCTAATATGGGCTGCGGCTTTGTCTTTTGTTGGCTATTGCTGGCCTACATGACTTGGGCTACTTGGCGCCAATGTTAGGCCACGTTGGGACACTGCCAACGGCCACTCTTGAGCACTCAAATGGCCACACCACCGCGAGCGAAACGTCACGGAGTTAGCCTTGCAAGGCAACCCATGACACTCTCCTCCACTTCAACCATCAACTTCCTCGTTGATGTAGCACAAAGCTGATGTTGCTGTGCGTGTACCGGCTCCTCTGACGAGTCCAACACCTCTGTGTTGATGGCCTACTTTCAACGTCCAACTCTTTTAGCCAAGCTCCCCTCTGAAAATGGCCTCTGCCAAAGCTCCTCTGAGCGTCTCTAACTCTGCCCCTTGCCAATGCTCTTGAAATGCCAAGCCCTCTTCTCAAATGGCCTCTGCCAAGGCTCCTCTGAGAAAACTCTTCTGCAATCTCAAGCTCCTCTGAGCTAACTCATGCTGCTCTGAGCTGACTTCTCTAGACGATGCTCCTCTAAACTCAAGCTCCTCTGAGCTGACTTAAAATGGCCTCTCTGCCAATGCTCCTTCGAGCAATGCTCCTCTGAGCCCTCCTCTCGAATGGCCTCTCTGCCAATTCTCCTCCAAGCAAACTCAAGCTCCTCTGAGCAAACTCAAGCTCTTGTGAGCAAACTCGCAGTGGGTCGTCGCATCGCGACTTCCTCCTCCACTCGAGTTGTCGACGCCCTCGTCGACTCTATGCAAATCAATAGTTGCTCCTCAAAATGATGCAACAATGCCCTCTGGCTGATATCTTCAACAAACTGATGTATCTTTATATTGTGCCCTCTGGTGAAACAAAAGCCCTCTGGCTGCTGCTCATTAGCAAGCTCATGCCTCTGAAGTCTTATGGCTGATGCCCTCTGGCAAACTCAGTCGCTAAAGCCCTCTTGGCTGTTGCTCTCTAGCAAACTCAAACTCTGAAGCCCTCTGGCTGTTGCTCTCTAGCAAAATGAAGCCCTCTTGGCTTAACTCAAACTCGCGCCCTCTGGCAAAGTGTAGACCTCTGTCTCACTTGTATCTGCTGGCTAGAATTTACTCATGCTGCCCAGTACCTCGGCCACTGCCTTCACCCGAGTCAGCTATCTCATCAAGCTCAAAGATTTCTCCTTTCAAAGGCTCACCACTCCTGCCACCCACAAAACTAGCCATGTCGACAATGCTGCTCAAAACGGTGCGCTGATCCTGGCACCAAACTCATGTCTTGACTTTACAATCCCGCTACATGGTTGTCCTCCGACAACGATGATTTCATCCATCACCCCGCTCTCTAGCAAGCATGTACACTCGGTGCCTCTGCACACGGGAGTCAAGAAGTAAAATTTTGACTTGAAATTTTTTCCGAACGAACCCTCTAAGAAGTCGACAACCATGCCTCTGAAGATGCAAAACCACTGACAAGCACAAGTTGCAAATGCCACCACGAACGGTCGAAACATAGGCCTCCTGAAGCAAACCAATGATAATGCCATAGCACATGCACGGCTGCCAACGAAAATCCGTCTCTAAGGCTCTATAGCTGAAGATCACATGCCCACGGTCTGATACAAGCATTCCACAAGTCCAAACTGTGGTAGAAATCCCCATGTAGCCAACAAAGTAACACAGTCATGCCAACCCTGCTGGTTAGGAAGCAACCCATCCACAAACGTAGCATACTCACGCCACAGTGTGCCCACAGTGTAGAAATGCTCACCAAGTCCACAAAGTGAGAGGGAAACACCAAGTTAGCAAGGAAACATTAGATGCCACAATGTTGCTTAATTCGTACCCTCAAGAACAATTGCTGCATTCAAGGCATCGCCAAAGAATAGCACAATAAGAACGGATACCCCAAGACATCACCAATCAGTTCCCACAGTTCAAACCTAACCAGAAAACCAACGGCGGTCTTGTTTAGAGTCTAGGATGTCATACACGTCCCCCAGGATGAGTTTCACGCATAACTCCTTCAGACAGCTACATCGGGGTCCACAGAAGAATGATATCGCAAGATAGCTGCATGTCCGCTATAGATCAAACTCACCCCAAATGAGTGATCTAGCTCTGATACCAACTGTCACGGGCTGACTCTTTTAGAGGTGCAGTGGATCAATTTGTGCCCGTGTGGCGCTCGAACTCCACCAAGTTCAAGCCCGCCATAGCTCATTGACAAATGAAGTGCTGATGATCTCACCCGTTTGAACATTAGGCCCCAATGCTTTGTCAAGCAAAACAACTCCACAAAGAAGCTCCGTCTTCACCCGGATGCCACAAGTAGGCCTGACGCCTCCAGTGCACCAAGCACGGCATAAGTCGCTTCATAGCGTCAAGCATATTGAAGTGTCGCAGGGTCAAGCATGCCTCAATAGATGCATATAGGGTGGCCACTTGGTCATGCGAAGACCACAAGCTACCGAGGGTCAATCTCTGGCCCATGGCGTAGTCCTCATGCCAACACGTGTGCTAGATTCCGCCTAAGGCCATTGTGCACCTTAGCGTTGCACCAACGTGTAGCATGAGTAAGGCGACGTCTCAATCCGCAGCTTGCTCGTAGCATAATGTAGTCCCTCAATGGACATAGTCATTGCATAGCTTAATGCCTTCATTCGATACCCCACATATGCGATGTCGCCTTCCAACCGCTTAGCTTTAGCCATGGGATCCCCTCGTGCAAGGTCGAACCCAAACCAAGCACTAGAGTTGGCACACGAGGCCTTTAGTGGTGCCTCAATAGCCCATTCGGTCCAAAACGAGTCCCCAAAGATACCATATTGCGTGGCATGATGGAAACAACGTAGAGGACCTCCCCTCGGGAGGACTCGCGCAGTGCTTACATTATTGCACCGTCCACAGGGCTCCCAAACCCACGTGGAGACTCTAGACACCCCTCTGGATGCCTAAAGCCCGCCCTTGAGTTGCCCCAAGGTTGCTCACATCAAGCCCAGTTTGCCCTTGTTAAGCCCTTTTCCATCTGGCATGAGGAAACGTCATACATGTCTGAGGAGTCATAATGATTTTTCATAAATTCTACAAATTGAGAAAAATCACGAACCTTTGTCGGGAAAACACTTCCCCTAAGACCTATCTCCAGCAAAAATTTCAACTCAAAACTCCTTTGTTTGAGTGCCGAAGCAAAGCGCCAAAACTCTGCACTGTTGGCTGCCATTTCTTGTTGCTGGCAGTGCTGGTTCGCTTCTAATATGGGCTACAGCTTTGTCTTTTTTTTGCTATTGGTGGCCTACATGACATGGGCTACTTGGGGTCAATGTTAGGCCACGTTGGGGCACTTCCAACGACCACTCTTGAGCACTCAAATGGACACACCACCGCTAGCGGAACGTCACGGAGTTAGCCTTGCAAGGCAACCCATGAGAACAAGACCAGCAGCATGCCATGCCAAGGCCAAGGTAGCCTAGCCAGAGCCTACAGCATGCCATACCAAGCCGAGGCCAGTAGCTTGCCATGCCGTGTCCACGCCGCACCCATGCCATGCCAGGCTGCACCGGCCGCGTGCATACCAGGCCGCCCACGCCGCGCGCATGTCATGCCATGCTGCCCACGCAGCGCGTATGCGAGGCTGCGGACACCGCACGCATACCATGCCAGGCTGCCCCGGCCGCGCGCATGCCAGCCCGCCCATGCCGCGCGGATGCCATGCATTGTTGCCCACACTGCGCGCATGCCATGCCATGCTGCCCACGCCGCGCGCATGCCATGCCATGCCATGCTGCCCACGCCGCGGCTCAGGCCGCCCAAGGCCGCGGCTGAGTCGCGGTCCTGGCTGCTTAATGCCGCACACAAGGCCGCGCCTGAGCCGCGGCGTGGTAGGCAAGGGAGGTGCCCCCCCCCCCCCCCTTATAGTAGCATGTTAAGCCATTTTCAATCTGGAAGGAGGAAACATCAACCATGCTCGAGGAGTTATAATGGGGTTTTTTTAAAAAGTAATGGTTTTTTGCCAAAACTTTCAACATGAAAGTTGTAGGAAATAATTTAATACACCATAAAAAAAAATGAAAAAATTTTTTTGGCAACCGGAAATATTTTTTTTATTTTAGTTCAATTTTAATACTTTAAAAATAATTAAAATTAATAAAAATTGTCAAAATATTACGGAAAAATTCCTATAATTAAAGGACGAGGCACTAGTAATTATAGAAATTATTAAATTATTTTTTTAATTTTTTTAATTTTATTTTCATTCTTTTGGCCAAATAAAGGCTTAAAAAATTCGAAAAACTCAAGAAAAATTGCAAAAAAATAGGGAATGACATTTAAAATTAATTGTAGTGCATTTTTAATTGTGTGGCACAGTTTGGGTAAGAATATAAAAGCATCATGTTCAAAAAGAGCGATCAAGGCGGTGGCATGCCATGGCCAAGGCCCTGGCCTTGCACGGGGACTTGGCCTTTGCCCGTGGCCTTCACCATGGCCATGGCCTTGCACGGGGACTTGCGCTTGCCCGCGGCCTTGCACGCTGCCTTGGCCTTGGCCTTGGCATGGCATGCTCGCCGAGGCCATGGCATGCCATGTAGCTAGCCAAGGCCGTGGCGTGGCATGCTTGCCCAGCCCGTGGCATGCCATGCTGCTGGCCAAGGCCTTGGCATGGCATGCTGGCACAAGCCATTGGCCTTGGCATGGCATGCGTGGCAAGGCCGTGGCATGCTGGGCAACGCCTTAGGATGGCATGCCGGCCTGGCCCTGCGGGGAAACGCTATGGCGTGGCATGGCATGCCGGCCAAGGCGGTGCCACGGCATGCTGGCCAAGGACGTGCCAGGGCCAAGGCCATGGCATGGCATACAGGGCAACGCCGTGGCTTGGCATGCCAGCCTTGGCATGTTGCTGTGGCACGGCGTGCTGGACAAGGCGGTGCCTTGGCATGGCATGCTGACCAAGACGGCGCCATGGCATGCTGGGCAACGCCGTGGCAAGGCATGCGGGCCGAGACCCTGGCATGGCATGCTGGCCGAGGCTGTGGCATGGCATGCTGGCCGAGGCTGTGGCATGGCATGCTAGCCGAGGCCGTGGCATGGCATACCTGCCTTGGCAAGCTGGGAAACGCCATGGCTTTACCATACCGGCCGCGGCCGTGGTATGGCTTGCCGGCCGTGGCATGATGGGCTACGCAGTGGCATGTCATGCTGGCCGTGGCGGTAGCATGACATGCTGGGCAGGGCAGTGCCCATGGCATGTTGGCCAATGCTAAGGCATGGCTCGCTGGGCTACGCTGTGGCATGGCATACTGGCCAAGGCGGCCGTAAAGCATGCGGGCCGAGGCCGTGGCATGGCATGCTAGTCGAGGCCGTGGCTAGGCATGCGGACCGAGGCCGTGCCATGGCATTCCGACCTTGGCATGCTGGGCAACGTTGTGGCATGGCAGCGAGCCGAGGCCATGGCATGGCATTCCGGCCTTGGCTTTCTAGGCAACGTTGTAGCATGCCATGCGGGCCGAGGCCGTGGCATGGCATGTTGGCCAAGGCTGAGGCATGGCACGCTGGGCAACACCGTGGCACGGCATGCGAGCCAAGGCCGTGGCACGGCATTCTGGCCTTGGCATGCTGGGCAATGCTGTAGCATGCCATGTGGGCCAAGGCTGTGGCATGGCATATTGGCCAAGGCTGAGGAATGGCACGCTGAGCAACGCTGTGGCATGGCATGCTGGGCAACGCCGTGGCAAGGCATGCGGGCCGGGGCCGAGGCCGCGGCATGGCACGCTTGGCAACGCTGTGGCACGACATGCTGGGCAACGCCATGGCAAGGCATGTGAGCTGAGGCCGTGGCATGGCATGCTGGGCGAGGCCGTTGTATGGCATGCGGGGCGAGGCCGTGGCAAGGCATTCTGGCCTTGGCATGCAGGGCAACGCTGCGGCATGCCATGCGGGCCGAGGTCGTGGCATGGTATGTTGGCCAAGGCTAAGGCATGGCAAGCTGGGCAACGCTGTCGCATGGTATGCTGGGCAACGCCGTGGCAGGGCATGCGGGCCAAAGTCATAGCAAGGCGTACGGGCCGAGGCTGTGGCATGGCGTGCTGGCCGAGGCCATGGCTAAGGCATGGCACGCTGGGCGACGCTGTGGCAAGGCATGCGGACCTAGGCCGTGGCGTGGCATTCCGGCCTTAGCCGTGGCATGGCATGCGGGCCGAGGCCGTGGCATGGCATTCCGACCTTGGCATGCTGTGAAACGCTGTGGCATGGCATACGGGCCAAGGCTGTGGCATGGCATACGGGCCAAGGCTGTGGCATGGCATACGGGCCAAGGCTATGGCATGGCATGCTGGCCAAGGCTAAGGCATGGCACGCTGGGCAACGCTGTGGCATGGCACGCAAGGCAGGGCCGTGGTAAGGTACGCAGGCCGGGCCTGAGTCATGCGGGCCAAGGCCGTGGCATGGCACGTTGGCCAAGGCTAAGGTATGGCACGCTGGGCAACGCCGTGGCACGACATGCGGGCCGAGGCCGTGGCACGGCATTCCGGGCTTGGCATGCTAGGCAACGCTGTAGCATGCCATGCGGGCCGAGGGCGTGTCACGGCATATTGGCCAAGGCTAAGGCATGGCACGCTAAGCAACGTTGTGGCATGGCATGCTGGGCAACGCCGTGGCAAGGCATGCGGGCTGGGGCCGAGGTATGGGGGCCAAGGCTGTGGCATGGCACGCTGGGCAACATTGTGGCACAGCATGCTGGGCAATGCCATGGCAAGGCATGCGGGCCGAGGCCGTGGCATGGCATGCTGGCCGAGGCCGTGGCATTGCATGCGGGGCGAGGCCGTGGCAAGGCATTCCGACCTTGGCATGCTGGGCAACGCTGTGGCATGACATGCGGGCCGAGGTCGTGGCATGGCATGTTGGCCAAGGCTAAGGCATGGCATGCTGGGCAACGCTGTCGCATGGCATGCTGGGTAATGCCGTGGCAAGGCATGCGGGCCGAGGCCGTGGCATGGTGTGCTGGCCGAGGCCATGGCTAAGGCATGGCATGCTGGGTAACGCCGTGGCAAGGCATGCGGGCCGAGGCCATGGCATGGTGTGCTGGCCGAGGCCATTGCTAAGGCATGGCATGCTGGCTAAGGCTAAGGTGTTGGCATGCCATGTTGGCCAAGGCTAAGGCACGGCAGGCTGGCTAAGGCAGTGGCATGCTGGCCGTGGCATGACATGCTGGCCAAGGCTAAGGCATGGCACGCTTGGCAACGCCGTGGCAAGGTATGTGGGTCGAGGCCGTGGCATGGCATGCCCGCCTTGGCGTGCTGGGCAACGCCATGGCTTGGCATGCCGGCCGCGGCTGTGGCACACCATGCCAGCCTTGGCTATGCTTGCCAAGGCGGTGCCATGGCATCCTCGGCATGGCCGTGGCGTGGCATGCTGGCCAAGGCTAAGGTGTTGGCATGGCATGTTGGCCAAGGCTAAGGCATGACAGGCTGGCCAGGGCGGTGGCATGGCATGCTGGCTGTGGCGGTGGCATGATACGCTGGGCAACGCCGTGGCAAGGCACGCTGGGCCAAGGCGGCCGCAAGGCATGCGGGCCGAGGCCGTGGCAAGGCATTCTGGCCTTGGAATGCTGAGCAATGCTATGGCATGCCATGCGGGCCGAGGTCGTGGCATGGCATGTTGGCCAAGGCTAAGGCATGGCAAGCTGGGCAACGCTGACGCATGGCATGCTGGGTAATGCCGTGGGAAGGCATGCGGGCCGAGGCTGTGGCATGGCGTGCTGGCCGAGGCCATGGCTAAGGCATGGCATGCTAGGCAACGTTGTGGCAAGACATGCGGGCCGAGTCCGTGGCATGGCATGCTGGCTGAGGCCGTGGCATGGCATGCTGGCCGAGGCCGTGGCATGGCATTCCGGCCTTGGCATGCTGGGCAATGTTGTGGCATACCATGCGGACCGAGCCTATGGCATGGCATGTTGGCCAAGGTTAAGGCATGGCACGCTGAGCAACGCCGTAGCAAGGCATGCGGGCCGAGGCTGGGGCATGGCATGCGGGCCGAGGCTGTGGCATGGCATGCGTGCCGTGGCCGCGGCATGGCATTCCGGCCTTGGCATGCTGGGCAATGCCGGGGCAAGGCATGCTGGGCAACGCTGTGGCATGCCATGCGGGCCGAGGCCGTGGCATGGCATTCTGGCCTTCGCATGCTGGGCAACGCTGTGGCATGGCATGCGGGCTGAGGCCATGGCATGGCATTCCGGCCTTGGTATGCTGGGCAACACCGTGGCAAGGCATGCCGGGCAACGCTGTCGCATGCCAAGCGGGCCGAGGCCGTGGCATGGCTTGTTGGCCAAGGCTAAGGCATGACACGCTAGGGCAACGGTGTGGCATGGCATGCTGGGCAACGCCGTGGCAAAGCATGCGGGCCGAGACCGTGGCCGTGGCATGGAATGGTTTGCGGGCTGAGGCCGTGGCATGGCATTCCGGCCTGGGCATGCTGGGCAACGCTGGGGCATGCCGTGCGGGCCGAGGCCGTGGCATGGCATGGCACGCAGCGGCATGCTTAGCATGGCCGTTGCGTGGCATGCTGGCCAAGGCTAAGGCGTTGGCATGCTATGTTGGCCAAGGCTAAGGCACGGCAGGCTGGCCAAGGCAGTGGCATGTTGGCCGTGGCAAGATATGCTGGCCAAGGCTAAGGCATGGCACGCTGGGCAATGCCGTGGCAAGGTATGTGGGCCAAGGCCGTGGCTTGGCATGCCCGCCTTGGCGTGCCGGGCAACGCCGTGGCTTGGCATGCCGGCCGCCACCGTGGTACGGCATGCCAGCCTTGGCTATGCTGGGCAACGCTGTGGCATGGCATGCTGGCCAGGGCAGTGGCACGACATGCTTGCCAAGGAGGTGCCATGGCA
>NC_138972.1:24192500-24195000 GCF_055761805.1 Camellia sinensis | reverse complement strand
TTCCTAGCCGAGGTCGTTGTCACCTGAGTTGCCGAAGTGCCTTGCCGAGTAGCTTGTTAGATACACTTTGTCATAGTCTTGTCTTGTCAATCTATCACCTTTTTGAGGAGAGCCAACCAGTCGTTGCCACGTGTCCGAGCTGAGTGTTAAGTCAGCCGGCAGAGGGAGAAACCTATCATTTCTATACTTGTTTTGAAGAGGAAAGAGAAGCTTTTGAAGAGGGACAGGAGTTCTTGAGAGGAGGTAGATTTCCATGCTTGATCCCTAGAGATCAAACCGTGAGATCCGTGTTCTAAGGTTAGATTCTTGATCTACTCTTGTCGTTCTTCATGTTCATGTTATTGCATTGCATGATTGAATATGATTTGTAAGCCATGCATTGCTTTGAAGTTCGGTTTTAGAAAGAGAAAATGGTATTCATGTGTTCTTCAAGAAAAGTCATATTTTGATCTGAAAGCTCATGCCTAGATCCATGTTTTTGTGTTTGTTTTCATATGATTTTCAAGTATGGGTACCTAGGTCCATGTTTTCGAACTCATAGCATGAAATCCCAGATTTTGTAATAAAGAAGTTATGATTTTAGCATTCATGTTCTTCATGATCTTCATGTTCATGTTCTTCATGTTCTTCATGGGTGGAAACCCAGATCTCCAGACCTCACTTCCCTATGTGTAGTCATCGAGATCACTATTACCTAGACCTCACACTTAGGCCAAGCATCGTATCTCACCTTGGCCTACCATGCATGATCACTTACACCCTTAGTTTGTCTTGTGCGCACCTCGGCATGCTGCCGCGCGCCGAAGCCTAGGTAGCCACACCTCACCCAGGAGGTGTGGGACCTCGGCAAAGACCTGGTTGGTACCCAGCATGTCTTCCTGACATGTAAAAGAGTGTTTTGACTTCCAGCATGTTTTCCCGAGATCATTTGCATGCATGTAAGACTTGTTTTGAGAAGTCCATTCAGTAGACTTTGCCATGTGTTTGTAGGACTTGGACCCTTGCCTTGATCCCAACATCTGAAGAGCTATGTGAGTGGTATTTTTAATAAAGCTATGTTATACGTTTTGACAAAGGCTTTGCTTTGCTTTGTTTGAAAGTATTTGTTAAGCATGAATGATATCCCTATTTTATGTATCAAGTATAAGCTTTGTTTCGAATGACATTCTTGGAACCGTCCTTTCGTGTTAGGGGACATTAAGCCTAAGTAACACCGTCCTTTCGTGTGAGGGGACGTTAAGCCTAGGTAACATAGTCCGTAAGTGCCAGGGGACTTTAAGCATTTGTTCCACAAGTCCGTACGTGCCGGGGGACTTTAAGCATTTGTGGCATAAGTCCTTTCGTGCTAGGGGACTTTAAGCCTAAGTAGCATAGTCCTTCCATCCTAGGGGACTTTAAGCCTAAGTAGCATAGTCCTTCCATGCTAGGGGTCTTTAAGCCTAAGTAGCATAGTCCTTCCATGCTAGGGGACTTTAAGCCTAGGTAGCACCGTCCTTTTGTGCTAGGGGATGTTAAGCCTAAGTAGCACCCTTGTTAAGATATCGGCCACCGACGGACTATGGACGGGTGTGCTCGATGCCGAGGTTATGCTTTTGTTTTGCCCGGGATGTCATCACCCCATGTTTTAAGTCGATGTATGTTAAGTAAGTAAGTTTTGAGAGACCAAGGTTCAATTGATGTTTTATTTCAAGCCAAGCTAAGCTATGTTATGTATGGTTTTGATAAAGATATACTATGTATTGTTTTGAAAAGATCTCGGGTATCATTCATTTAACCCCTTTATTACTTGTACCATTCACTGAGTATCCAAGCTCACCCTTCCTATGTATATATGTAGGTAATAAGCAAGAAGTCGGCTACGCCGAGATGTGTGTTTTGTATGCATGTTATGTCGGTAGTGAAGATGTCGGCAATTTTGAAGCTTTTGTATTTTGAACATGTCGGCTCGAGAAGCCTTTTTGTCAAGATGTAATATGTATTTTTGTACTTTATTTTATTTGTATTCAAGTTGTAAAGCTATGTAAAGTTGTACGCCATTCCATTTGACTTATGCACTGCTCTTATGGACCACTTATATTGTTAATTATTGCTTCCGCACTTGTGAGCCCCATATATTTATACTCTGATTGTGTGTGAATTTTGAAAGTTGGCCTTCGGTAATCTCGAATTACTGGCCATCACGGCACCATTCTACTAGGGGCGAAATGGGGTCGTGACAGCGCAATAGGGTCATGACAGGCCTCCCAAGACAGCCCGGACGCATGCGAGGTGACGCAACGGTTTGTCAACCACCACTCATTGCGACGCATCATCCGTCACGGGGGACTCGCATTTCGGCTGACCGCGCACGGGCGCTCGCGAGGGGCCAACATCCGCCCGCAGCCCTTCCTTCGAGGGGGTGCGGGCGACGCAACGAGAGACGCCCAGGCAGACATGCCCTACACCTAATGGCTTCGGGCGTAACTTGCGTTCAAAGACTCGATGGTTTGCGGGATTCGGC
>NC_138972.1:24185000-24187500 GCF_055761805.1 Camellia sinensis | reverse complement strand
CAGGGCATGGCATGTTGCTGGCCAAGGCTGTGGCATGGCAGGCTACTGGCCAAGGCTTTGGCATGCCACTTTCCTGGCCAAGGCTGTGGCATGGCTTGCTGCTGGCCAAGGCCGTGGCATGACATGCTTGCCAAGGCTGGGGCATGGCATGCTACTGGCCAAGGCCGTGGCATGACATGCTTGCCAGGGCTAGCGCATGACATGCTGCTGGCCAAGGCTTTGGCATGCCAAGTTGCTGGCCAAGGCTGTGGCATGACGTGCTGCTGGCCAAGGCCCTGGCATGACATGCTTGCCAAGGCTGTGGCATGGCATGCTGGCCAAGGCCGACGTGCCACTGCCACCACCGCGGGCCGCCACTCGACACATCCCGTGCTTGGCTATGTAGTTTCAATGCCACAAGCCAAGCGATGGCATGTGCCAAGTGCCCACCTAGGCATAGTCGTGGCCTGTGGCCTGGCCATGCTGGCCAGCCTTAAGGGAGGTGCCCACCGCCCTTATAGTAGCTTGTTAAGCCCTTTTTCATCTAGCCGGAGGAAACATCACCTATGCTCGAGGAGTCATAATGGGATATTTTTCAAAAGTAACATTTTTTTGCAAGAATTTTCAACATAAAAGTTGAAGGAAATAATTAAAGACACCATAAAAAAAAATTGAAAAAAACTATTTGGCCACCGGAATATTTTATTTTAATTTATTTCTATTTTAATACTTAAAAAACAATAAAAAATACTAAAAATAGTCAAAAAAATTCTAGAAAAAATCCAATAATTATAGGGTGAGGCACTAGTAATTATAGTAATTTTTTAAATTATTTTTTATTTCTTATTTATTTTATTTTAATTTTTATGTGTAAATAAATAATTAAAAAATGCGAATCACACCCCGAAGGACTAAGAAGCCCGACGAACGTGCAAAAACACTTAGAGAAGTCGAGCAAGCATCGGTTAGCGTGAATGCAAATAAAAAAACACAACAGGAAACTTCCGAGGGACATACTTTTCGCAACAAGCTTCCACTGGGAAAGCACTGGCAACTCGTTCGCAAGTCAAAGCCAACCAAATGGCCATTACCCGAGGGACATGCATTTCGCAGGGCAAACTTGTACGTAAGTCAAAAACAAACCTAATGGCAATTACCCGAGGGACAAGGATTGCTTGCCAAGGCTGTGGCATGTGATGTTCTTGGCCAAGGTCGTGGCAAGGCATGCTGCTGGCCAAGGCCGTGGCATGCCATGCTGCTGGCCTGGGCGTTGGCATGGCATGCTGCTGGCAAAGGCCGTGGCATGGCATGCTGCTGGCTTTGGCTGGGCTGCCTTGGCCTTGGCATGGCATGCTGCTAGCCTTGGCCTTGGCATGTCATCCTGCTGGCTTTGGCTGGGCTGCCTTGGCCTTGGCATGGCACGCTGCTGGCCGTGGCCTTGGCATGGCATGCTGCTGGCTTTGGCTAGGCTGGCTTGGCCTAGGCAAGGCATGGTAAGCTGCTGGCCTTGGCTTGGCATAGCATGCTGATGGCTTTGGCTGGTCTTCCTTGGCCTTGGCATGGCATGACATGCAGCTGGCCTTGGCCTTGGCATGGCATGCTGCTGGCCTTGGCCTTGAAATGGCATGTTACCGCCATTGGCTAGGCTGCCTTGGCCTAGGCATGGCATGGCAAGCTGCTGGACTTGGCTTCGCATGGCATACTGCTGGCTTTGGCTAGGCTGCCTTGGCCTTGGAATGGCATGCTGCTGGCCTTGGCCTTGGCATCGCTTGCTACTGGCTTTGGCTAGGCTGCCTTGGCCTAGGCATGGCATGGCAAGCTGCGGGCCTTGGTTTGGCAAGGCATGCTGGCTTTGGCTGGGCTGTCTTGGCCTTGGCATGGCATGCTGCTGGCCTTAGCCTTAGCATGGCATGCTGCTGGCTTTGGCAAGGTTGCCTTGGCCTAGGCATGGCATGGCAAGCTGCTGGCCTTGGCTTGGCATGGCATGCTGCTGGCTTTAGCCGGGCTGCCTTCGCCTTGGCATGGCATGTTGCTGGCCTTGGCCATGGCATGGCATGCTGCTGGCTTTGGCTAGGCTACCTTGGCCTAGGCATGGCATGGCAAGCTGTTGGCCTTGGCCTGGCATGGCATGTTGCTGGCCTTGGCTGGGCTGCCTTGGCCAACGCATGGCATGGAAAGCTGCTGGCCTTGGCTTGGCATGGCATGCTGCTGGCTTTGGCTGGGCTGCCTTGGCCTTGGCATGGCATGCTGCTGGCTTTGGCTAAGCTGCCTTGGCCTAGGCATGGCATGGCAAGCTGCTGGCCCAGGCTTGGCATGGCATGCTGCTGGCTTTGGCTGGGTTGCCTCGGCCTTGGCATGGCATGCTGCTGGCTTTGGCTAAGCTACCTTGGCCTAGGCATGGCATGGCAAGCTGCTGGTCCTGGCTTGGCATGGCGTGCTCGGCCTTGGCTGGGTTGCCTCGGCCTTGGCATGGCATGCTGCTGGCCTTGGCCTTGGCATGGCATGCTGCTGGCTTTGGCTG
>NC_138972.1:24142500-24177500 GCF_055761805.1 Camellia sinensis | reverse complement strand
CTGGCCAAGGACTAGGCATCATGCTGCTAGCCAAGGCTGGGGCATGGCAAGCTTCTGGGCGAGGATGGGCCATGAAAAGTTGCTGGGCAAGGGTGGGGCGTGGCTTACTGCAGGCCGAGGCTGCGGCACGACACGCTGCCGGCCAAGGCCTTGGCATGGCAGGCTGCTGGCCAAGGCCGTGGCACGGCATGCTGCTGGCCAAGCACTAGGCATGGCGTGCTGCTGGCCAAGGCCGTGGCATGACATGTTTGCCAAGGTCGGGCATGGCATGCTACTGGCCAAGGCTGTGGCATGGCATGCTGCTGGCGAAGGCCGTGGTATGACATGCTTGCCAAGGCCGGGGCATGGGATGCTGTTGGCCAAGGCTGTGGCATGGCATGCTGCTGGCCCAGGCTTTGGCATGCCATTTTACTGGCCAAGGTTGTGGCATGGCATGATGCTGGCCAAGGCCGTGGCATGACATGTTTGCCAGGGTCGGGGCATGGCATGATGCTGGCCAAGGCCGTGGCATGACATGCTTGCCAAGGCCGGCGCATGGCATGCTGCTGGCCAAGGCTTGGGCATGCCATGTTGCTGGCCAAGGCTGTGGCATGGCATGCGAGCCAAGGCTTTAGCATGGCGTGCTGCTGGCCAAGGCCCTGGCATGACATGCTTGCCAAGGCTGTGGCATGGCATGCTTGCCAAGGCCGACGTGCTACCGCCACCACCGCGGGTTGCCACTCGGCACATCCCGTGCTTGGCTATGTAGTTTCAATGCCACAAGACAAGCGATGGCATGTGCCAAGCGCCCGCCTAGGCATAGCCATGGCCTGTGGCCTGGCCATGCTGGTCAGCCTTAAGGGAGGTGCCCCCCCACTTATAGTAGCTTGTTAAGCTCTTTTTCATCTGGCAGGAGGAAACATCACCTATGCTCGAGAGTCATAACGGGGTTTTTTTAAAAAGTAACGTTTTTTTGCAAGAATTTTCAACATAAAAGTTAAAAGAAATAATTAAAGACACCATAAAAAAAATTGAAAACAAATATTTGGCCACCAGAATATTTTATTTTAATTTATTTCTATTTTAATACTTAAAAAATAACAAAAATTATTAAAAATAGTAAAAAAAATTCTAGAAAAATTCCAATAATTATAGGGTGAGGCACTAGTAATTATAGTAACTTTTTTAATTATTTTTTTATTCCTTATTTATTTTATTTTAATTTTTATGAGTAAAAACTATCATTGTAGTTAAGAAAGCGAGCATCTCTTAAACATAATAACACAGAGGTGTTTTTGCCTACCATTGTTAATGGATTTACACCAACTTGAATGAAACCAATATGCATAAGATTATAACCATTATGTAAATGTCTTTTGATTAACTTAAATGGATTTACACCAACTTGAATGAAACCAACGTGCATAAAATTATAACCATTATGTAAATGTCTTTTGATTAACTTTTTATCAAATAATTGGCAGGTTTCCCTAGGTTTTTCTAAAGCCTAAACTTGTTCAATAGTTTTAACATGGAGAGCAACTTTAAAAACATTCTGTAAAAAAGTAGTTTTATAAACTTCTTTAATTGGCAATTTGGGTATATTTCATCCAGCATAAAATTTATTATTTTGTATTTCAACATCTTCTTCATTAATTACTAATCATTGATTAGGTATTGAGGGCAAAGTTGTTGACCGAGAACTGACTGATGAGTTACTTCTAAATAATCGACTCATTGTTCTGTTTAATTAATCAGTTTTACAGATATCTTAATACATACCCTATTCTTGTCAGTTTTACCACATACCCAGTATACATACATACCCTATCTTGGAACCGCAAAGTCTGACTCTGCCTAAACCGAAGGACTTACACTAGACTGGGAAGAAGTGGGTGACTTAAACTAGGTGGATAAAAGCAGACTGATCTTGTGGGTGATTAAGATGAACTAAAAATGAGATTAATCAAATAAACAATGGAGAAGATTGACTAGAAGAAACACAGCAATTAGAAACAGGATACATGAACTTGGCTCTGATACCAAAAGGCAGAAGCAGCAATTAAAATGAAGGAGACGGATTACGAAATCAAAATGAAACAAAATTGATAAACAGAATTGGAATGAATGCACTGACCATTTAAATTAAAATTACAATTAACATATAGAAATTAACTTACAATTACAATCGTAGCAACTGCAACAACAATTAAAATGAAGGAGACGGATTACGAAATCAAAATGAAACAAAATTGATAAACAGAATTGGAATGAATGCACTAACCATTTAAATTAAAATTACAATTAACATATAGAAATTAACTTACAATTACAATCGTAGCAACTGCAAGGATCTTAACCAGGTTACAGAATGAAGGTGTTGGTTCTCACTTAGAGCTCTCTGGTTTTTCAGAATACAGATTTCTAAAAATTTTTGAGAGTTAAAGAGTGATCTCCTCTTGATTCCAATATACATAAGAAAAAAACAAAGAAAAGCAGCATTTGACTGATGAAAGCAGCTGGCAACGCATGGGGGAAAGCAGATGCTGTCGGTTGCTTTCGGCTGATTGATTGAATAGTTGAGCAGCTTTAGACAAAAGTTGATTGGGTGAATAGTGACAGTGAACACTAAAAGTGAACAGTAACTTTTACTATTCATCACTTTCGGTGGAACATATGAATAATGGAATCAATATAAATACAAATTGGTAGCTTTTCTAAAAAGAGTATTGACTGAAGCTAATTTGTATCTATATGGAATCCAATGTTGATTATGCAAACGGATCTTGAGCATCTTGAAACTTTAGCCCTAAACATTGATTAGTTGATTCTTCAGAGGAGTGGGCACGTTCTGAACCTTCTTCTGAACCGTTTGAATAGGTGGATTGGGCTTTAGCTTGATTCAAAAGTTGGTGGGCTAACTGGATCATATCTTCTTTGGATGACTTGGATTTAACCTTGGATTTGACTTTGGGCTGAGCAGGAGGTGAAATGGGCTTTGCCTTCACCTTGGACGTTGATTTGGGCTTTGATTGGGCTGGCTGGGCAGCAACAGCTTTTACCTTGGACTTGGATGATTTGGGCTTGGAACCACTGGATGAGGGGCTTCCAAGGTTGACTGGAGGAAGGCTGGGCTGACTTCCTTGAGTAATTGCAGCAGTTAGGTTCTGCTGAGCTTTAGCAAGGGCAGGAGTTGGAGCACATTGATCAGGTGGGAATTCTTCTTGAACAATTTCAAGAATCCTGGGCACATTGAACTTAACCCACCATTTGACAGTGTGGTGAGGAGTGATTATGTTATCATCAATCCCATATTGCCATTTAAATATCCATGGAATTTTTTATTTGGATATAAAAATTAGCAATAATGGAAATTGTCATTGATGAGCAGTAAATGGATAAACAGAGGCAAAATAATTAATTATTCCACTGAGATCATTAGGGAGGATATCTGAAATGGCGCCATAGTGAGTCCACCATCTCAGAAACCAGGTAGGTATTTCAGATTTGAATTTTTTATCAAATGAGATGAACCAAGAATGAATGAAATTTTCATTTTGGTATAAGAAAATCTTGAACCAAGCATCAACGTAATCATGGTAATTATATTGAATGGAATGACCAGGTAAATCACAAAGCTGATTAGGATTACCCCATTCAGCCATGGAAACAATGTTGTGAATATAAATTGAATGATATAGGATCTTGTAACCATAGGTTCGATCCTGGATTGGTTTGATCAAAATTGAATGGTGATGGAGTAGAATGTCTTTGTAATAGGAGAGGGTTTTCCCTGGATGTGAAAGGATGAAATGGCATCCAAAGCCAAAATGGAATTTAGCAATTTCATTGATGGTTTGATTTTTTGGGTGACTGGGTTCTTTGTAGAACAGGTTAGTAACATGTGAGTTAGTGTACTCAGATCGGGATGGTTGAATGGGGTTAATTGGGAATGGAGTAACTGAAACTGATTGGCTAGATGGAGAAGGATCGAAAGCCAATGCAGATGAATAATCAGGACGATGAATGTTACCAAGAGTTCGGCAACGGTTGACCATTTCAAGTGAATGAGGTTAGGTGATTGACTCCAAAGGAGGAGGGACAATAAGTTGATTAGGTTTACTGGAGGATGAGACCAAAGCCTTTGAGGGAGGCCTTGGACGAGACATCTGTTGAGAAAGAAACAATGGTTAGCAGCCAGAAAGAAGATCTAAATAATCTTGATGGCGATGTAAATAGTTGTAGTTGTGAGCAAGTAAATTGCGACGGCCTTGAATCTGATGGTAATTGATATATTGGGCTCTTTTGGTGGGTGGTCTGGCTAATTTGAGGCCGTGAATACGATAGGTAAGTTGTTTAATTTGGGTTTTGAAATGGGTAATGCGGGATTTATGGTAAGAAGTAAATGGTATCAATCGTTAGGGAGTCTACTTTGATCGAACAGATTGATTCTCATGTACGATATCATGCAATGTATATTATTTCTATGCATAAGAAGAAGAAAGCAGCAGCAGGTAATGACGAAGAAACAGCAGCAGGTAATGAAAAAGAAGGTTGTAAGAAAGAAGCTGGTAAGTCATATCTCAAGCCAGATAATAAATTAACTAGGCATAATTATGCTATCCGCCCTGTAAAAATTCCCGGGTAAGAAAATCAGGTAAGGAATTTTGACAACCAGGTATATAAGTAATATCAAAATAAAAAATGCTTAAAATAGATTGCCAACGGGCAAAAATTTGTTTACTAGCAAGATTTTGAACATCTTTTTCTAAAACATATTTAGCAGATTTGCAATCAACACGAAGTAAAAAATTTTGATTTAAAATATCATCTTGAAATTTTTGAATACAAAAAACCGTAGATAAAATTTCTTTTTTAATAGTAGTATAATTTGATTATGCTTTATTCCAGACACCAGAGTGATAACGAACAATTTGTCAGATGATTGAGGAGTGACTTTCTGAAGAAGAATGCCACCATAACCAATGTCAGAAGCATCAGTTTGAATAATTTTGAATGAGTTTTCAGTAGGAATACCAAGACAAGGAAGAGACTTGACATGTTGTTTAACTTGTTGAACAATGGAAGTATGAATAGAAGACCAAGGAGGAGGATTATCCTTTAACCTATCAAACAGAGGTTGACAAGTCTTTCTAAGGTCTTTGTGAAACTCGGCAATATAATTGAGGGAACCTAAAAACCTTTGTAATTGGGTTTTATCTAGAAATTTGGACGCAAATTCAATGGATCTACTAATGGGTAAAATAGTATTATGATGAATATCATAACCAAAGAATCTAACTTTAGTTTGAAATAATTTAATTTTAGGAGCAGATATGACAAGACCATGACTTTTACTTGTGTAAAAGAAACCAGTTAAATGTTTCCAATGTTCACTAATTGATTTTGAAAAAATTAATATGTCATCAATGTAAACAATTGAAAAATGACTAAATGGGTTGAATATGTCATTCATGATATTTTGAAATTCACTAGGAGCATTTTTTAAACCAAATGGCATGACATTCCATACATATTGGCCGAAGGGTGTGTTGAATGCAGTTTTATATCTATCTTTAGGATGAATTTGAATTTGCCAAAAACTACTTTTTAAATCAAATTTACTGAAAATAACAGCTTGACTAAGTCTTTTAATTAAATCTTTTTTATTAGGAATAGGATATCTAATCCATTCTAAAACAGCATTTAAAGGTTTGTAATTGATGACCAATCGCGGGACACCTCGTTCTAATTCAGCATTTTTATTAACATAAAAAGCAGGGCAAGACCATGGTGATTTACTTGGACTAATTATTCGATTTTTTAATAATTCATTAATTTATTTTTTACACATTTCAAGTAATTCATGATTCATTTGAATTGGTCTAGATTTAGTAGGAATTTGTCGTTCATCAAAATTCTTAATATAAGGCAAAGTAACTGCATGCTTTTTCCTATGCCAAAATGCAGTAGGTAAAGAAGAGCAAACAGTTGATTCAAGTTTTAATTTGAAATCATTGATTTGAGAAATAATAACTGGATCAATTAATTGTTGGTCAATGCGTTTATAATTAATTTCTTCTTTAAGGAAATTTAAATGTCGAGTTAAACGATTAATTGTATGAGAAATAGAACAATCTTTTAATTGATTTGATTCTAACATTTCAGGAGGAGATAAGAATTTAAATGTAACAGGTTGGCCTAAAACATGTGTAGTTATTCCTGTACTAGATGTAGTAAACAGATATAATAAATATATAAATGGGGAACCTAAAATAATTTTATCAGTCATATTTGTATCTAAAACAAAAGAGGTAATTTATATTTGATATGCATTTTACTACCATTAGCAGAAGTTAATTTCTCATGACATTTTTCATAATATGTAGTAGGAAGTAAACCTTCTTGTATACAATTTAAATCAGCACCAGTATCAATTAAAGCAATTAATTCTAATTCAAAATCATTGATAATTATTTTGATTTTAGAATACCATTTTAGAATATAAAGCTTATTAATCAGACTTAACCGTTTTTCTTCAGGACTGTTGCATTGAGATTGGTTTGATCGATTATCAAATAACAAATTATCAGGATTAGTAGGATCAGAATCATGTTCAGATTCATTTGGAGATTCTTGATCATTATTTTGGAAATTATCTAGACTTTTATTAAGTTTTAAGGTAATAATTTCGTCTTCTAATTTTTTTATCTTTATGTTGTAATTCTTTGATTGTTTGTTTAATCTGATTGATTTCTTGTTGTAGATCTTGTAATGTAACTTCTTTTTGTTTATTTTTAAATCTTTCTAAAGTTTTGGATAAACTAATTATTGGTTTATCAAACTTTGGTTTAGTATCTGAATGGATTAATAAAGATTTTAGTTTATCAATATATTTTTGTTTTAATTTTGGATCATCTAATTTACTAATTAATTCAATAAGAGCAGATTCTTGTTGAGTGTTTTTGATAAGAACAGTAATTTGTTTAACTGGTTTACAACAAACATCATTACATCCTATATTAATATTGTTATCAGAATCATCACTAGGTGATTGGTAATCGGATGAAGTATTGGGATGATCAGAAGAAGAGGAACCACTAATAGATTGATTTAATTGAAAGATTTCATATAATTGATTTTTGGAATTATCATCAATTTGGAGTTGATTAACTTTATCTTTTAATATTTGTTTCTCTTTACATTTATTTGAATAATGACCTTTTTGACCACAGTTATAACAAGTAATATCTTTGGTAGATTTAGATTTCGGATGTGATTTGGATTTATAATATTTCTTTTTAGGTTTAGTATAGAATTTATCATTTGATTTGGAAGGTGAATAATTTGTTTTATATTTATTAGAATATTTGTATGATGATTTATGTTTATGTTTGGAATATTTGTGTGATTTCCTACGAGAGGGTGTAACAGGAGGTAAACCATATTGTTCACAGAAATTGCCTAATTCATATTTAGCTTTATGTTTATCTTTGTTAGCATTTTGAGTAAGTTTAAGATCAATACACATTTTTAAACCTTCTTTTTTAATAGTGCTAATTATATCACCATATGTTAAATTATCATATTCAATAACACCAGTGGGTTGACTAAGAACATCTCTAATTTTGTGAGCAAATAAGCTAGGTAATCCATTAATAAATTTTTCTTTCCAAAATGATTTAGTACAGTCTTCTCTTAACATAACTCGAGAGTTAAATACATCTTTATACCATCTAAAATCACTTAAGGTTGGACAGGTAAGATTACGAAGTTGATCATGGATGCGAGAATATATATTTGTAGGTGCACCAATGAAATGTCGGACTATTGTATAGATTAATTGATTGATTCCGTCAGGGTGACAACATCCTATAGTTTCATCAAAGATAGGTAGACCATTTTCATCTGTTTGATTAGCATACATGATTGAGTCATGTTGTTCTGCAGTAAGGTATTTTTCCCACCAAGATTTGAGAATACCAGTAAAACCAGAGGTAATTAAGGAAACAATTTCAGGTTGAGAATATTGGGGATAATTACTGAGATAACTATTTGCAACCATAGATAAATGATTTAATTTTTGAAGGATCTGATCTTCAATGAGACCATCAATATTCCATTCGTATAATTTTTTAGCAGAAATAGAAAATTGATTATTAAGATTAGTTTCTTCAAATTGGAGATCAGGTGAAGTAGGTCGAGAATACCAGCTTTTGGTAGTTTGAGGATTAACTTTAGGATATGTTATCTTATTAAGAGTAGAAGATTGGAATTGTTTCGCTAATTGGTTTATCTCATTATCAGTAGTATCAGTGTCAGATTGATTAGAAACAGTATCTGTAATAGGTTGTTGATTTAAAACAGTAAGACCTTTATCTTTGGATGTAGAAGTATCATTGGGAGTTAATTTAGTAAATATTTGTTCAATAGCTTTGACTGTAGATTGATCATTAGTAACCAGGCCAGTTCGTTTAGAACGATGACTAGGAAGATTAATTAAAGGTTGATCTAAAGATTTGGTAGATTTGGCAGATCGTTCATCCAAATTAGTTTCTAATTTATCTAATTGTTTACCAATTGTTTTTAAACATTGATTAGTATAATTATTTTGTTCAATAACCTTTTTAATTTCAGGGTCGGATCCAGGTAATTTAAAAGGAGAGGCTGGAACTTCAGAACCTTGGTGATCGATAATTATATTTTCTAATGGAGGATGATTAGAACTAACAGAAGTATTAGGAGAAGTTTTCCATTTATGTTTCGTGATCGTGTTAACCTTTTTGTAATATTTTTCCGTATATTCAAAGAAAGATAATTCAAAAACATATTCAACCATAAAATTATACCATTTTCTAGTTATTTTGGATTGTTGAGCAGAATCATATTTTGCACGATAAGCATGTCTTTTAGTCCTATTTTCTTTGGATCTAAAGTCAATAAGTAATTTATCTAAATCAGGAGTAAAATCTTTTTTGATTGTCATTAATTGGGGATTCACTGGAGGTATAAATTCGTCGAAATCAGTTTGAGTTGGAGAAGTATTAGAAGCAATGTCTTCTTTTGGTAAATGTGTGGGAGTAGCATAAACAGGTTTACTAATCTAGGAAGTGGTAGAATTATCAATTCCTCTTAATTTATTTTGGGAAGTTTGGCTGGTTTGACCAAGATGTATTTGGCTATTTTTTCGAAATAAAGGGGTGTTAAATATTTCATCTTCAGTTGTTATTTCAGTAGGGACACTAGATGTACTAGGCCTAGAGGATTGACTTCGATTAAATTTAATTCGGACAGAACCATCATTGTACTGTTGAATATCTTTAATATCTTGAATTGAGGATTGTTGTTGATTGTGTTTGTAATTTTCATTGATAGTAACCCATTGATCAGGTAAATCGACATTCTTCCATTCAATCATTTGAGGAACATTAATATGTGATTCATTACTACTACTGCTTTGAATTAATAAAGTTTTATCTTTGGGGCTTTTGTGTAAGGCATGAACATTTAAATTAGTTTGCATGCATTTATAATGAACACGGTAAATTAAAGCAATATTACGAGCTTTTTCTTTCATGTCAGTAAATGAACCATGTAATTGAATGTTTAATGTTAATGCATCTAGAATATGTGGATCTTGTAAACTAAGTGTAAAATCAGGAAAACAATTAAAACGTACTGGTCCTTTATCAAGACCAGTTTCCATCATCCTCGAACTTCCCAAAATAAATTAAGAGGAATTGATAATTCTACCACTTCCCAGATTAGTAAACCTGTTTCTGCTACTCCCACACATTTACCAGAAGAAGACATTGCTTCTAATACTTCTCCAACTCAAACTGATTTCGACGAATTTATACCTCCAGTGAATCCCCAATTAATGACAATCAAAAAAGATTTTACTCCTGATTTAGATAAATTACTTATTGACTTTAGATCCAAAGAAAATAGGACTAAAAGACATGCTTATCGTGCTAAATATGATTCTGCTCAACAATCCAAAATAACTAGAAAATGGTATAATTTTATGGTTGAATATGGTTTTGAATTATCTTTCTTTGAATATATGGAAAAATATTACAAAAAGGTTAACACGATCACGAAACATAAATGGACAACTTCTCCTAATACTTCTGTTAGTTCTAATCATCCTTCATTAGAAAATATAATTATCGATCACCAAGGTTCTGAAGTTCCAGCCTCTCCTTTTAAATTACCTGGATCCGACCCTGAAATTAAAAAGGTTATTGAACAAAATAATTATACTAATCAATGTTTAAAAACAATTGGTAAACAATTAGATAAATTAGAAACTAATTTGGATGAACGATCTGCCAAATCTACCAAATCTTTAGACCAACCTTTAATTAATCTTCCCAGTCATCGTTCTAAACGAACTGGCCTGGTTACTAATGATCAATCTACAATCAAAGCTATTGAACAAATATTTACTAAATTAACTCCCAATGATACTTCTACATCCAAAGATAAAGGTCTTACTGTTTTAAATCAACAACCTATTACAGATACTGTTTCTAATCAATCTGACACTGATACTACTGATAATGAGATATACCAATTAGCGAAACAATTCCAATCTTCTACTCTTAATAAGATAACCTATCCTAAAGTTAATCCTCAAACTACCAAAAACTGGTATTCTCGACCTACTTCACCTGATCTCTAATTTGAAGAAACTAATCTTAATAATCAATTTTTTGTTTCTGCTAAAAAATTATACGAATGGAATATTGATGGTCTCGGTGAAGATCAGATCCTTCAAAAATTAAATCATTTATCTATGGTTGCAAATAGTTATCTCAGTAATTATCCCCAATATTCTCAACCTGAAATTGTTTCCTTAGTTACCTCTGGTTTTACTGGTATGCTCAAATCTTGGTGGGAAAAATACCTTACTGAAGAACAACGTGACTCAATCATGTATGCTAATCAAACTGATGAAAATGGTCTACCTATCTTTGATGAAACTATAGGATGTTGTCACCCTGACGGAATCAATCAATTAATGTATACAATAGTCCGACATTTCATTGGTACACCTACAAATATATATTCTCGCATCCATGATTAACTTAGTAATCTTACCTCTCCAACCTTAAGTGATTTTAGATGGTGTAAAGATGTATTTACCTCTCGAGTTATGTTAAGAGAAGACTGTACTAAATCATTTTGGAAAGAAAAATTTATTAATGGATTACCTAGCTTATTTGCTCACAAAATTAGAGATGTTCTTAGTTAACCCACTGGTGTTATTGAATATGATAATTTACCATATGGTGATATAATTAGCACTATTCAAAAAGAAGGTTTAAAAATGTGTATTGATCTTAAACTTACTCAAAATGCTAACAAAGATAAACATAAAGCTAAATATGAATTAGGCAATTTCTGTGAACTATATGGTTTACCTCCTGTTGCACCCTCTCGTAGGAAATCACACAAATATTCCAAACATAAACATAAATCATCACACAAATATTCTAATAAATATAAAACGAATTATTCACCTTCCAAATCAAATGATAAATTCTATACTAAACCCAAAAAGAAATATTATAAATCCAAATCACATCCGAAATCTAAATCTACCAAAGATATTACTTGTTATAACTGTGGTAAAAAAGGTCATTATTCAAATAAATGTAAAGAGAAACAAATATTAAAAGATAAAGTTAATCAACTCCAAATTGATGACAATTCCAAAAATCAATTATATGAAATCTTTCAATTAAATCAATCTATTAGTGGTTCCTCTTCTTCTGATCATCCCAATACTTCATCCGATTACCAATCACCTAGTGATGATTCTGATAACAATATTAATATATGATGTAATGATGTTTGTTGTAAACCAGTTAAACAAATTACTGTTCTTACCAAAAACACTCAAGTAGAATCTGCTCTTATTGAATTAATTAATAAATTAGATGATCCAAAATTAAAACAAAAATATATTGATAAACTAAAATCTTTATTAATCCATTCAGATACTAAACCAAAGTTTGATAAACCAATAATTAGTTTATCCAAAACTTTAGAAAGATTTAAAAATAAACAAAAAGAAGTTACATTACAAGATCTACAACAAGAAATCAATCAGATTAAGCAAACAATCAAAGAATTACAACATAAAGATAAAAAATTAGAAGACGAAATTATTACTTTAAAACTTAATAAAAGTCTAGATAATTTCCAAAATAATGATCAAGAATCTCCAAATGAATCTGAACATGATTCTGATCCTACTAATCTTGATAATTTGTTATTTGATAATCGATCACACCAATCTCAATGCAACAGTCCTGAAGAAAAACGGTTAAGTCTGATTAATAAGCTTTACATTCAAAAATGGTATTTTAAAATCAAAATAATTATCAATGATTTTGAATTAGAATTAATTGCTTTAATTGATACTAGTGCTGATTTAAATTGTATACAAGAAGGTTTACTTCCTACTACCCATTATGAAAAATGTCATGAGAAATTAACTTCTGCTAATGGTAGTAAAATGCATATCAAATATAAATTACCTAAAGTTCATGTTTGCCAAGATAATGTACGTTTTAAAACCTCTTTTGTTTTAGTTACAAATATGGCTGATAAAATTATTTTAGGTTCCCCATTTATATATTTATTATATTCGTTTACTACATCTAGTACAGGAATAGCTACACATGTTTTAGGTCAACCTGTTACGTTTAAATTCTTATCTCCTCCTGAAATGTTAGAATCAAATCAATTAAAAGATTGTTCTATTTCTCATACAATTAATCGTTTAACTCGACATTTAAATTTCCTTAAAGAAGAAATTAATTATAAACGCATTGACCAACAATTAATTGATCCAGTTATTATTTCTCAAATCAATGATTTCAAATTAAAACTTGAATCAACTGTTTGCTCTTCTTTACCTACTGCATTTTGGCATAGGAAAAAGCATGTAGTTACTTTGCCTTATATTAAGAATTTTGATGAACGACAAATTCCTACTAAATCTAGACCAATTCAAATGAATCATGAATTACTTGAAATGTGTAAAAAAGAAATTAATGAATTATTAAAAAATCGAATAATTAGTCCAAGTAAATCACCATGGTCTTGCCCTGCTTTTTATGTTAATAAAAATGCTGAATTAGAACGAGGTGTCCCTCGATTGGTCATCAATTACAAACCTTTAAATGCTGTTTTAGAATGGATTAGATATCCTATTCCTAATAAAAAAAAAGATTTAATTAAAAGACTTAGTCAAGTTGTTATTTTCAGTAAATTTGATTTAAAAAGTGGTTTTTGGCAAATTCAAATTCATCCTAAAGATAGATATAAAACTGCATTCAACACACCCTTTGGCCAATATGAATGGAATGTCATGCCATTTGGTTTAAAAAATGCTCCTAGTGAATTTCAAAATATCATGAATGACATATTCAACCCATTTAGTCATTTTTCAATTGTTTACATTGATGACATATTAATTTTTTCAAAATCAATTAGTGAACATTGGAAACATTTAACTGCTTTCTTTTACACAATTAAAAGTCATGGTCTTATCATATCTGCTCCTAAAATTAAATTATTTCAAACTAAAGTTAGATTCTTAGGTTATGATATTCATCATAATACTATTTTACCCATTAGTAGATCCATTGAATTTGCGTCCAAATTCCCTGGTGAAATTCTAGATAAAACCCAATTACAAAGGTTTTTAGGTTCCCTCAATTATATTGCTGAGTTTTACAAAGACCTTAGTAAGACTTGTCAACCTCTGTTTGATAGGTTAAAGGATAATCCTCCTCCTTGGTGTTCTATTCGTACTTCCATTGTTCAACAAGTTAAACAACATGTCAAGTCTCTTCCTTGTCTTGGTATTCCTACTGAAAACTCATTCAAAATTATTCAAACTGATGCTTCTGACATTGGTTATGGTGGCATTCTTCTTCAAAAAGTCACTCCTGAATCATCTGAACAAATTGTTCGTTATCACTCTGGTGTCTGGAATAAAGCACAATTAAATTATAGTACTATTAAAAAAGAAATTTTATCTACGGTTTAATGTATTCAAAAATTTCAAAATGATATTTTAAATCAAAAATTTTTACTTCGTGTTGATTGCAAATCTGCTAAATATGTTTTAGAAAAAGATGTTCAAAATCTTGCTAGTAAACAAATTTTTGCCCGTTGGCAATCTATTTTAAGCATTTTTTATTTTGATATTACTTATATACCTGGTTGTCAAAATTCCCTACCTGATTTTCTTACTCGGAAATTTTTACAGGGGGGTAAGGGATGACTACACCATTTACTTCTTACCATAAATCCCGCATTACCCATTTCAAAACCCAAATTAAACAACTTACCTATCGTATTCACCGCCTCAAATTAGCCAGACCACCCACCAAAAGAGACCAATATATCAATTACCATCAGATTCAAGCCCGTCGCAATTTACTTGCTCACAACTACAACTGTTTACATCGCCATCAAGATTATTTAGATCTTCTTTCTGGCTGCTAAGCATTGTTTCTTTCTCAACAGATGTCTCATCCAAGGCCTCCCTCTAAGGCTTTGGTCTCATCCTCCAGTAAACCTAATCAACTTATTGTCCCTCCTCCTTTGGAGTTAATCACCCAATCTCATTCACTTGAAATGGTCAACCGTTACCAAACTCTTGATAACATTCATCGTCCTGATTATTCACCTGCATTGGCTTCCGATCCTTTTGCATCTAGCCAATCAGTTTCTGTTACTCCATTCCCAGTTAACCCCATTAAACCATCCCGATCTGAGTACACTAACTCACATGTTACTAACCTGTTCTACAAAGAATCCAGTCACCCAAAAAATCAAACCATCAATGAAATTGCTAAATTCCATTTTGGCTCTGGATGCCATTTCATCCTTTCACATCCAGGGAAAACCCTCTCCTATTACAAAGACATTCTACTCCATCACCATTCAATTTTGATCAAACCAATCCAGGATCGAACCTATGCTTACAAGATCCTATATCATTCAATTTATATTCACAACATTGTTTCCATGGTTGAATGGGGTAATCCTAATTAGCTTCGTGATTTACCTGGTCATTCCATTCAATATAATTTCCATGATTATGTTGATGCCTGGTTCAAGATTTTCTTGTACCAAAATGAAACTTGCAGTCATTCTTGGTTCATCTCATTTGATCAAAATTCAAATCTGAAATACCTACCTGGTTTCTGTGATGGTGGACTCACTATGGCACCATTTTAGATATCCTCCCTAATGATCTCAGTGAAATAATTAATTATTTTGCATCTGTTTATCCATTTGCTGCTCATCAATGACAATTTCCATTATTGCTAATTTTTATATCCAAATACAAAATTCCATGTATATTTAAATAGCAATATGGGATTGATGATAACATGATCACTCGTCACCACACAGTCAAATGGTGGGTTAAGTTCAATGTGCCCAGGATTCTTGAAATTGTTCAAGAAGAATTCCCACCTGATCAATGTGCTCCAACTCCTACCCTTTCTAAAGCTCAGCAGAACCCAATTGCTGCAATTACTCAAGGAAGTCAGCCCAACCTTCCTCCAGTCAACCTTGGAAGCCCCTCATCCAGTGGTTCCAAGTCCAAATCATCCAAGTTCAAGGAAAAAGCTGTTGCTGCCTAGCTAGCCCAATCAAAGCCCAAATCAACGTCCATGGTGAAGGCAAAGCCCATTTCACCTCCTGCTCAGCCCAAAGTCAAATCCAAGGTTAAATCCAAGTCATCCAAAGAAGATACGATCCAGTTAGCCCACCAACTTTTGAATCAAGCTAAAGCCCAATCCACCTATTCAGACAGATCAGAAGAAGGTTCAGAACGTGCCCACTCCTCTGAAGAATCAACCAATCAATGTTCAGGTCCAGAGTTTCAAGATGCTCAGGATCCGTTTGCATAATCAACATTGGATTCCATATAGATACAAATTAGCTTCAGTCAATACTCTTTTGAGAAAAGCTGCCAATTTGTATTTATATTGATTCCATTATTCAAATATTCCACCGAAAGTGATGAATTGTAAAAGTTACTGTTCACTTTTACTATTCACCATCACTATTCACCCAGTCAACTTTTGTCTAAAGCTGCTCAACTATTCAATCAATCAGCCGAAAGTAACCGACATCATCTGCTTTCCCCCATGTGTTCCCAGCTGCTTTCATCAGTCAAATGCTGCTTTTCTTTTCTTTTTTCTTATATATATTGGAATCAAGAGGGGATCACTCTTTAACTCTCAAAAAATTTTAGAAATCTGTATTCTGAAAAACCAGAGAGCTCTGAGTGAGAACCAACACCTTCATTCTGTAACCTGGTTAAGATCCTTGCAGTTGCTACGATTGTAATTGTAAGTTAATTTCTATATGTTAATTGTAATTTTAATTTAAATGGTTAGTGCATTCATTCCAATTCTGTTTATCAATTTTGTTTCATTTTGATTTCGTAATCCATCTCCTTCATTTTAATTGTTGCTTCCGCCTTTTGGAATCATTGTAGTTTAATGGGGATACCAGTTGTTTTTATTTTAATTTTTATGAGTAAATAAATAATTAAAAAATACGAATCACACCCCGAAGGACTAAGAAGCCCGATGAACGTGCAAAAACACTAAGAGAAGCCGAGCAAGCATCGGTTAGCGTGAATGCAAACAACAAATGCAACAGGCAACTTTCGAGGGACATACTTTTCGCAACAAGCTTCCACTGGGAAAGCATTGGCAACTCGTTCGGAAGTCAAAGCCAACCAAATGGCTATTACCCGAGGGACATACATTTCGTAGGGCAAACTTGTACATAAGTCAAAGACAAACCTAATGGAAATTACCCGAGGGAGAAGGATTGCTTGCCAAGGACATGGCATGCGATGTTCTTGGCCAAGGCCATACCACGCCATGCAGTTGGACGAGGCTGTGGCAAGGCATGCTGCTAGCCAAGGCCGTGGCATGCTATGCTGCTGGCCAAGGTCATGGCAAGACATGCCGCTGGCCAAGGCGTTGGCAAGGCATGCTGCTGGCAAAGGCTGTGGCATGGCTTGCTGCTGGCTTTGGCTGGGCTGCCTTGGCCTTGACATGGCATGCCATGCTGCTGGCCTTGGCCTTGGCATGTCATCCTACTAGCATTGGCTGGGCTGCCTTAGCCTTGGCATGGCACACTGTTGACCTTGGCCTTGGCATGGCATGCTGCTGGCTTTGGCTAGGCTGCCTTGGCCTAGGCAGGGCATGGTAAGCTGTTGGCCTTGGCTTGGCATAGCATGCTGATGGCTTTGGTTGGACTGCCTTGGCCTTGGCATGGTATAGCATGCTACTGGCCTTGGCCTTGGCATGGCATGCTGCTGGCCTTGGCATTAGCATGGCATGCTGCTGCCTTTGGCTATGCTGCCTTAGCCTAGGCATGGCATAGCAAGCTGCTGGCCTTGGCTTGGCATGGCATGCTGCTGGCCAAGGACTAGGCATGGTGTGCTTCTGGCCAAGGACCAGGCATGGCGTGCTGCTGGCCAAGGCCGTGGCATGACATATTTGCCAAGGTCGGGCATAGCATGCTGCTGGCCAAGGCTGTGGCATGGCATGATGTTGACCGAGGCTGTGGCTTGACATGCTTGCCAAGGCCAGGGCATGGCACGTTGCTGGCCAAGGCTTTGGCATGCCATTTTGCCGGCCAAGGTTGTGGCATGGCATGCTGCTAGCAAAGGCCGTGGCATGACATGCTTGCCAAGGCTGGGGCATGGCATGCTGCTGGCCAAGGCCGTGGCATGACATGCTTTCCAAGGCCGGCGCATGGCATGCTGCTGGCCAAGGCTTTGGCATGCCATGTTGCTGGCCAAGGCTGTGGCATGGCATGCGAGCCAAGGCTTTGGCATGGCGTGCTACTGGCCAAGGCCTTGGCATGACATGCTTGCCAAGGCTGTGGCATGGCATGCTGGCCAAGGCCGATGTGCCACCGCCACCACCGCGGGCCGCCACTCGACACATCCCGTGCTTGGCTATGTAGTTTCAATGCCACAAGCCAAGCGGTTGCATGTGCCAAGCGCCCGCCTAGGCATAGGTGTGGCCTGTGGCCGGGCCATGCTGGCCAGCCTTAAGGGAGGTGCCCCCCCACTTATAGTAGCTTGTTAAGCTCTTTTTCATCTGGCAGGAGGAAACATCACCTATGCTCGAGGAGCCATAATGGGGTTTTTTAAAAAGTAACGTTTTTTTTTACAAGAATTTTCAGCACAAAAGTTGAAGGAAATAATTAAAGAGACGATAAAAAAATTGAAAAAAAATATTTGGCAACCAGAATATTTTATTTTAATTTATTTCTATTTTAATACTTAAAAAATAATAAAAATTACTAAAAAGAGTCAAAAAATTCTAGAAAAATTCCAATAATTATAGGGTGAGGCACTAGTAATTACAGTAATTTTTTTAATTATTTTTTTATTCCTTATTTATTTTATTTTAATTTTTATGAGTAAATTAATAACTAAAAAATGCAAATCACACCCCAAATGGCTAAGAAGCCCGATGAACATGCAAAAACACTAAGAGAAACCGAGCAAGCATTGGTTAGCGCGAATGCAAATAACAAACGCAACAGGCAGCTTCTGAGGGACATACTTTTCGCAACAAGCTTCCCCTGGGAAAGCATTGGCAACTCGTTCGCAAGTCAAAGCCAACCAAATGGCCATTACCCGAGGGACATGCATTTCGCAGGGCAAACTTGTATGTAAGTCAAAGACAAACCTAATGGCAATTACCTGAGGGACAAGGATTGCTTACCAAGGCCGTGGCATGCAATGTTCTTGGCCATGGCCATACGACGCCATGCAGCTGGACAAGGCCGTGGCAAGGCAGGCTGCTGGCCAAGGCCGTGGCATGCCATGCTGCTGGCCAAGATCGTGGCAAGGCATGCTGTTGGCCAAGGCGTTGGCAAGGCATGCTACTGGCAAAGGCCGTGCCATGGTTTGCTGCTGGCTTTGGCTGGGCTGCCTTGGCCTTGGCATGGCATGGCATGTTGCTAGCCTTGGCCTTGGCATGTCATCCTGCTAGCTTTGGTTGGGCTGCCTTGGCCTTGGCATGGCACGCTGCTGGCCTTGGCCTTGGCATGGCATGCTGTTGGCTTTGGCTAGGCTGTCTTGGCCTAGGCAGGGCATGGTAAGCTGCTGGCCTTGGCTTGGCATAGCATGGTGATGGCTTTGGCTGGACTGCCTTAGCCTTGGCATGGCATGGCATGCTGCTGGCCTTGGCATTGGCATGGCATGTTGCTGCCTTTGGCTATGCTTCCTTGGCCTAGGCATGGCATGGCAAGCTGCTGGCCTTGGCTTGGCATGGCATGCGGCTGGCTTTGGCTAGGCTGCCTTGGCCTTGGCATGGCAGGGAATGCTCCTGGCCTTGGCCTTGGCATGGCATGCTGCGGGCTTTGGCTATGCCGCCTTGGCCTTGGCATGGCATGGCAAGCTGTTGGCCTTGGCTTGGCATGCCATGCTGTTAGCTTTGGCCGGGCTGCCTTAGCCTTGGCATGGCATGCTGCTGGCTTTGGCAAAGCTGCCTTGGCCTAGGCATGGCATGGCAAGTTGCTGACCTTGTCTTGGCATGGCATGCTGCTGGCTTTGGCCTGACTGCCTTGGCCTTTGCATAGCATGTTGCTGGACTTGGCCATGGCATGGCACGCTGCTGGCTTTGGCAAGGCTGCGTTGGCCTAGGCATTGCATGGCAAGCTGCTGGCCATGGCTTAGCATGGCATGCTACTGGCTTTTGCTGGGCAACCTTGGCCTAGGCATGGCATGGCAAGCTGCTGGCCTTGGCTTGGCATGGCATGCTGCAGGCTTATGCTGGGCTTCCTTGGCGTAGGCATGGCATGGCAAGCTCCTGGCCTTGGCTTGGCATGGCATCTTGCTGGCTTTGGCTGGGCTGCCTTGGCCTTGGCATGGCCTGGCACGCTGCTGGCAATGGCCTTGGCATGGCATGCTGCTGGCTTTGGCTAGGCTCCCATGGCCTTGGCATGGCATGGCAAGCTGCTGGCCTTGGCTTGGCATGGCATGCCGCTGGCCTTGGCTTGGCATGGCATGCTGCTGGCTTTGGCTACTCTGCCTTGGCCTTGGCATGGCTTGGCAAGCTGCTGGCCTTGGCTTGGCATAGCATACTGCTGCCCTTGGCTGGGCTGCCTTGGCCTTGGCATGGCATGCTACTAGCCTTGGCCTTGGCATGGCATGCTACTGGCTTTGGCTAGGCTGCCTTGGCCTAGGGCATGGCATGGCAAGCTGCTGGCAATGGCTTGGCATGGCATGCTGCTGGCTTTGGCTAGGCTACCTTGGCCTCAGCATGGCATGGCATGCTGCAGGTCTCGTCCTTAGCATGCCATGATGCCGGCTTTGGCTGGGCTGCCTTGGCCTTGGAATGGCATGATGCTGGCCTTGGCCTTGGCATAACATGCTGCTGACTTTGGCTAGGTTGCCTTGGCCTAGGCATGGCATGGCAAGCTCCTAGCCTTGCCTTGGCATGGCATACTGCTTGCTTTGGCTGGGCTGCCTTCGCCTTGGCATGGCACAGCATGCTGCTGGCCTTGGCCTTGGCATGGCATGATGCTGGCTTTGGCTCGGTTGCCTTGGCCTTGGCTTGGCATGCTACTGGCCTTGGCTTGGCATGGCATGCTGCTAGCTTTGGCTAGGCTACCTTGGCGTTGGCATGGCGTCCTGCCGGCTTCGGCTTGGCTACCTTGGCCTAGGCGTGGCATGGCAAGCTTCTGGGTTTGGCTTGGCATGGCATGCTGCTGGCTTCTGCTGGGCTGCCATGGCCTTGGCATGGCATGCTTCTAGCTTTGGCCAGGCTGCCTTTGTCTAAGCGTGGCATGCCAAGATGCTGGCCTTGGCTTGGCAAGGCACGCTGCTGGCTTTGGCCGGGCAACCTTGGCCTTGGCATGGCAAGCTGCAGGCCTTAGCCATGGCATGGCATGCTACTGGCTGTTGCTAGGCTGCCTTGGCCTAGGCATGGCGTGGCAGGCTGCTGGCCTTGGCAAGGCATGGCATGCTGCTGGCTTTAGCAGGGCTGCCCTGGCCTAGGCATGGCATGGCAAGCTGCTGGCCTTGGCTTGGCATGGCATGCAGCTGGCTTTGGCTCGGCTGCCTTGGCCTTGGCATGGCATGGCATGCTGCTGGCCTTGGCCTTGGCATGGCATGCTGCTGGCTTTGGCTCGGCTACCGTGGCCTAGGCATGTCATGGCAACCTGCTGGCCTTGGCTTGGCATGGCATGCTGTTGGCTTTGGCTGGGCTGCCTTGGCCTAGGCATGGCATGGCAAGCTGCTGGCCTTGGCTTGGCATGGCATGCTGCTGGCTTTGACTGGGTTGCCATGGCCTTGGCGTGGCGTGGCATGCTGCTGGCCTTGACCATGGCAAGGCATGCCGCTGGCTTTGGCTCAGCTACCGTGGCCTAGGCATGTCATGGCAAGCTGCTGGTCTTGCCTTGGCATGGCATGCTGCTGGCTTTGGCTGGGCTGCCTTGGCCTTGGCATGGCATGCTGTTGGCTTTGGCCAGGTTGCCTTGGCTTGGCATGCTGCTGGCCTTGGCCTTGGCTTGGCGTGCAGCTGGCTTTGGCTAGACTGCCATGGCCTAGGCATCGCATGGCAAACTGCTGGCCTTGGATTGGCATGGCATGCTACTGGCGTTGGCTGGGATGCCTTGGCAGAGGCGTGGCATGGCAAGCTGCTGTCCTTGTCTTGGCATGGCATGCTACTGGCATTGGCTGGGCTGCCTTGGCCTTGGCATGGCATGGTACTGTCCTAGGCCTAGGAATGGCATGCTGCTGGCTTTGGCAAGGCTGCCTTGGCCTAGGCATGGTATGGCAAGCTGCTGGCCCTGGCTTAGCATGGCGTGCTGCTGGCTTTGGCTGGGCTACCTTGGCCTTGGTATGGCACGGCATGCTACTGGCCTTGGCCTTGGCATGGCATGATGCTGGCCTTTGCTTGGCTGCCTTGGCCTTGGCATGGCATGCTGCGGGCCTTGTCCTTGGCATGGCATGCTGCTGGCTTCGGCTAGGTTGCCTTGGCCTAGGCATGGCATGGCAAGCTGCTGGCCTTGGCTTGACATGGCATGCTGTTGGCTTTGGCTGGGCTGCCTTGGCCTTGGCGTGGCATGGCATACTGCTGGCCTTGACCTTGGCAAGGCATGGTGCTGGCTTTGGCTCGGCTACCGTGGCCTAGGAATGTCGTGGCAAGCTACTGGTCTTGGCTTGGCATGGCATGCTACTGGTTTTGGCTGGGCTGCCTTGGCCTTGGCATGGCATGCTGCTGGCTTTGGCCAGGTTGCCTTGGCCTTGGCCTTGGCATGGCATGCAGCTGGCCTTGGCCTTGGCTTGGCATGCGGCTGGCTTTGGCTAGACTGCCATGGCCTAGGCATCGCTTGGCAAACTGCTGGCCTTGGCTTGGCATGGCATGCTGCTGGCGTTGGCTGGGCTACCTTGGCATAGGCGTGCCATGGCAAGCTGCTGTCCTTGTCTTGGCATGGCATGCTACTGGCTTTGGCTGGGCTGCCTTGGCCTTGGCATGGCATGGTACTGTCCTTGGCCTAGGAATGGCATGCTGCTGGCTTTGGCAAGGCTGCCTTGGCCTAGGTATGGTATGGCAAGCTGCTGGCCCTGGCTTAGCATGGCATGCTGCTGGCTTTGGCTGGGCTGCCTTGGCCTTGCTGTGGCACGGCATGCTGCTGGCCCTGGCCTTGGCATGGCATGATGATGGCTTTGGCTAGGTTGCCTTGGCCTTGGCATGGTATCCTGTTGGCCTTGTCCTTGGCATGGCATGCTGCTGGCTTCGGCTAGGCTGCCTTGGCCTAGGCATGGCTTGGCATGGCATGCTGCTGGCCTTGGCCTTGGCATGGCATGTTGCTGGCCTTGGCCTTGGCATGGAATGCTGGTGGCTTTGACTAAGCTGCCATGGCCTAGGCAAGGCATGGCAAGCTGCTGGCCTTGGCTTGGCATGGCATGCGGCTGGCTTTGGCTGGGCTGCCTTGGCCTTGGCATGGCATGCTGCTGGCTTTGCCTAGGCTGCCTTGGTCCAGGCATGGCATGGCACGCTGGTGGCCTTGGCTTAGCATGTCATACTGCTGGCTTTGGCTGGGCTGCCTTGGCCTTGGCATGGCATGATGCTGGCTTTGGTCTTGGCATGGCATGCTGCTAGCTTTGGGTAGGCTGCCATGGCCCAGGCATGGCATGGCAAGCTGCTGGCCTTGGCTTGGCATGGCAAGCTGCAGGCCTTGGCTTGGCGTGGCAAGATGCAGGCCTTGGCTTGGCATGGCATGCTGCTGGCTTTGGCTGGGTTGCCTTGGCCTGGGCATGGCCTGGCAAGCTGCTAGCGTTGGCTTGGCATGGCACTCTGCTGGCTTTGGTTAGGCTACCTTGGCCTAGGCATGTCATGGCAAGCTGCTGGCCTTGGCCTGGCATGGCGTGTTGCCGGCGTTGGCTGGTCTACCTTGGCCTTGGCATGGCATGCCGCTGGCCTTGGCCTTGCCATGGCATGCTGCTGGCCTTGGATAGGCTGCCTTTGCTTCGGCATGGCATAGTAAGCTGCTGGCCTTGGCCTGGCATGGCATGCTGCTGGCTTTGGCTGGGCTGCCTTGCCCTTGGCATGGCATGGCATGCTGCTGGCCTCGGCCTTGGCATGGCACCTTGTTGGCTTTGGCTAGGCTGCCTTGGCCTTGGCATGGCATGCTGCTAGCTTTTGCTAGGCTTCCTTGGCCTAGGCATGGCACGGCAAGCTCCTGGCCTTGGCTTGGCATGGCATGCTGCTAGGTTTGGCTAGGCTGCCTTGGCCTAGGCATGGCATGGCCACGGCCTCCGCTCGTGCGGCCAGGGCCCTGTTTGGCAGTCCAAAATTCATACAAAACCCATCTTTGCAAACACATAAAAGGTTCAAATTAGATGAAATTAACATAAGAATAAGGCTCTAAATCACACAAAAATCAATCAGCAATCTACTTTAGTCCTTACTTTGAATTCATAATCACAACCAATTACAATCCAATTCTTTCCAAAGTTCCAATTATATTCTAAAACATAACACATTGTATATATATATATATATATATTCCATGGAGTTGGCATAAAAACCAAAGATTGAAGTATAATTTCATCCAACACTTAGATTAGATTTCAAAACAACCAAAGGAGGAGTATACCCTCTTTAATCAAACATGAATCATACATAATACACAATTACAAACCCTAAGTTGTCAAAACAAGAAATAAACCCTTCCTTAAGCCCATATGAAGGTAAAATAGGTTGGATTGAGCTTACCTTGAACTAAATTCCACAATTTTCCTCATTTTTGTCAAGCTTCTTGTTGAATTTATTCTCCTCTAATTCTTCTTCTCCACACCCTCTATTTTCTCTCCCAGGAAATATCTCCACGTTTTTGTTCAAGCTTAAGAGGGCTTAAATTGATATAGTCATATATAAAAGCATATAGGACAAAATTCATTCGTTTAATCATTCTGAAATTGAAATTTCGTAAATATGCTTAATATTACTTAAAAATTATGCTGATCACAGATATATAATCATTTTCAGAAAATTAAATTCCTAAGGCTTCCAATTTCTGATTCCAACTTCTTAATTGTGATAGATATTTCCTTAGTGAACAGATATGAATCACTTTTCATAAGTTTTATTTAATTAAACCTCATTTCACATGAAATTGCACAGAAAGCAAGTAAATGCACAGAATAAAGGACCAAAAAATATACCAGAAACAGATATGAGGGTCGTGTTATTACACTCTCCCCCCCTTAAATAAGTTTGGTCCCTCAAACTTGTTTTACCATGTAACAGATTAGAAACCTTAGTCTCACACCCTTGCCTAATTCAGTTATAGATGAGCACATACTTTCTTAGTTCGAACAATTCACAGGTTAATCTGATATTCTTCACAATTCTACGGAGCTAGCAACATATAGGTATACTTTACATTTTTATTTCCTAGAATTACATGTGCTTAAGATACGGCTATAAGAGTCTATTGCAGAACATACCAGGTATATCATCCCCCCCCCCCCGAAGATAGGGTTTATAATCATAATCTTTTCCCGTCAATGAGGCATACTTCATTCCAACAGTTACAAATAAGTTGTTTAAGTACGTAACCACTAACTTCATCATTAGTTTTTAGTATTAACGTTAATTCTTCACAGCATTACTTCGACATACATTAACGCAAGGAGATCTACATTCCAAATTAAATAGTTATGGTATTATAACATACAGTTGTAAAGTCATGCAGACATACCATTGTAGGCACTTGGTCTTGTCGTCGTAAGTTCAAATCTGAACAGTAAATACAACTATAACAACCATTATTTGAGCAAAGGGTGCCAGTTAAAAACAAGGTCAAAAATCAAATTCGAAATCATGTTTGACTATCAGTCATAGCTGTAAGGTGTAACATCTTCCCTTAATAAGCGTTTCTTCTTCTTACAACACAAATTAATTTGCCCTCTTTTTAATCACTTCGGTATTCCACCATTCGGAAGATTCTTTCTTTTTCTACTGGAAGACATGAAATCAACCACACGGTTTCTTATTCACCATACGTAGATCCTACTAGGTTCATTCATAGGATCGTAGGTTTCCTTAAATATACAGTGATCACCTCCATCCATATTCCATAATGTCTAGAAATCTAACAGTTTAGTAACAAGATAATTTGACCACCTAATAGCTAAATTAAAATTCTTAGCCAAATCAGTTCAATATGATAGTAAATCAATTCGGAATCACGTCTCGCATATTATATAATCTGCATAAACATGTAAGAGGAGGTAGGCACTTGTTAACCCGTCATCAATATGGAATATCCCTATATTTTTTTATAAACATTCAGAATGTCAGACAGAACAGTTCACATTATACCCGTGAAATACCGAATAGGGATTAATATAACAATTTGCAATGTCTAGCATTTACATATCTACACAGAAAGATATCACAAAAATGATTCCTCCATCTTAAGTCATTAACATGCAAAAATAGGATTTTGGTTCTTGCGGTAACTTATCTGTTTACCCATCACTTAGTTTGACCTCGAAGTTATCAACAACTGCCTTTCTTTTCATGGGTGTCATATAGGTAGATACGTAATATAGGCGTGGTTCTTCATTCCATTCAACCATCCGTACAGGAAATCCTGATTGCAGATTACAGAAGACACACAACAAACAAATTACAGAGTACAGATGACGGATTTCAGATTTCAAATTCCAGATTCCATATCACAGTTTACAGATTACATATGTCAGATTTCAGACTATAGATTCCCACAAACAAATCCTGATTATACATATACATAACTCAATCAACATCATCAACAATTCCTTCGGCTCCCCATCAGGAATCGTTAAGAAATTTCTCAGTTCACAGAACCACATTAATTATATACTGTTTCAGGGCCAATAGCCAATTTCCCAACAGAGCTTCTCTATTGAATCGTCAGTAGGAACAAAATCACAATCATTTGACTCCTTTACAAGTTTAGGAAAATCACCATATGCATGACTTCTTCTTACAGCTGGTCAAACTTAACACAATTTCAATTATCACACAAAACACATCTTATCAAAATAGTCAAACATAGTGACTTCTCAAAAACAGTGGTCTAAGCATTGTTATGGCAAGGAGGACATAACTATATCATAAAAGTTAGAGTCACATACATCATTTTCTTTGGTCTTAGAAATATTCCGTGCTTAGAGTTTAATCAATTCATCTAAATAGATGCTAAAGACTCAATCATATTATCATTATTTCTCACAGATAACTGTCAACCAGTAACACACATTTTATCTAATCATTTGCGTGTAAATTATCTTACCAGTTCGTTCAAATCCTTACCACGCTTCCGCTGCACACTTTTGTTGTTTTAATCCCATTCTACATAGCAATTCGTCACCATAGACACAAAGAATATACACTAGTCGTGGATTATAGTCGTTAGCATTATCAGAGTACACTTAACGTTGCCATCGATTTTTCATATACTTTCAGGATGTCATGCACCATGCCTGACTCTTTTCTAGACACCCTAAAGCTCAATGGATCCGTGTGTGAGATAGCAACCCGTGCTCCGATACCACCTGTCACGCCCCAAATGCGCCCCTAAAAGTTTGGGCATGACCTAATCGAAAACAGACATTAAATCTGATGTACGTACATATGGGGCCAGAACGGAAGCACCTGGTAACCAAAAATTCTATTCCATTGAGCTATTAATATTATGCCAGGATCACAACATCATATCAAATAAATAATATACAGGAAACATACACACACATACATCGACTCAGCCCATAATTGGGCATATGAAAAAACATATTACAGCTGGCCTTCGCCTGGGCATGGCATGCTGCTGGCTTTGGGTAGGCAGCCTTGGCCTAGGCATGGCATGGCAAGCTGCTGGCCTTGGCTTGACATGGCATGCTGCTGGCTTTGGCTATGCTGCCTTGGCCTAGGCATGGCACGGCAAGCTGCTGGCCTTGGCTTGGCATGGCATGCTGCTGGCTTTGGCTACGCTGCCTTGGCCTAGGCATGGCATGGCAAGCTGCTGGACTTGGCTTGGCATGGCATGTTGTTGGCTTTGGCTGGGCTGCCTTGGCCTTGGAATGGCATGCTGCGGGCCTTGGCCTTGGCATCGCATGCCGCCGGCAATGGCAAGGCTGCCTGGGCCTAGGCATGGCATGGCAAGCTGCTGGCCTTGGCTTGGCATGGCATGCCGCTGGCTTTGGCTGGGCTGCCTTGGCCTTGGCATGGCATGGCATACTGCAGGCCTTGGCCTTGGCATGGCATGATGCTGGCTTTGGCTCGGCTGCCATGGCCTTGGCATGGCGTACTGCTGGCCTTGGCCTTGGCATGGCATGCTACAAGCTTTGGCTAGGCTGCCTTTGCCTAGGCATGGTGTGGCAAGTTGCTGGCCTTGGCTTGGCATGGCATGCTGCTGGCTTTGGCTTGGCTGCCTTGGCCTTGGCATGGCATGCTGCTTGCCTTGGCCTTGGCATGGCATGTTGCCGGCTTTTTCTTGGCTGCCTTGGCCTACGCATGGCATGGCAAGCTTCTGGCCTTGGGTTGGCATGGCATGCTGCTGGCTTTGGCTGGGCTGGCTTGGCCACGGCATGGCATGCTGCTGGCCTTGGCCTTGGCATGGCATGGCATTCTTCTGGCTTTGGCCAGGCTGCCTTGGCCTAGGCATGGCATGGCAAGCTACTGGACTTGGCTTGGCATGGTACAGTGCTGGCTTTGGCTGGGCTACCTTGGCCTTGGCATGCCATGCTGCTAGCCTTGGCCAGGCGTCGCATGCTGCTGGCTTTGGCTAGTCTGCCTTGGCCTCGGCATGGCATGGCAACCTGCTGGCCTTGGCTTGGCATGGCATGTTGCTGGCTTTGGCTGGCCTACCTTGGCATGGCATTGTAAGCTGCTGGCCTTCGCTTGGCATGGCAAGCTGCTCGCTTTGGCTGGGCTGCCTTGGCCCTGACGTGGCATGCTATGCTGCTGGCCTTGGCCTGGGCATGGCAAGCTGCTGGCTTTGGCTAGGATACCGTGGCCTAGGTATGTCCTGGCAAGCTCCTAGCCTTGGCTTGGCATGGCATGTTGCTGGCTTTGGCTAGGCTGCCTTGGCCTTGGCATGGCATGCTGCTGGCTTTGGCTGGGATGCCTTGGCCTTGGCATGGCCTTGGCATGGCATGCTACTGCCTTTGGCTGGGCTGCCTTGGCCTTGGCATGGCATGCTGCTGGCCTGAGCTTTGGCTTGGCCTGCTGCTGGCTTTGGCTAGGCTACCATGGCCTAGGCATCACATGGCAAGCTGTTGGCCTTGGCATGGCATGGCATGCTACTGGCTTTGGCTGGGCCGCCTTGGCCTTGGCTTGGCGCGGCAAGTTGCTGGCCTTGTCTGGGCATGGCATGCTACTGGCTTTGGCTGGGCTGCCTTGGCCTCGGCATGGTATGCTACTGGTCTTGGCCTTAGCATGGCATGCTACTGGCTTTGGCTAGGCTGCCTTGGCCTAGGCATGGCATGGCATGCAGCTGGCTTTGGCTGCGCTGCCTTGGCCTTGGCATTGCACGGCATGCTGTTGGCCTTGGCCTTAGCATGGCATGATGCTGGCTTTGGCCAGGCTGCCTTGGCCTTGCCATGGCATGCTGCTGGTTTTGGCCTCGACATGGCATGCTGCTGGCTTTAGCTCGGCTGCCTTGGCCTTGGCATGGCATGGCAAGCTGCTGGCCTTGGCTTGGCATGGCATGCTGCTGGCTTTTTCTAGGCTACCTTGGCCTTGGCATGGCATGCTGCTGGCCTTGGCCTTGGCATGGCGTGTTGCTGGCTTTGGCTTTGCTGCTTGTCCTAGGCATGGCATGGCAAGCCGCTTGCCTTGGCTTGGCGTGGCATGCGGCTAGCTTTGGCTGGGCTGCCTTGGCCTTGGCAGGCCATGCTACTGGCCTTAGCCTTGGCATGGCATGCTGCTGGCTTTGGCATGGCATGCTGCTGGCTTTGGCAAGGCTGCCTTGGCCTTGGCATGGCATGCTGCTGGCTTTGGCTGGGATGCCTTGGCCTAGGCATGGCATGGCATGCCGCTGGGCTTGGCCTTGGCATGGCATGATGCTGGCTTTGGCTTGGCTGCCTTGGCCTTGGCATGGCGTGCTGCTGGCCTTGGCCTTGGCATGGCATGCCATTGGCATTGGCTAGGCTGCCTTCGCCTAGGCATGGCGTGGCAAGCTGCAGGCCTTGGCTTGGCATGACATGCTACAGGCCTTGGCTAGGCTGCCTTGACCTTGGCACGACATGCTGCGGGCCTTGGCCTTGGCATGCCGTGTTGCTGGCTTTGGCTTGGTTGCCTTGGCCAAGGCATGGCATGGCAAGCTTCTGGCCTTGGCTTGGCATGGCATGCTGCTGGCTTTGGCTGGGCCGCCTTGGCCATGGCATGGCATGCTGCTGGCCTTGGCCTTGGCCTGGCATTCTTCTGGCTTTGGCCAGGCTGCCTTGGCCTCGGCATGGCATGGCAAGCTGCTGGACTTGGCTTGGCAAGGCACAGTGCTGGCTTTGGTTAGGCTGCGTTGGCCTTGGCATGGCATGCTACTGGCTTTGTCTGGGCTGCCTTGGCCTTGGCATGGCTTGCTGCTGGCCCTTGGCCTTGGCACGGCATGCTGCTGGCTTTGGCTAGGTTGCCTGGGCCTAGGCATGGCATGGATAGCTGCTAGCCCTGGCTTGTCATGGCATGCTGCTTGCTGTGGCTGGGCTGCCTGGGCCTTGGCGTGGCATGCTACTGGCCTTGGCCTGGGCATGGCATGCTGCTGGCTTTTGCTAGGCTGCCTTGGCCCAGGAATGGCAGGGCAAGCTGCTGGCCTTGGCTTGGCATGGCATGCTATTGGCTTTGGCTGCGCTGCCTTGGCCTAGGCATGGCACAACAAGCTGCTGGCCTCAACTTGGCATGGCATGCTGCTGGCTTTGGCTGGGCTACCTTGGCCTTGGCACGGCATGCTGCTGGCCTTGGCCTTGGCATGGCATGATGCTGGCTTTGGCTAGGTTGCCTTGGCCTTGGCATGGCATCCTGCTGGTTTTGGCTAGGCTGCCTTGGCCTAGGCATGGCATGGCAAGCTCCTGGCCTTGGCTTGGCGTGGCATGCTGCTGGCTTTGGCTAGGCTGCTGTGGCGTTGGCATGGCAGGCTGCTGGCCTTGGCCTTGGCCTTGGCATGGCATGCTGCTGGCTTTCTCTAGGCTGCCTTGGCCTAGGCATGGCATGGCAGGCTGCTGGCCTTGGCTTGGCATGCTGTGCTGCTGGCTTGGCTGGGCTGCATTGGCCTTGGCCTTGGAATGGCATGGCATGCTGCTAGCCTTGGCCTTGGCATGGCATGGCATGCTGCTGGCCTTGGCCTTGACACAGCATGCTGTTGGCTTTGGCTAAGCTGCCTTGGCCTAGGCATGGCATGGCAACCTACTGGCCTTGGCCTGTCCTGGCATGCTGCTGCATTTTGCTGGCCTGTCCTGGCATGCTGCTGGCTTTGGGTAGGCGGCCTTGGCCTAGGCATGGCATGGCAAGCTGCTGGCCTTGGCTTGGCATGCCATGCTGCTGGCTTTGGCTGGGCGGCCTTGGCCTGGGCCTTGGCATGGCATCGCATGCTGCTGTCCTTGGCCTTGGCATGGCATGCTGTTGGCTTTGGCTAAGCTGCCTTGGCCTGGGCGTGGCATGGTAAGCTGCTGGCCTTGGCTTGTCTTGGCATGCTGCTGGTTTTGGCTGGGCTGCCTTGGCCTTGGCATGGCATGCTGCTGGCCTTGGCCTTGGCCTGGCATGCTGCTGGCTTTGGCTAGGCTGCCTTGCCCTAGGCTTTGCGTGGCATGCTTCTGGCTTTGGCTGGGCAGCCTTGGCCTTGGCCGTGGCATGGCATGCTGCTGGCCCGGGCCTAGGCATGGCATGCTGCTGGCTTTGGCTACGCTGCCTTGGCCATGGCATGGCATGCTGCTGGCCTTAGCCTTGGCAAGGCATGCTGCTGGCTTTGGCTTGCCTGCCTTGGCCTAGGCATGCATGGAAAGCTGCTGGCCTTGGCTTCGCATGGCATGCTGCTGGATTTGGCTAGGCTGCCCTGGCCTTGGCATGGCATGCTGCTAGCTTTGTCAAGGCTGCCTTGTCCTAGGCATGGCATGTCAAGCTGCTGGTCTTGGCTTCCCATGGCATGCTACTGGCTTTGGCGGTGCTGCCTTGGCCTAGGCAGGGCATGGCAAGCTGCTGGCCTTGGCTTCGCATGGCATGCTGCTGGCTTTGGCATGGCAAGCTGCTGGCCTTGGTGTGGCATGGCAAGCCGCTGGCCCTGGCTTGGCATGGCATGGCATGCTGCTGGCCTTGGCCTTGGCATGGCATGCTGCTAGCTTTGGCTAAGCTGCCTTGGCCTAGGCATGGCATGGTAAGCTGCTGGCCTTGGCTTATCATGGCATCCTGCTGGCTTTGGCTGGGCTGCCTTGACCTTGGCATGGCATGCTGCTGGCTTTGGCTAGGTTGCCTTGGCCTAGGCATGGCATCGCAAGCTGTTGGCCTTGGCTTGGCATGGCACGCTGCTGGCTTTGGCTGGGCTGCCTTTGCCTTGGCCTTGGCCTTGGCATGGCATGCTGCTGGCCCAGGCCTAGGCGTGGCATGCTGTTGGCTTTGGCTAGGCTTGGCCTTGGCCTTGGCATGGCATGCTGCTGGCCTTGGCCTTGGCATGGCATGCTGCTGGCTTTGGCTTGGCTGCCTTAGCCTTGGCATGGCATGGCGAGCTGCTGGCCATGGCTTCGTATGGCATGCTGTTGGCTTTGGTTACGCTGCCTTGGCCTTGGCATGGCATGTTGCTGGCCTTGGCCTTGGCATGGCATGTTGCTGGCTTTGGCTTGGCGGCCTTGGCCTAGGCATGGCATGGCAAGCTGCTGGCCTTGGCTTGGCATGGCATGTTGCTGGCTTTGGCTGGGCTTCCTTGGCTTTGGCATGGCATGGCAAGCTGCTGGCCTTGGCTTCGCATGGCATGCTGTTGGCTTTGGCATGGCAAGCTGCTGACCTTGGCTTGGCATGGCATGTTGCTGCCTCTGGCTCGGCTGCCTTGGCCTAGGCATGGCATGGCAAGCTGCTGGCCTTTGCTTGGCCGGGCATCATGCTGGCTTTGGCTGGGCTGCCTTGGCCTTGGAATGGCATGGCATGCTGCTGGCCATGGCCTTGGAATGGCATGATGCTGGCTTTGGCTAGGCTGCCTTGGCCTTGGCCTGGCATGGCAAGCTACTGGCCTGCGGGGCAACGCTGTGGCGTGGCGTGGCATGCCGACCAAGGCGGTGCCACGGTATGCTGGCCAAGGAAGTGCCAGGGCCAAGGCCGTGGCATGACATGCAGGGCAACGCCGTGGCTTGGCATGCTGCTGTGGCATGGCGTACTGGACAAGGCGGTGCCTTGGCATGGCATGCTGACCATGACGACGCCATGGCATGCTGGGCAACGCAGTGGCATGGCATGCTGGCCGTAGCGGTGGCATGACATGCTGGGCAAGGCAGTGCCCATGGCATGTTGGCCAAGGTTAAGGCATGGCTCGCTGGGCAACGCTGTGGCATGGCATGCTGGAAAAGGCGGGCGCAAGGCATGTGGGCTGAGGCTGTGGCATGGCATTCCCACCTTGGTATGTTGGGCAACGCCATGGCTTGGCATGCCAGCCACAGCCTCGCCATGCTGGGCAACGCTGTAGCATGGCATGCTGGCCAAGGCGAAGGCGTGGCAGGCTGGCCAAGGCAGTGGCATGGCATGCTAGCCGTGGCGGTGGCATGACATACTGGCTAAGGCAGTGGCATGGCATGTTGGCCAAGGCTAGGGCATGGCACGCTGGGCAACGCTATGGAATTGCATGCTGGGCAATGTTGTGGCAAGGCATGCGGGCTGAGGCCGTGGCATGACATGCCCGCCTTGGCATGCTAGGCAACACCATGGCTTGCCATGCCAGCCACGGCCGTGGCATGGCATGCAGGGCAACGCTGTGGCATGGCAGGCTGCCCAAGGCAGTGGCATGGCATGTTGGCCAAGGCTAAGGCAAGGCACGCTAGGCAACGTTGTGGCATGGCATGCTGGACAAGGCTATGGAATGGCACGCTGGGCAACGCCGTGGTAAGGCATGCGGGCCGAGGCCATGGCATGGCAAACGGGCCGAGACCATTGCTTGGCATGCCGGCCTTGGCATGCTGGGCAATGCTGGAGCATGCCATGTGGGCCGAGGCCGTGGTATGGCATGTTGGCCAAGGCTAAGGCATGGCACGCTGGGCAACACCGTGGCATGGCGTGCTGGGCAAACGCCGTGACAAGGAATGCGGGCCGAGGCCGTGGCATGAAATGCTGGCCGAGGTCGTGCCATGGCATTCTGAACTTGGCATGCTGGGCAGCACTGTGGCATGGCATGAGGGCCGAGGCGGTGCCACAGCATGTTGGCCAAGGCTAAGGCAAGGCATGCGGGCCGAGGCCATGGCACGGCATTCTGGCCTTGGCATACTGGGGAATGCTGCAGCATGCCATGCGGGCCGAGTCCGTGGCACGACATGTTGGCTAAGGCTGAGGCATGGGACGCTGACCAACGTTGTGGCATGGCATGCTAGGCAACGCCGTGGCAAGGCATGCGGGCCGGGACTGAGGCATGCGGGCTGAGGCCGTGGCATGGCACGCTGTGGCACGGCATGCTGGGCAATGCCGTGGCAAGGCATGCGGGACGAGGCCGTGGCATGGCATGCTGGTCGAGGCCGTGGCATGGCATGCGGGGCGAGGCCGTGGCAAGGCATTCCCGCCTTGGCATGCTGGGCAACGTTGCGGCATGCCATGCGGGCCGAGGTCGTCTCATTGCATGTTAGCCAAGGCTAAGGCATGGCAAGCTGGGCAACGTTGTCACATGGCATGCTGGGTAACCCTGTGGCAAGGCATGCGGGCCGAGGCCGTGGCATGGCGTGCTGGCCGAGGCCATGGCTAAGGCATGGCATGCTGGGCAACGCTGTGGCAAGGCATGCGGGCCTAGGCCGTGGCGTGGCATGTTGGCCGAGGCCGTGGCATGGCATGCGGGCCGAGGCCAGGGCATGGCATTCTGGGTTTGGCATGCTGGGCAACGTTGTGGCATGGCATGCGGGCCAAGGCTGTGGCATGGCCTGTTGGCCAAGGCTAAGGCATGGGATGCTGGGCAACGCCGTGGCAGGGCATGCGGGCCGAGGCCGTGTCATGGCAAGCGGGCCGTGGCCGTGGCATGGCATTTTGGCCTTGGCATGCTGAGCAACGCCGTGGCAAGGCATGCTGGGCAACGCTGTGGCATGCCATGCGGGCCGAGGCCGTGGCATGGCATTCTGGCCTTGGCATGCTGGGCAACGCCGTGGCATGGCATGCTGGCCGAGGCTGTGGCATGGCATTCCGGCCTTGGCATGCTGGGCAACGCCATGCTGGGCAACGCCGTGGCAGGGCATGCTGGGCAACGCTATCACATGCCATGCGGGCTGAGGCCGT
>NC_138972.1:24115000-24137500 GCF_055761805.1 Camellia sinensis | reverse complement strand
TCTAAGTCTCTCTTGTGTGCAATCTTCTCCTAAGCTCCCTTTCGCAAAAGGCTTACTTAGGTGCAAGCAAGGCGTGCTATAAGCATCTAAGGCCGCACGGTTAGCTTGGAAAGACTAAGGGTTGGTTCAGAAATCTAAGGCCATGACACTAGGCCAAGGCAGCCTAGCCAAAGCCAGCTGCATGCCATGCCAAGGCCAAGGCCAAGGCCAGCAGCATGCCATGCCAAGGCCAAGGCAGCCTAGCCAAAGCCAGCAACATGCCATGCCAAGGCCAAGGCCAGCGGCGTGCCATGCCAAGGCCAAGGCAGCCCAGCCAAAGCCAGTAGCATGTCATGCCAAGCTAAGGCCAGCAGCTTGCCATGCCATGCCAAGGCCAAGGCAGCCTAGCCAAAGCCAGCAGCATGACATTCCATGGCCAAGGCCAGCAGCATGCCATGCCAAGGCCAAGGCAGCCTGGCCAAAGCCAGTAGCATGCTATGCCAAGCCAAGGCCAGCAGCTTGCCGTGCCATGCTTAGGCCAAAGCAGCCTAGCGAAGGCTAGCAGCAAGCCATGCCAAGGCCAAGGCAGCCCGGCCAAAGCCGGCAGCATGCCGTGCTGTGGCCAAGGCCAGCAACATGCCATGCCAAGGCCAAGGCAGCCAAGCTAAAGCCATCAGCATGCCATGCCAAGCCAAGGCCAGCAGCTTGCCAAGCCATGCCTAGGCCAAGGCAGCCTAGCCAAAACTAGCAGCAGACCATGCCAAGGCCAAGGCCAGTAGCATGCCGTGCCAATGCCATGGCAGCCTAGCCAAAGCAAGCAGCATGCCATACCAAGGCAAAGGCTAGTAGCATGGCATGCCATGCCATGCCAAGGCCAAGGCAGCCCAGCCAAAGCCAGAACCATGCCATGCCAAGCCAAGGCTAGCAGCTGGCCATGAGATGCCGAGGCCAAGGTAGCCTAGCCGAAACCAGCAGCATGCCACGCCAAGGGCAAGGCCAGCAGCATGCCATGCATAGGCCGAGGAAGCCCAGACAAAGCCAGCGGCATGCCATGCCAAGCCAAGGCCAGCTGCTTGCCATGCCATGCCTAGGCTAGGGCAGCCGAGCCAAAGCCAACAGCATGCCATGCCAAGGGCAGGGCCAGCAGCATGCCATGCCAAGGCCAAGGTAGCCCAGCCAAAGCCAGCAGCCTGCCTTTCCAAGCCCAGGCCAGCAGCTTCCCATGCTATGCCTAGGCCAAGGCAGCCTAGCCAAAGCCAACAGCATGCCATGCCAAGGCCAAGGCCAGCAGCGTGCCATGCCAAGGCCAAGGCAGCGTGGCCAAAGCCAGCATCATGCCATGCCATGCCAAGCCAAGGCCAGCAGCATGCCATGCCATGCCATGCCAAGGCCAAGGCAGCCCAGCCAAAGCCAGCAGCATGCCTTCCCAAGCCAAGGCCTGCAGCTTGCCATTCCATGCCTAGGACAAGGCAGGCTAGCCAAACCTAACAGCAAGCCATGCCAAGGACAAGGCCAGCAGCATGCCATGCCAATGCCAAGGGAGCCCAGCATAAGTCGGCAGCATGCTATGCCAAGGCCAAGGCCAGCAGCATGGCATGCCTAGGCCAAGGCATCCTAGCCAAAGCCAACAACTTGCCATGCCAAGCCATGGCCAGCAGCTTTCCATACCATGCCTTGGCAAAGGCTGCCTAGCCATAGCCAGCATCATGCCATGCCAAGGCCAAGGCCAGCAGCATGCAATGCCAAGAGCCAGGCAGCCTAGCCAAAGCCAGCGTCATGCCATGCCATGCCAAGGCCCGCAACTTACCATGCCATGCCAAGGCCAAGGTAGCCTAGCCAAAGCCAACAACATGCCATACCAAGGCCAAGGCCAGCAGCAAGCCATGCCTAGGCAAAGGCTGCCCAGCCAAAGCCAGCAGCATGCCTTGATAATGGCAAGGCCAGTAGCATGCCATGGCTTGCCAAGGCCAAGGCAGCCCAGCCAAAGCCAGGAGCATGCCATGCCAAGCCAAGTCCAGGAGCTTGCCATGCCATGCCCAGGCCAAGGTAGCCTAGCCAAAGCCCGTAACATGCCGTGTCAAGGCCAAAGCCAGCAGCATGCCATGCCAAGGCCAAGGCAGCCCAGCCAGAGCCAACAGCATGCCATGCCATGCCAAGCCAAGGCCAGCAGCTTGCCATGCCGTGCCTTGGGCAAGGCAACCTAGCCAAAGCCAGCAGCATGCCATGCCATGGCCAAGACCAGAAACATGCCATTCCAAGGCCAAGGCAGCCTAGCCAAAGCCAGCAGCATGCCATGCCAAAGCCAAGGACAGCAACATGCCATGCCAAGGCCAAGGCAGCATAGCCAGAGCCAACAACATGCCATGCCAAGCCAATGCTAGCAGCTTGCCAAGTCGTGCTTAGGACAAGGCAGCCTAGCCAATGCCAGCAGCAGGCCATGCCAAGGCCAAGGCTACAACATGCCATGCCAAGGCCAAGGCAGCCTAGCCAAAGCCAGCAGCATGCCATGACAATGCCAAGGTCAAGGCTGGCATCATGCCATGCCAAGGCCAAGGCAGCCCAGCGAAAGCCGGCAGCATGCCATGCCAAGGCCAAGGCAGCCCAGCCAAAGCCAGCCGCATGCGATGCCACGCCAAGGCTAGCAGCTTGCCATGCCATGCCTAGGCCAAGGCAGCCTAGTTAAAGCCAGCAGCAAGCCATGCCAAGGCCAAGGCCGGCAGCATGCCATGCCTTGCCATGCCAAGGCCAGCAACATGCCATGCCTTGCCAAGGCCAAAGTAGCCCAGCCAAAGCCAGCAGCATGCCATGCCAAGCACAAGGCCAGTAGTATGCCATGCCAAGGCCAAGGCAGCCAAGCCAAAGCCAGCAGCATGCCATGCCAAGCCAAGGCCAGCAGCTTGCCATTCCATGCCTAGGCCAAGGTAGCTTAGCCAAAGCAAGCAACATCCCATGCCAAGGCCGAGGCAGCCCAGCCAAAGCCAGCCGCATGCCATGCCAAGGCAAGGCCAGCAACTTACCAAGCCCTACCTAGGCTAAGGTAGCCTAGCCAAAGCCAGCAGCATGCCATGCCAATACCAAGGCTGCCTAGCCAAAGCCAGCATCATGTCGTGCCAAGGGCAAGGCCAGTAACATGCCATGCCATGCCCAGGCCAAGGCAGCCCAGCCAAAGCCAGTAGCATGCCATGCCAAACCAAGCCAAGCCAAGGCCAGCAGCTTGCCATGCCATACCTAGGCCAAGGCAGCCTAGCCAAAGCCAGCAACATGCCATGCCGAGGCTAAGGCCAAGGAAGCCCAGCCAGAGCCAACAACATGCCATGCCAAGCCAAGGCCAGCAGCTTGCCATGCCGTGCCTAGGCCAAGGCAACCTAGCCAAATCCAGCAGCATGCCATGCCAAGGCCAAGGCCAGCAACATGCCATGCCAAGGCCAAGGAAGCCTAGCCAAAGCCAGCAGCATGCCATGCCGAGGCCAAGGCCAGCAACATGCCACGCCAAGGCCAAGGCAGCACAGCCAGAGCAAAAAGCATGCCATGCCAAGCCAATGCCAGCAGCTTGCGATGCCGTGCTTAGGACAAGATAGCCTAGCCAAAGCTAGCAGCAGGCCATGCCAAGGCCAAGGCTAGCAACATGCCATGCCAAGGCCAAGGCAGCCTAGCCAAAGCTTGCAGCATGCCATGCCAAGGCCAAGGCCAGCATCATGCCATGCCAAGGCTAAGGCAGCCCAGCCAAATCTGGCAGCATGCCATGCCAAGGCCAAGGCAGCCTAGCCAAAGCCAGCAGCATGCCTTGCCAAGCCAAGGCTAGCAGCCTGCCATGCCATGTCTAGGCCAAGGCAGCCTAGCCAAAGCCAGCAGCATGCCATGCCAAGGCCAAGGCCAGCAGCACGCCATGCCAAGGACAAGGTATCCTAGCCAGAAATAGTAGCATGCCATGCCAACCCAAGGCCAGCAGCATGCCATGCCCTGCCAAGGCCAAGCCAGCCCAGCCCAAACCAGCAGCATGCCATGCCAAGCCCAAGGCCAGTAGTATGCCATGCCAAGGACAAGGCAGCCTAGCCAAAGCCAGCAGCATGCCATGCCAAGCCAAGGCCAGCAGCTTGCCATTCCATGCCTAGGCCATGGCAGCTTTGCCAAAGCAAGCAGCATGCCATGCTAAGGCCAAGGCAGCCCAGCCAAAGCCAGCAGCATGCCATGCCAAGCCAAGGCCAACAACTTACCATGCCCTGCCTAGGCCAAGGCAGCCTAGCCAAAGCCAGCAGCATGCCATGCCAAGGCCAAGGACAACAGCATGTCATGCCAATGCCAAGGCAGCCTAGCCAAAGCCAGCATCATACCATGGCTAGTAGCATGCCATGCTAAGGGCAAGGCAAGTAGCATGCCATGCCATGCCAAGGCCAAGGCAGCCCAGCGAAAGCCAGTAGCATGCCATGCCAGGCGAACGCCAGCAGCTTGCAATGCCATGCCGAGGCCAAGGCAGCCTAGCCCAAGCCAGCAGCATGCCATGCCGAGGCCAGGGCCAACGGCATGCCATGCCAAGGCCATGGCAGCCCAGCCAGAGCCAGCAGCATGCCATGCCAAGCCAAGGCCAGCAGCTTGCCATGCCATGCCTAGCCCAAGGTAGCCTAGCCAAAGCCAGCAACATGCCATGATGAGGCCAAGGCCAGCAACATGCCATGCCAAGGCCATGGCAGCTTAGCCAAAGCCAGCGGCATGCCATGCCCAGGCCAAGGCCAGCAGCATGCCATGCCATGCCAAGGCTATGGCAGCCTAGCCAAAGCTAGCAGCATGCCATGCCAAGCCAAGGCTGGCAGGTTGCCATGCCATGCCATGCCAAAGCCAGCAGCATGCCATGCCATGCCAAGGCCAAGGCCAGCAGCATGCCATGCCAGGCCAAGGCCACGGCAGACCAACCGAATCCATCAGCATGCTATGCTGAGCCATGGCCAGCAGCTGACCATGCCATGCCTAGGCCAAGGTAGCCTAGCCAAAGCCAGCAGGATGCCATGCCAAGGCCAAGGCCAGCAGCTTGCCATGCCATGGCCAAGGCATCCCAGCCAAAGCCAGCAGGATGACGTGCCAAGGCCAAGGCGAGCAGCATGCCATGCCATGCCAAGGCCAAGGCAGCCCAGCCAAAGCCGCCTTGTCCAGGAGCGTGGCATGCCATGCCATGGCCTTGGCCAGCAGCATGCCTTGCCACGGCCTTGTCCAGCTGAATGGCGTGGTATGGCCTTGGCGAAGAACATCGCATGCCATGGCCTTGGCAAGCAATCCTTGTCCCTTGGGTAATTGCCATTAGGTTTGGCTTTGACTTACGTACAAGTTTGCCTTGCAAAATGCATGTCCCACGGGTAATAGCCATTTGGTTGGCCTTGACTTGCGAACGATTTGCCAGTGCTTTCCCAGTGGAAGCTTGTAACTCCCTCAAAAATAATAATATTAAACCCATCAACAGAAACATGCATTGATATATAAAAGCTCCACTTTCTTCTATTCATCAGAGTTTCATTACCAAAAGTATTACATGTTAACAACAAAAGCAAATGCCCTAAAGGCTTACAGCTTTCCAAGTTAACACTTGGTTACAACAAAAGAGTGCTAACTCATTTAGACATTAAGCCCTTGGCTTGAATATACATGTAATACATCAAAGAAATAAAACAACAAAAGCCCGCCTGCCTCTAGCCTCCCAAGCTACGTCCTTGGAGGTGGCATGCTACCTGTACCTGAAAATGATATTCCCATATAGGGTGAGCCACAGCCCAGTAGAAATATACTAAACCAAATATGAACAATGACTAAAAGACTAGCAGTTGATAGATGGCCAACACTGATACCTTCCCTTATCACATTTAACATTTTCATGACATACAAGTCCATATTACCATTCATTTTCCAATTCCTTTCAAATTCTCAATTTATAACCATGGCTCAGAACCTGGCCAAACAACTCATATGAGACAGTAACTCATATTAAGCACTTTCCCATTTCATAATAGATAAGCATACTAGCTATATCACACACCAACAGATAAGCATACAAGCTATATCATCACTTCCACAGATATGCATATGAGCACTATCACACTTCCAATGACAAGCATATGAGCTCTGTCAACACATTAATAGATAAGCATATGAGCTCTATCTATGGAGTCCATCCCCTATCTCCTCCCAACAACATCCGGTTTAGAGGTCCATCCCCTATCTTCCCTTAAACCGTGGAGTACATCCCCTATCTCCTCCAACACAACACAATGCATATAAACAATAATTATACACATCATCACACAACACATAAATTTAATGTATTCTTTCAACCGTCATACTCAATGACACATTCCAGTGATTAGTTTCAGTTTGCCTAATCATCATGCATTGTCTACAACAATCAAGACTATCCTCCACCGATAGCCCAAAGCAGTTATTTCTATACAGAAAATAAATGCAACAATGGATATATAATCAACATTCCAACTAGGTGAGCGATAAATAATCCAACTACACCCTTTAATCCCATATCTTTCCAAACCAATTCCTCATTTCCCATAATTAATTGTGCAAATTAATTAACCAATGTAATTAGGGCGTTTTCCATAATTAACATTTACAACCCTTAGGTTCCATTTTCATTAATGTTTTAACATTAATTTTCAGTTTTCCATGCCAAACATGCATCTAGGTTTCATATAGCCAAAACCCCAACTTTCGTAAATTTACACAAAAGCCCCAAACTTTCACAAAATTACCAAACCAACCCCAACATCTCAAAATACTAAAATTTAAAGACAAAGCTCATAAAGAGGAGTAGGATATCCCCACCTCGAAGTTAGAGCTCGGATGGAGAAGGAACCAAAACCAAAGTGCTCCAAAGACCAAGATTCTCGGATCAAAACGACGCCCTCGACGATCCACACAACTTTTACAAAGGCCGAAGAGAAGGAGGACACTCTAACTAGATCAAACCCTAGAGAGAAGGGACTTTCTAGAGAGAGAGGCTCTCAAAAATGGTTTTTAGAAAAAGTAGGGGAGAGAAAGAAAAGTGAAAAGTGATTTAAAATCACCCAGCGGATAACTCATATACGTATGACCCGCTCGAGCAGAGAACACAACGCTCGAGCGTCAAGAACAAAAATCTAAACACGCTCGAGCGCAATAAGGCCCGCTCGAGCGCCAAGACACAAGAATAAATCACTTCCGCTCGAGCGCAAAAAACCAGTCCGCTCGAGCGTAGATTTCCACCTTCCAGAACTTAAACCTAGAAAGCGCAGCCAAAGCAGCGCAACCAAAGCCAAGGCCAAGGCAGCGCAGCCAAAGCCAGCAGCATGCCATGCCAAGGCCAGCAGCATGCCACGCCATGGCCAAGGCCAGCAGCATGCCACGCCATGGCCAAGGCAGCCCAGTCCAAGCCAGCAGCATGCCATGCCAAGGCCAAGTCCAGCAACATGCCATGCCATGGCAAAGGCATCCCAACCAAAGCCAGCAGCATGCCATGCCAAGGCCAAGGCCAGCAGCATGCCATGCCAAGGCCAATGCCGTCCAGCGAAAGCCAGCAGCATGCCATGCCAAGGCCAAGGCCAGCAGCGTGCCATGCCAAGGCCAAGGCAGCCCAGCCAAAGCAAGCAGCACGCCAGCAGCATGCCATGCCAAGGCCAAGGCAGCCCAGCCAAAGCCAGCAGCAAGCCATGTCAAGGCCAAGGCCTGCAGCATGCCATGCCATGGCCAAGGTAGCCCAGCCAAAGCCAGCAGCATGCCATGCGAAGGTCAAGGCTAGCAGCTTGCCATGCCATGGCCAAGGCACCCCAGCCAAAGCCAGCAACATGCCATGCCAAGGCTAAGGCCAGAAGCATGCCATGCCAAGGGCAAGGCAGCCCGGCCAATGCCAGCAGCATGCCATGCCAAGGCCAAGGCTAGCAGCTGTAGACGTGCCCTCGGGCCTCGCTACAGTTCGGACTCAATTTGTGTCACAGTTCTTAATCTGAGCCAAAGAGTCCAAATCCGGCAAATCGTTTTGAGAAAACAAATTTTTAGAAAAGAAATGCCAAACATGGACTTTTTTACCAGATACAGAGTCGCCACCTAAATATTTTTTATGGGGGAATTTAGGAAACCCTGACTCCGTGCCAAAGGCCACGTGTCCGTCATCACCAAAGTTGCCTCGGCTCGGGAGCTTGGGTACGATTGGGGAAGGTCAGCTATGAGCACCCCCTCTCGCCTGATCCGAAGATCGGCCTCTACTAACCGTGATATCCATTTTTGAAAACGTTATGTGTTCTTATTCCGGTTATTAGCCTAGAATTACTATGTTATGTGCACAGCAAACAAGTATAGACCAAATCGCCTAAATTGGAACAAAACATTGCATGTTTGTTTTGAAAATGGTTTGCTACTCGCAAGTAGGCTAAAATGCAGGTTTTGCCTCCCTCAAGTGTGCTTTAGAAAAGATGGTTTTGCCACTATCTAGTGGGCTTAAAAAAAAACTCACAGTTTTAATGTATTATTCCAATTTAGTTAATTCAACCTCCATCCACAGGCATTCAAGCAGTTATATCACATAAGCAGCTAACCTCATGGTAATCATGCTATTATGGCGACACTCACACGCATGCGGTATGCTAAAGCATAAATGCTTACCGAGTACTCCGTGCCAAAACAAGAACATGTTTGCAATCATGCATGATCCAAGTCCATGTTTAAATGCCTAATGCAACACATACGGAATGTCACTAGAGTAGGCTCGGCTAGTCTATAAATGACATGTGAAAATGCACAAGTAGCATGTATTCAAGTTAGATTTGAAGTACTTATGCAGTTAGTATGATGCGCCGAGCCCAGTGCATGCAATACAGATGAATGATACACGCATGCATAGCATAAGATATGCTAAAGTAAACATGCCCTAATGCTAACCATCAAAAGCAGGTACGTAAAAGGGAGAAAGAAGTGGGGGAGTGGAAGACATGCACACACGCACCCACACTTATTACAAATTAGCCCTCACTCGAAGGGACCGAAAGAATAATATAATTTAACTAACTAACAAGCTAATTAAATATTACAGACCAATTAATTAATTAACACATTAACTAATCTAATGAAAGCAGTAAACAGCCTGCAGGAAAAGGGCCCAATGCAATGCGCGCTCGGAAAGCCACTGCCACGCACAAGTTGCCTCTGCTTTTACTGTTATACTCCTCTAAAGATTGCCAAAATCCCAGAGTGTACTCTCTGGATGTTGTGGAGCACCACCGGCTGAGGCAAATGGTCACCGGCCATGGAGAATGGTCACCGGCTAAATATTGTGCTCTCGGCCAGACATTATTTGCCGGTCGGCACTCAACACTGCCAGGCGGCCAAATCTTCCTGCTGAATCTGTTTTTGACAGCAGCAGAGGGCAAAACATAGCATGGCAATGCATTTCAAGCAATGTATGCACCAATCACACCCCTTATCATATTCATGACTCAAAGGGGTATGATTCTCGATTCTTGGACCACCAATTGCGCATTTCCATGCATGATGGCCCAAGGAACCAATTGTGCATTTCGATTTCAAATGGAATGCAATGCACATAAACAAACCAAGGGGCTTTCAACCTCTATCATGGCTTGATCAAGAGGTGAAGCATGCATGCCAATGCAATACAATGCAATCCTAAGCATGTGAGCCTAAGTGTGCAATATGGGCATGCAGGCAAGTAATGCAAAGATGCAACTAACCAAGCATGCAAAGTGTAACAACAACATGCACACATGCAAGGTGTAATATGGACAACGTGTTAGATACAAAGCATGCCAAATGCAACAACACAAAAGTGTGCAACAATGTGTCATGAGCCAAGTATCTACATATATAAACATGCATGCAAACATGGCTTAAAACTTTAAACATCAAAAAGTAACTCTCATGCACACTTAAGAGGATGCAATCATGGACAAATGGCATGCACCTTATGCTTTGAAATTGCATAGAAAAGAGGTGCTAAACAACTAATCAAAGCAAGCAAAGCATGTAATTGGTCCAAGGACCTAAAGCATGGTCATATGACACATGAAGCAAATGACCAAAATAGATCAAAACAGTCCTAAATCATGTTAAGGCAAGTCCTAAAAACCACCTAGATGGCATCTAAATGATCTACACATGGAGGCATGCACAAATGCTTAAACATGGAGCATACAACACAACCTCTTAAAGCATCAATGGAGTATTAAATGCAAGCATGGAAGCATATTATAAAGACTGAAATAACATGGTAAGTGGTTCCAAACCACTGAAAGAAAGCAAGGATGGCATGCTAGAGAGGCCAAAGCTTAAGGCATTCAAGAGGGATTGCATGGTAGCTATACAAAGCAAGACATGAATGACTCAAATGACCTAAAACAGTCCCTTAGCACATCAAAATATGTATGCAAGCTTCACAAAGCTTAGCCTAAACACATGAGCATGGTAGTCTAAATGCTATGCATGTATTGAGGCAAATCATAGCATTACAGGGCATGTACGCTAAGCAAGCATGGTGTACCAAAACCAACTCAAGCCAATGCTATTTCATGGGAAAATAAGCATAAATATCAGTCAAGGCATGGTCAACACACACTTAAACTAGACGCTCCCTTAAGAGGCAAAAATAGCCCTTTTCATGGACAACAAGGAGGGGGGTTGGCCCTCTCCTTCCTAGGACCTCAAGGCTCCATCCTCACCTCTGAAACCCCTCAAGATTTCAGTGGTGAGGAGGCCCAAACACAATGGTCCCGGAGCTCAACCAAAATGGCACAAAACAAAGGCCAAACAAGCCTTAAGAGGGGTCCAACAACCCCAAAGCTTAAAACACCCTTAACAAACTATTTAGAGCACTCAAAAATAGAACTTTTATATGTTATATGCTAAGCTCAAAAACAGATGCAAGACAGGCTAAAAAGCTTTGCAAAAATGGGATAAAAAGGGACAAAAGTCTTACCCTTGTAGACCCTCTTCACAAACAATGTTCCAGCAGCTCTTTTGGTTCCAAACTAGTCAAAAAGCTTCAAGGAAAGACCTCTGGTACCTCAGCCACTAAGAAAAGGTGTGATGGTCGGTGTTTGTGCACAAAAGTAAGACTAAAACACACACTAAACACAAGAGAGAGAGATATAGAGATAGAGGATATATGTAAACCCTAACCCTAAAGCTCAAGCCCTAAAAAAAATATTGTCTAAGTTGTCTATCTCTCCTTTTTTTTTTCTTTTGAGAGAGCTTGATTGATATAGATATACATCAATCTACAGCTCCTCAGAACACCCACGTCCAGGTATGGGCTGAGGTATGGCCTAGAATGACAGTTGTGCCAGCTGTTTATAGAGATATCTGTTGAAAACCACACTTGGCCGACCGGCCATCAAAGTGGCCGACCGGCAATCAAACTGGCTGGCCGGCCATCACATTTGGCCGATTGAAAAGCAAGGAGGCCGGTGGACAGGAGGCTTGGTCGACAGGCCATCCCCTTCCCTCAGGAACACATCCACAAGCTCTTGGTGCAAAACCAGACACAAAACAGTCGAGCCGAGAGATCCTGAGGCAAGGCGCGCAGCCGAGGCTTCTGGGAACTCAAGACGAACACAAACAAGGATGATCACCGAGTGTTCAAACGGTGACATCTAAGTCTTGAGGACGGTCAAAAATGGGCTGTCTACAGTTGCCCCTCTTTGACAAAACTCGGAAGTCATAAGATGACGGGAGTGAATGTCAAAGCCCGGAGACGACCCATTTTTGGCAAGGCCGAAGACTTAGACAAGCATGCAAGACAATAAAGGTATGCGCCCGAAGGCAGGGGCAAAATGCAACTGACAATGCAAGGAGCCAAGCATAACTTATGATCATGTAAAGAAAGCTGTAACGACGCATAACATGCGACAGTTTTAAGCTAGCATACACTAAACTACACTACAATGCGGAAAGGATGTAAGAGAATTATGCAATTCTCGATACGTCTCACCCGGAGGATACAATACCTACGCGGTTCGTCTAGTTGCACCAGCTTCAAATGAACCGTACATACAATATCGTTCCTGAAAGAGAAAGAAAACCTAACAGCTTCAGATATCGTTAGCAATATGCATAACATGCAAAATGATATGCGATATATACAAAACTATGTATAATAATGCAGATGAAAATGCAATGCAATTGAATCATGATCCAATCATGAGCAGTTCAAAACCACACAAATGTCAAATAGATTGATGGAGATGCAAAGTCCGTCCACCATAGAAATGGTGCTGCAACCCTCAAACCAACATACCAACGTGGAATAGGCGTGTACACATGCAGAACTATGAGTGATGTAGACGGACACAAGAACAAGTAATTGGGTGGAATGACATAGGTGGGGAAATGACCTGCTGAAGAAAGACCAATGATCCTAATGCTGGATGCAAAAATTACAGTACAATGTAATATATACAATGGATATGGCAAGCGGCCAAACCAAATCTTGCCTAGGAAAGGCATGGACACACGCAAACCACGTCTAACATAGAACGGTCATACAGAACTATGAGTGTATAGACGTGAAAAGTATGGGCACATACCAGACCAAGCTCAACATGGAAAGGCGTAAGCCATAAATGGAAGTGATGCAGTGAATGCATGCAAGCTACAATGCAATATTTACAATATGCAGTGCAATGGATACAGTGGATTAAGGCCTACGGCCAAACCATATCTTGCCTAGGAAAGGCATGGACACGAACAAGTCACATCTAACATAGAACGGTCATACAGAACTATGAGTGTATAGACGTGAAAAGTATGAGCACATACCAGACCAAGCTCAACAAGGAAAGGCGTAAACCCTAGATGGAAGTGATGCAGTGAATGCATGCAAGCTACAATGCAACATATACAAATATGCAATGGAATGGAATATTTACAATGGATAAGGCACGTGGGCGAAACCAAATCTTGCCTAGGAAAGGCATGTACACAAACGAACCGCATCTAACACAGAAACGGTGCCGCAACCCTCAAACCAACATACCAGCGTGGAATAGGCACGTACACATGCAGAACTGTGCTTCGATGTGAAAAATGTGGGCACATACCAGACCAAGCTCAACATGGAAAGGCGCAAGCCATAGATGGGGGTGATGCAGTCGATGCATGCAAGTTACAATGCACTATTTACAAATATGCAATGGATGGGCGTAAATGCAATATTTACAGTAAGATGCATGACATATGCGTTATTTACAGTGGTATGCATGACATATGCACTATTTACAATGAATGCATGACATATGCACTATTTACAATGATGCATGACATATGCACTATTTACAATGATGCATGACATATGCATGTTGTTTTTTTTTTGTTTTGCTTTTGAAATGCAAATGCATGATGATGTATGATTTTGAAATGCGCGACAACGTGCGGCTTTTGGAATGCACGTGAACTTGAATATGCGACGACGCGAGTCGCTTGAAATACATGTATAATGCAACTTATCAAAATTCGTTCGGGCACGGTTCACCGAAGGACTTGCACCTTCAGAGGATTTAAGGTCTCCTAGACAAAGCGTATTTAAGGTCTCGCCATACCATGTCGCTCGAAATGCTTATGAACTTGAATGTTGCGCATCGCTTGAAATACATGTATAATGCAACTTATCAAAAGTCGTTCGAGCACGACAAACACCGAAGGACTTGCACCATTGGAGGATTTAAGGTCTCCTAGACCGAGCGTACTTAAGGTCTCACCAGACCATGTCGCTCGAAATTCTTATGAACTTGAATGCGCGACGACGCGCATCGCTTGAAATACATGTATAATGCAACTTATGAAAAGTCGTTCGGGCACGACAAACACCGAAGGACTTGCACCTTCGGAGGATTTAAGGTCTCCTAGACCGAGCGTATTTAAGGTCCCGCCAGACCATTAATATGTATAACAATGCGAGCAAAATGACGTATAACTCAACACGTGTTCATACCATAGCGTTGTAAAGCAATGCGTGCGGACAACTCTCGAATCTTAAAATAGACAAAAGGATACAAAAAGGATACACCTTGCACATATTTGAGTGCCACGCTCAGAAGACACGGTCCGAGGTCAAAACGGAGGCCGGTTGAGCTTCGAAAATGCCATTTCTTGCACTATCTTGAGCCATAAATACCTCAAACTATACATCTGACCCAAAAAAGGTTGTTGAAGGCTCACCGGCCATCAGGGGAGGTCACTGGCCATCCACCGGCCATCAAAACATATCACCGGCCAAATATTTGGCCGACCGTCCAAAAATGTAGCCGACTGGACAAATGTTGTTGAGTCGGGACAGTTTGGTCTTTTTGTCTCCGGTCTTTTAAAATAGGGCTTCAAACCCTATTTTACTCATTTCCTCTCAGCCGAAATTTCTCCCTCTCTCTCTCTAGAGTATTTCTAGAGCCTCCATTCTCCGTTTTCCTTGGTTTTCGCGCCCGTTTCGTCGTTTGATTCGCGAATATCTTTGCGTTTCTAACATTTTGAACCGAACATTTCTTCATTCCGGTGTCTCCTTTGCTATTTCCACCTCTTGGGGTTTGTTTCCCCCAAGTTTCTCTCGATTTCCGTGCATTTTCCACACTTCAGCTTTTCCGGCCATTTTCTGCCCTCTCGAGGTTGACTTTTCAGTTGACCTTTCACATTCTCATCCGGTTTCCACTTTTTCGGCCATCTTCACACCACTTTTGACATGGCGGATGACATTCCATGGGGCGGGACTCCCCCGGATCATGAGATGGCCGGCGATTCACGTGCGTCCTCCCGATGGACTTTGTCAGTTTCGGAGTTTTGCGAGAGGTGTGCCACCAGAGCTTCTCCTGTGTGAGCCCGAGACGCACTTTTCATACGGCGCTTCCGAGGTATGCTCTCCCCCGTTTCTTTTTCCGCAATGTAGAACACTTAACTGCCATAGTTGATTCCGCTCTTTAATTGCTTAGCCCGGATAAACTGATACACTATATGTTGTAGTTGACTTTGAATACACTTGCACTCGATATCCGTTAGACTCTGAACACGTGCACACACACTACATTTGCGCTGAACCACTCAAACACACTGGTACATCACATGTTGTAGTTCACTGCGAGCCTACCAGCACTCGGTACCAGTAGCATGCCATGCCAAAGCCAAGGCAGCCAAGCCAAGGCAGCCAAGCCAAAGCCAGCAGCATGCCATGCCAAGGCCAAGGCCAGCCCAAGCCATGGCCAAGGCAGCCCAGCCAAAGCCAGCAACATGCCATGCCAAGGCCAAGGCAGCCCAGCAAAAGCCAGCAGCATGCCATGCCAAGGCCAAGGCCAAGGCCAGCAGCATGCAATGCCAAGGATAAGGCAGCCCAGCCAAAGCCAGCAGCACGCCATGCCAAGGCCAAGGCTAGCACATGCTATGCGAAGGCAAATGCAACCCAGCCAAAGCCAGCAGCATGCCATGCCAAGGCCAAGGCAGCCCAGCCAAAGCAAGCGGCATGCCATGCAAAGGCCAAGGCCAGCAGCATGCCATCCTATCGCCAATGTAACCCGGCCAAAGCTAGCAGCATGCCATGCCAAGGCCAAGGCCAGCAGCATGCCATGCCAAGGCCAAGGTAGCCCAGCCAAAGCCAGCAGCATGCCATGCCAAGGCCAAGGCCAGCAGCATGCCATGCCAAGGCCATGGCAGCCCAGCGAAAGCCAGCAGCATGCCATGCCAAGGCCAAGGTAGCCCAGCCAAAGCCAAGAGCATGCCATGCCAAGGCCAAGGTCCCCAGCATGCCATGCCAAGGCCAAGGCAGCCCAGCCAAAGCAAGCAGCATGCCATGCCAAGGCCAAAGCCAGCAGGATGCCATGCCATGGCCAAGGCAGCCCAGGCAAAGCCAGCAGCATGTCATGCCAAGGGCAAGGCCAGCAGCATGCCATGCCAAGGCCAAGGCAGCCCAGCCAAAGCCAGCATCATACCATGCCAAGGGCAAGGCCAGCAGCATGCCATGCCATGGCCAAGGCAGCCCAGCCAAAGCCGGCAGCATGCCATGCCAAGGCCAAGGCAGCCCAGCCAAAGCCAGCAGCTTGTCATGCCATGGCCAAGGCCAACAGCATGCCAAGCCAAGGCCAAGGCAGCCCAGCCAAATCAAGCAGCACGCCATGGCAAGGCCAAGGCAGCCCAGCCAAAGCCAGCAGCATGCCAAGCCAAGGCCAAGGCCAGCAGCATGCCATGCCATGGCCAAGGTAGCGCAGTTAAAGCCAGCAGCATGCCACGCCAAGTCCAAGGCCAGCAGCATGCCATGCCATGGCCAAGGTAGCCCAGCCAAAGCCAGCAGCATGCCATGCTAAGGCCAAGGCCAGCAGCATCCCTTGCCAAGGGCAAGGCAGCCCAGCCAAAGCCAGCAGCATACCATGCCGAGGCCGAGGCTAGCAGCACGCCACCCCAACGCCAAGGCAGCCCAGCCAAAGCTAGCAGCTTGCCATGCCAAAGCCAAGGCCAGCAGCGTGCCATGCCATGGCCAAGGTAGCCCTGCCAAAGCCAGCAGCACGCCATGCCAAGGCCAAGGCCAGCAGCACGCCACCCCAAGGCCAAGGCAACGCAGCCAAAGCCAGCAGCATGCCATGCCAAGGCCATGGCCAGCAGCATGCTATGCCATGGCCAAGGCAGCCCTGCCAAAGCCAGCAGCATGCCATGCCAAGGCCAAGGCCAAGGCCAGTCGCATGCCATGCCAAGGCCAAGGCCAGCAGCATGCCATGCCAAGGTCAAGCCCAGCAGCATGCCATGCCCAGCCAAAGCCAGCAGCATGCCATGCCAAGGCCAAGGCAGCCCAGCAAAAGCCAGCAGCATACCATGCCAAGGCCAAGGCCAAGGCCAGCTGGGTGCAATGCCATGGCCAATGCAGCCCAGCCAAAGCCAACAGCACGCCATGCCAAGGCCAAGGCGAGCAGCATGCCATGCCAAGGCCAATGCAACCCAGCCAAAGCCAACAGCATGCCATTCTAAGGCCAAGGCCAGCAGCATGCCATGCCAAGGCCAAGGCAGCCCAACCAAAGCCAGCAGCATGCCATGCCAAGGCCAAGGCCAGTAGCATGCCATGCTATGGCCAATGCAACCCAGCCAAAGCTAGCAGCATGCCATGCCAAGGACAAGGCCAGCAGCATGCCATTCCAAGGCCAAGGAAGCCCGGCCAAAGCCAGCAGCAAGCCATGCCAAGGCCAAGGACATCAGCATGCCATGCCAAGGCCAAGGCAACATAGCCAAAGCAAGCAACATGCCATGCCAAGGCCAAGGCAGCACAGCTAAAGCCAACAGCATGCAATGCAAAGGCCAAGGCCGGCAGCATGCCATGCCAAGGCCAAGGCAGCGCAACCAAAGCAAGCAGGATGCCATGCCAAGGACAAGGTAGGCCAGCCAAAGGCAGCAGCATGCCATGCCAAGGCCAAGGCCAGCAGCATGCCATGCTATGGCCAATGGGACCAGGCCGAAGCTAGCAGCATGCCATGCCAAGGCCAAGGCCAGCAGCATGCCATGCCGAGGCCAAGGCCAGCAGCATGCCATGCCAAGGCCAAGGCAGCCCAGCCAAAGCCAGCCGCATGCCATGCCAAGGCTAAGGACAGCAGCATGCCATGCCAAGACGAAGGCCAAGGCCAGCAGCATGCCATGCCAAGGCGAAGGCAGCCCAGCCAAAGCCAGCAGCATGCCATGCCAAGGCCAAGGCAGCACAGCCAAAGCCAACAGCATGCCATGCCAGGGCCAAGGTCAGCAGCATGTCATGCCATGGCCAAGGTAGCCCAGCCAAAAACAGCAACATCCCATGCCAAGGCCAAGGCAGCCTCGGCAAAGCCAGCACCATGCCATGCAAAGGCGAAGGTAGCCCAGCCAAAGCCAACAGTACGGCATGCCAAGGCGAAGGCCGGCAGCATGCCATGCCATAGCGAAGGCAGCCCAACCAAAGCCAGTAGCATGCCATGGCAAGGCCAAAGCCAGCAGCATGCCATGCCAAGGCAAAACCCAGCAGCGTGCCATGCCATGGCCAAGGTAGCCCAGCCAAAGCCAGCAGCTTGTCATGCCAAGGACAAGGCCAGCAGCAAGCCATGCCAAGGCCAAGGCCAGCAGCATGCCATGCTAAGGCAAAGGCAACCCAGCTAAAGCCAGCAGCATGCCATGCCAAGGCCAAGGCCAGCAGCATGCGATGCCGTGGCCAAGGCAGCCCAACCAAAGCCAGCAGCATGCCATGCCATGGCCAAGGCAGCCCAGCCAAAGCCAGCCGCAAGCCATTCCAAGGCGAAGGCCAGCAGCATGCCATGCCAAGGCCAAGGCAGCCCTGCCAAAGCAAGCAGCATGCCATGCCAAGGCGAAGGCCGGCATCATGCCATGCCAAGGCCAAGGCAGCCCTGCCAAAGCCAGCAGCATGCCATGCCAAGGCGAAGGCCGGCAGCATGCCATGCCAAGGCCAAGGCAGCCCTACCAAAGCCAGTAGCATACCGTGGCAAGGTCAAAGCCAGCTGCATGCCATGCCACGGCCAAGGTAGCCCCGCCAAAGCCAGCAGCATGCCATGCCAAGGCCAAGGCCAGTAGCATGCAATGCCAAGGTCAATGCAACCCAGCCAAAGCCAGCAGCATGCCAAGCCAAGGGCAGGGCCAGCAGCATGCCATGCCAAGGCCAAGGCGGCCCAGCCAAAGCCAGGAGCATGCCATGCCAACGCCAAGGCCAGCAGCATGCCTTGCCAATGCCAAGGTAGCCCAGCCCAAGCCAGCAACATGCCTTGCCAAGGCCAAGGCCAGCAGCATGCCATGCCATGGACAAGGCAGCCCAGCCAAAGCCAGCAGCATGCCATGCCAAGGCCAAGGCCAGCAGCTTGCCATGCCAAGGCCAATGCAAACCAGCCAAAGCCAGCAGCATGCCAAGCCAAGGCCAAGGCCAGCAGCATGCCATGCCAAGGCCAAGGCAGCCCAGTCAAAGCCATTAGCAAGCCATGCCAAGGCCAAGGCCAAGGCCAGCAGCACGCCATGCTAAGGCCAACGCAGCCCAGCTAAGGCCAGCAGCATGCATCCCATGCCAAGGCCCAGGCAGTCCAGCCAAAGCCAGCAGCATGCCGTGCCAAGGACAAGGCCAGCTGCATGCCTTGCCATGGCCAAGTCAGCCCAGCCAAAGACAGTAGCATGCCTTGCCAAGGCCAAGGCCAGCAGCATGCCATGCCATAGCCAGGGGAGCCCAGCCAAAGTCAGCAGCGTGCCATGCCAAGGCCAGGGCCAACAACATGCCATGCTAATGCCAATGCAGCCCTGCCAAGGCCAGTCGCATGTTATGCCAAGGCCTAGGCAGCCCAGCCAAAGCCAGCAGTATGCCATGCCAAGGCCAGGGCCAGCAGCATGCCATGCCATGCCCAAGGCAGCCCAGCCAAAGCCAGCAGCATGCCATCCCAAGGCCATGGCCCGTACCATGCCATGCTAAGGCCAAGGCAGCCCAGCCAAAGCCAGCAGCATGCCATGCCAAGGCTAAGGCCAAGGCCAGTAGCATGCCATGCCAAGGCCAAGGTAGCACAGCCAAAGCCAGCAACATGCTATGCCAAGGCCAACGTAGCCCAGCCAAAGCCAGCAACACGCCATGCCAAGGCTAAGACCAAGGCTAGCAGCACGCCATGCCATGGCCAAGGCAGCCCAGCCGCCCAGCCAAAGCCAGCAGCATGCCATGCCAAGGCCAAGGAAGCCTAGCCAAAGTCAGCAGCATGCCATGCCATGGCTAAGGCCAGCAGCATGCCATGCCAAGGGAAAGGCAGCCCGGCCAAAGCAAGCAGCATGCCCTGCCAAGGGCAAGGCAAGCGGCATGCCATGCCAAGGCCAAGGTAGCCCAGCCAAAGCCAGCAACATGCCATGCCAAAGCCAAGGCCAGCAGCATGCCATGCCAAGGCCAAGGTAGCCCAGCCAAAGCCAGCGGCATGCCATGCCGAGGCCAAGGCCAACAGCATGCCATGCCAAGGCCAAGGCAGCCCAGGCAAGGCCAGCAGCATGCCATGCCAAGGCCAAGGCCAGCAGCATGCCATGCCAAGGCGAAGGCCAAGGCAGCCCAGCCAAAGCCAAAAGCTTGCGATGCCAAGGCCAAGGCCAGCAGCATGCCATCCTGAGGCCAAGGCTGCCCGGCCAAAGCCAGCAGCATGCCATGCCAAGGCCAAGTCCAGCAGCGTGCCATGCCCAGACAAAGCCAGCAGCATGCCATGCCAAGGCCAAGCCCAGCAGCTTGCCATGCCACGCCCTTGGCCAGCAGCATGGCATGCCACGCCCATGGCCAGCAACATGGAAGCTTGTTACAAAAATTATGTCCCGCGGAAGTTGCCTGTTGCCTTTGTCATTTGCGATCGCGCTAAGAATAGCCGCCGAGGCAGCCCAGCCAAGGCCAAGGCCGCAGCCTTGGCCATGCCATAGCCTTGGCCAAGCCTACAACATGCCAAGCCACAGCCTTGGCCAGCAGCATGTCTTGCCACGGCTTTGTCCCGTAGCGTGGCATGGCAAGGCCTTGGCCAAGAACATCGCATGCCACGACCTTGGCAAGCAATCCTGTCCCTCGGGTAATTGCCTTTAGGTTTGGCTTTGACTTATGCACAAGTTGCCCTGCGAAATGCATGTCCCTCGAGTAATGGCCATTTGGTTGCCTTTGACTTGCGAACGAGTTGCCAGTTTTTTCCCAATGGAAGCTTGTTGCGAAAAGTTTGTCCCTCGAAAGTTGCCTGTTGCGTTTGTTATTTGCATTCGCGCTATCTGATGCTTGCTCGGTTTTTCTAAGAGTTTTTGCACATTCGTCGGGCTTCTTAGTCCTTCGTGGTGTGATTCGCATTTTTTAATTATTTATTTACTCATAAAAATTAAAATAAAATAAATAAAAAATAAAAAAAGAATTTAAAAAATTACTATAATTACTAGTGACTCATCCTATAATTATTGGAATTTTTCTAGAATTTTTTGACTATTTTTAGTAATTTTATTATTTTTTTAAGTTTTAAAATTGAAATAAATTAAAATAAAATATTCCGGTGGCCAAATATTTTTTTTCAATTTTTTTATGGTGTCTTTAATTATTTCCTTCAACTTTTATGTTGAAAATTCTTGCAAAAAAACGTTACTTTTTTAAAAAAATCCCATTATGACTCCTCGAGCATAGGTGATGTTTCCTCCTGCCAGATGAAAAAGGGCTTAACAAGCTACTATAAGGGGGGGGGGCACCTCCCTTAAGGTTGGCCAGCATGGCTAGGCCACAGGCCACGCTTATGGCTAGGCGGGCGCTTGGCACATGCCATCGTTTGGCTTATGGCATCGAAACTACAGAGCCAAGCACAAGATGCATCGAGTGGCGGCCTGCGGTGGTGGCGGTGGCACGTCGGCCTTCGTCAGCATGCCATGCCACAGCCTTGGCCGGCAACATGACATGCCAAAGCCTTGGCTAGCAGCATGCCATGCCCCGGCCTTGGCCAGCAGCATGCCATGCCAGGGCCTTGGCCAGCAGCATGCCATGCCATAGCCTTGGCCAGCAACATGGCATGCCAAAGCCTTGGCCAACAACATGCCATGCCCCAGCCTTGGCCAGCAACATGCCAGGCCCCAACCTTGGCAAGCATGTCATGCCACGGCCTTCGCTAGCAGCATGCCATGCCTAGTCCTTGGCCAGCAACATGCCATGGCACGACCTTGGCCAGCTGCATGCCATGCCCCCGCCTTGGCAAGCATGTCATGCCCCGGCCTTGGCCAGTAGCATGCCATGCCTAGTCCTTGCCCAGCAGCATGCCATGCCCCAGCCTTGGCAAGCATGCCATGCCACGGCCTTGGCCAGCAGCATGCCATGCCCGACCTTGGCAAACATGTCATGCCACGGCCTTGGCCAGCGGCAGGCCATGCCACGGCCTTGGCCAGCAACATGCCATGCCAGCAGCAGGGCAAGCCAAAGCCTTGGCCAGCAGCATGACATGCCAACGCCTCGGCCTTGGGCAACATCACGCCATGCTAACGCCTTGGCTAGCAGCATGCCTTGCCACGGCCTTTTCCAGCAGCATGGCATGGCTTGCCACGGCCTTTTCCAGCAGCATGGCATGCCATGCCACGGCCTTGGCCAGCAGCATGGCATGCCTTGCCACGGCCTTGGCCGTCAGCATGCCTTGCCACGGCCTTGGCCAGCAGCATGGCATGCCCTGGCCTTGGCCAACAGCATATCATGACACGGCCTTGGCAAGCATGCCATGTCCCTCGGGTAATTGTACAAGTTGCCTTGCGAAATGCATGTCCCTCGGTTAAATTGCCATTTGGTTGGCTTTGACGTGCGAACGAGTTGCCTGTGCTTTCCTAGTGGAAGCTTGTTGCGAGAAGTATGTCCCTCGAAAGTTGCCTGTTGCGTTTGTTATTTGCATTCGCACTAACCGGTGCTTGCTCAGCTTCTCTAAATGTTTTCGCACGTTCGTCGGGCTTCTTAGTCCTTCGGGGGGTGATTCATTTTGGGCGGCTGGTGCATAGTGTAAGTCGTAGCGCGTGAGTTGTGTTTGGTTTGTGCGAGTTGGACGGATCCCTGCCTAT
>NC_138972.1:24082500-24105000 GCF_055761805.1 Camellia sinensis | reverse complement strand
CGTCCAGCATGGGCGGCCTGGCATGCGCGTCCCGTGGGCAGCACGGCATGGCATGCGCGCGGCCTGGGTAGCCTGGCCTAGCATGCCCGCGGTGTGGGCATCGTGGCCTGTGCGCATACCGCATGCCTTCGCACGCAACGCACGTCTAGTGATAAGAACCGCAGCCAAGGCAGCCCAGCCAAGGCCAAGACCAGTAGCATGGCATGCCAAGGCCAATGCAGCCTAGCCAAAGCCAGCTGCATGCCATGCAATGGCCAAGGCTAGCAGCATGACATGCCAAGGCCAAGGCAGCCCAGCCAAAGCCAGCAGCATGCCATACCAAGGCCAAGGCCAGCAGCATGCCATGCCAAGGCCAAGGCAGCGCAGCCAAAGCTAGCAGCATGCCATGCCAACGCCAAAGCCAGCAGCATGCCATGCCAAGGCCAACGCAGCGCAGCCAAAGCCAGCAGCATGCCATGCCAAGGCCAAGGCCAAGGCCAGCAGAATGCCATGCCAAGGCCAAGGCAGCCTTGCCAAGACCAAGGCATCCTAGCCAAAGCCAGCAGCATGCCATGCCGAGGCCAAGGCCAGCAGCATGCCATCCCATGGCCAAGGCAGCCCAGCCAAAGCCAGCAGCATGCCATACCGAGGCCAAGGCCAGCAGCATGCCATCCCATGGACATGGCAGCCCAGCCAAAGCCAGGAGCATGCCATGCCCAGGCCAAGGCCAGCAGCATGCCATACCATGGCAAAGGCAGCCCAGCCAAAGCCAGGAGCATGCCTTGCCAAGGCGAAGTCCAGCAGCATGCCATGCCATGGCAAAGGCAGCCCAGCGAAAGCCAGCAGCATGCCATGCCAAGGCCAAGGCCAGCAGCATGCCATGCCAAGGCCAATGCAGCCCAGCCAAAGCCAGCAGCATGCCATGCCAAGGCCAAGGCCAGCAGCATGCCATGCCAAGGCCAAGGCAGGCCAGCCAAAGCCAGGGGTCAACACCTTGATGCCACACACATTTGTGCCCTTTGGAGAGCGAAAGACATGCCTAAGAAGTTATTGGTGCAAGTGCAAGCAAGGGCCCAAGGCTTAGTGCAAGATTGTCCAAGACATGCCCAAGACATGCCATGAAGCAAGCTAGCCACCAAGTAGCAACTTTAGGCCAACTTTTAGAGGGTCAAATGTAATCTTTTTGCCTTGTAAATTTTTATGTAAATACCTTAGTATTAAAGGTGTTTTGGAACCAAGAGTTGTAATTTTTCTATTTTTGTATTATTTTCAAAAATCCATTATGACTCCTCAAACATAGTGGATGTTTCCTCGTGTCCGATAGAAAAGCGCTTAACAAGCTATATATAAGGAGGGGGTACCCAAGTGTTGAACCAAACCACCTGTGCCTTTAATGTACCCCAATCTTGTATATGGTAAGGCAACTTTTGTAGCACTTTTGTGCATTGTTCAACTTTTGTAATGCCTTCTTTTGAGTTATGAAAAGTTCGTTTCGCCCTTATATTGTGCAAAGCCTTTCAATTGTTGTTACTTTAATTTTAGCTTGTTGATTGCTATATTGTGGCTTGTCTCCAAACTTGTGGCTCATCAACTGGACTAATATTGTGTTTGCCTGTCTTTGCAAACCTTTTGAGCATTCTTGGCGGGCTAGTGAAGAGTGTTCACTAGCACCACACACAGTTGCTTATCTTCAACAAGGCTTCCGTATTGCCAGTGTGTGACAGTTGGTATCAGAGCGTCGTCTATTTGGCTTTCTCTATTATTGGCTTTCTCTGTTATTGGCTTTCTAAATGGAGGGTGTTGTCAACCGTCAACCATCGCAAAGGGAGAGAATTGAGCTCTTGGAGCAGCGTATGGACAATATGGAGGCCATGGCAACTTCATTAGCCACCCTTGAGCAACGGGTTTATGATCTTGTGCAAACTCATGGCCCTACTCATGGGCAAGATTTTGAGGATGTTGTCACTGAACTCAGGCTAGAGATTGAAGACCTCAGTGGCCGGGTTGGTGTTCTTACCCGTGCCTTTGGCAATTCACCTGGTGGTGGCATGGAATTCACTAGGGCGTGTGTGCCCGAGCGCCGTGCCTACGGTGGCGCCCGAGATGCCGAGGAGTTAGACAACTTCCTTTTTGATATGCACTACTAGAAAATGGGGGCATTTGCCACGGAACTATTTGCGACGGTTAAAGTGCCGTCGCAAAAAACATGTTTTTGCGACGGTATTTAATGACGTCGTGAAATTATTTTTGTTGCGACGGAAAAACTAGGCCCGTGGAAAAAAGTAAGGTTATTTGCGACGGCACGTTGAATGTCGCAAAATTTTTCTGGTTTAATTTTTTTTTTTTTGCGACACTCTTTTGGCAATCCGTCGCAATTTTCTTTTTTTTTTTCTCATTCACTCGCGACGGGCCTTAATATCGTTGCAAATAGTATTCCTAAATTGGCGCCGAAAGTCTCTCCCACTTCCTCTTTCCCGAAATCCCCAAATTATCTGTAATCTGTTGGAATAAAAATAAATAAAAAACCCTTCCTCTATCTCACTGCTCTCTCCCTTCGATACTCTACCCTAATCTCACCTAATCTCACTGCTCTCTCCCCCCCTCCCTCTCACCCTCCCTCTCACCCAGTCGTCACTCTATCTCTCGTTCTTGCTCACGCTGACCCTCCCTCTCACCTAGTCATCGTTCTGTTTGTCTTGCAACGGCAACAACAGTGCCACTCTAGTTCTCCCTCCGGCATCCAGGTATAGCATTTATTTTCTTTCCTCTTCTCTCCTCTGGCCTTCTATCATCTGTTTCTCCCTGCTCATCAATTCATTGAAACTCTTTTCATTAAGAATAGAACAGTTCAAATGTGTGTGTGTTTGATTTGTGTGAAAATTGATTTTCTGTTGGTGTGTGTTTGATTTGTGTGAATATTGATTTTGTGTTGGTGTGTGTTTGATTTCGGCTCTGCATTGTGATAAGCCATGGACTTGGTTTTTGGCTTTGCTATAGGAAGTGTTAATATATGCTCATGATCAATTAATTTTGTGTGTTCATTCGCAACTGAACCTCCTCCATTCACCGTAATTGTTTTTTACTTGGAAGATAGTTTTTAGGCATAAACTTTTTCCCCTTTTTTTCTGTTATTGTAATTTCTTTATTGGAAATGGATAGTATTAATTCAAGACAATGAAAATCTTGAAATCAATGATGAAGAACGCTAAAGAGATAAAATCAATAAAACAAGGCAAAAAGAATTTTTGCGAGCAGCCCAGCTCATCTGGATGCTTGAAAATGATAGAAATAAAATCAGAGATGGAACAAAACTAGTATGAAAAGCAGCCATTTGGGACCGGACCAGAGTAGAATTTTAGGGCAGAGGTAGGAGTTGAGTGAAGTTGTGCTTGGAGTTCTTTGTGATCAGTTTGAAGAGAACAACATGCATTGATGAATATTTATAGAGAACAAACAAATTGAAAGAAAATCAAACTGATATATCATATGGAAAGACCAATGTCATGAGTTTGATGAGAAGTGGCACTGCCTAGGCCTGTCTTGTATATTAGTCTGTCTCCATATATTGGACCTGGACCTCTGTTTGATATATTGGACCTGGACCTCTATGAAACCAAAGATCAAAGCATAACCTAGTCCTACCATTGCCAGTTGACACATTTAATAATCAAAGACCTGGTTTTCTCTCTTAGAATTAGAAGCTTTTCTAAGATTCAAGAGTTCACGTACAATTTTGGGCACCTTTGGCAAACCCAAATTTTTCTCCTTTCAAATGAATAGCCAGTTGAAATAAGTTGCAGATGTCATTTGCCATCGTAGCTTTGTTCCAATTCTCCACATTTTTTTAATTCCCAACCCACCTTCCTGTTTTGTACAACAGACATCGTTCCATGGTGCTTTTGTTCCACTGTTTGTCTGTTCAACTCAAGGTTTTAAGTAACAGGGGTGGCTACCATAAGGGTAATGGTGGCGCTGAAGTGGTTGTCTTAGCGCAACAGTGAAAACAATCAGGACCATCCCAATCTTTGACAAGGCCTAAGGTGAAATTTTTATGTGAGACCATTTTCTATATCCCAATAATATGTTTATTATTATTATTATTTTAAAACATATTTAATGTAAAATTTATTTTGTTCTTCTATTCTTGTAATTAGAATTGAGGATTATTCCGAACCTTTATTATTAGGAGTCTTTTTGGAGAAGGAGGTTTTGTTTTTATCAGGATTTTTGGACAATGAGAGTTTTTTAAGCATTTATTATTGGTCTAGGAAGTTTTTTTAAGCTTTACTATAGAAAGCCTTTGAACAATGAGAATTATTATCGGGCTTTACTATTTGGGGTCTTCGGACGATGAGAGTTTTTAAGGAAAGTTTGTTTAAGCTTTAGTATTGAGTGTTTTTGGTCAAGAATAGTTTTTTTATGATTTAATATTGAGGGCCTTTGGAAAGAATGATGTTTACCAGACTTTACTATTAGGGGCCTTTGGGCAAGCTCAATTTTTTATTTTTTTTTTCCCTTGGCCTTTGAGTAAGGTTTTTTTTTTTTTGTTCTTTTTGACAAATATTTTCTATTAGAATTTTTTTAGGGGAGCATTTAGCAAGTAACTTGAAAATTTTGGTGCCTTTTTAAAATTAAGGCCTTTGGCAACTATCTCAACCGCTTTACAAATGGGCCAGCCCTGGTGAAAACTGGAATTGTGAATTTCCTAATTCTTCTCACAACTTCAGAAAAATGTAGTGATAGGCATTTTTCATTCAACAAGTTAATGTGTTAACTGTTAAATGGGTACAAAATGTGTGAAACTTGTCTTTTGGTGTTGAAATGGATACAGCTGGCCAAAACAAACAAGAGAGGTGAAGGCAGTGCACAAAAACCCCTATTTTGTTTTAAATTCCTTAGGCTTTAGCCTTGTTCTGGCACATGCTTTAAGCTTTGGTTAAGACTATAAGGGTTAATTCTTGAGCAACCCACCAGATTTTGGAGTAAAATCTAAATACTTCCAAGAAATCTGAATGTTACCAAGCCATGAGTAAAGGAACTGTTGTTGCTTGGAATTCAACTTTGAAATTGGTTTGAGTTAAGAGGAGTTCTTGCTAATAGTTCATATTATATTTCTAAATTGTAAAGCTAAGGTTAATATTTGGTTCTATTTTATATTGTTTGATTGCTTTTGTTATACAGTAGCATGAGTGGATGTTTGGGTAAGATGAATAATATGGTTTGTGCATGTTTTGTTTATAAGTACGAGGTTGTTGTAAGTTAAAGTTTTGGTATTTTGTTCTTTTATGATCAAGTTGCTAAAAAAAAAAACCCTGTAATTTCTCTATGGATTAAAAACCATGATTTTTAGCTGTCGAGCAGTCATTCAGAACCTAGAACAACTTCTCTAAATAGTGATTAGTGTTTATTTGAAAGTTGGGTCAAGTGCCTAAATTGTTGAACTGAAAGTAGATGCTGAAATTGTGAATTTAAAACTAAAAGCCCAGAAATTTTCTGTACAAAATTATTGTTAAATGCTGAAATAGTCTTTGTATGTTAATACCTTGATTATATTTGCAGGAACAAAGTTTACAAGCTGAAACAGTATAGTGTTAAATTTATTCAAAAGCTACAATAAACTGACTAGTTGCTGAAATTATAGCTTATACGTTGGTCAAAGCTGAAATACGGGAGCTTCTATTTACACAATAAAAATCTCTCATTACACTCATTTTATGCATTGTTAAAGTTGTACTTTATGAAGTAAGTGTTGTACATATGGATGTAATGAGATATTAATTGGGTGTAACTAGAAGCACCCTTGAAATATTGACTTTTTTGTATGCTGATGAATTCCTCACGGCATCTGGAATGTTGTGTTTAAGTGCTGGAAGTGACTCTGAGTGCTGAAAACTATAATATATATGCTGAAAAATTCTGTTTCAAGTGTTGCACTATTCAATTTAGGTACTAAAACTGTAGCTAAAGTAATATAAATAAATCTTGACTTATCAGTTTTGATTAAATGCTAAAAGCCAAATTACAGACAATATGTTATATTTATTAGCAAGGAGAAAAACTCCAGCAGCACTTTCTTTGTGTGGTTTGGGTTGTTTTGGTCCATGAATGCCACCAATAATTTCATATCATTTAGTTGAGTGATATACATAGTTCATTATACATTATAAAACACAACATTAACTTGAGATTGTGGTCAAGCCAAGGAATTAGGCTAAGGGTGTCTTGGAAAGTTGGTAAAACAACATTCACATTGTTTGTTAAATACAAGCATTCCAATAGAATAATAGTTATAAATATATTAATATACATAGGTTTTCTTTTTATCATTGAATCCCAAGTTATTTTGTCCAAACTTAATATGTGTTTCTTATGTGTTTAAGTGATCGACATGTGTGTCTCCCCCAAAAAATTTTCAAATAGAATTTTTTAATATTTGTACAATAGTAACCTAATCACCTTGAGATAAGAAATGTTGTTAATGTGAATCACCTTCTTACATATAGGTTTGTGACTTTTAAGATTATTTTTTTGGTGACTGATGCATTGAATTGTTACGTGGTCTGGTTTTTATTGGTAATGATACAATCTAATCATAATGAAAATTTCCATCTTTAACTTCCATTTCTGTCCATGATATATTTGTTCACCTATTGGAATGTGTGCATTTATGATGTATAAAATATTAGAATTGTTGTTATGGTTAATTAATATGCATGTTCATGTATACATAATATATATTTAGGAGAAGTAAACAAAATGGACAAGAGTTGGATTGATTTATCAAATTGGATGTCGAGAGAATACATGAATGGGATTGATCGATTTCTAGTGTTTGCATACACCAATAGGGCTACAAGTTCGATGATTTGTTGTCCATGTAGGAAATGCGAGAATCGCTATCATCTTGTCTGAGATAGTGTACGAGAGCACTTGATTTCAAATGGCTTTCTATACAAATACAAACATTGGATTAATCATGGAGAGTCGTATACTTCTATGCATGGTAACCGAGATAATGAAGCCTTAGTGAATGAAAACATTAGGGATGATATGGTGGGAATGATACACAATGTTACTGGTATTTCAGTTCCTAGTACAAGTGTTGTAGGTGATGAACCACAGGCACCAACTAATCCCAATGTAGCAGAATCACTTGCAACTGATCCGCAGTTAGGTCCAGATGTAGAGACTGAAAATTACTTCAAACTTTTAAAGGATGCTCAGAGTGAATTGTATCCGGGTTGTCAGAAGTTCACATCTTTGTCGTTCATTGTTCGACTTTTACATATGAAGGTGCTAAATCAGTGGAGTGACACTTCTGTTACCATGTTACTTGAGTTGTTGAATGAAGCTTTCCCTGAGGGTGCGAAACTTCCTGATTCTTACTATAAAGCTCAAAAGATCACTATAGATTTGGGCTTCACGTATGAAACGTGGGATGTATGCCCCAATAGTTGTATGTTGTTCCGAAATGAATACATCAATCTTGATGAATGTGTCATATGCAAAAGTTCTAGGTGGAAACAAAATGGAGTTGATAGTTCAAATGTTCCTCGTGGAGGCGGTAAACAGATACCCTCTAAACAAATGAGGTATTTCCCTTCGAAGCAAAGATTGCAGAGGTTGTATATGTCATCGAAAACGGCCAAGCTCATGAAATGGCATGCAGAGGAACGACAAGATGATGGTGTCTTAAGACATCCTACTGACTCCCTTACATGGAAATATTTTGACCGTCGAAATACTGACTTTGCTGATGATTGTCGAAGTGTAAGGCTTGGGTTAGGATCTGATGGTTTTAACCCATTCAGATCGATGAACATAGTTCACAGCACCTGGCCTGCTGTTCTCATTCCATACAACTTACCGGCATGGATGTGCATGAAACAACCATTTTTTATTTTGTCTACACTTATCGATGGCCCAAAAGGACCTGGTGACAAAATTGATGTGTATATGCAACCGTTGATTGAGGAGTTGAAGGAACTATGGACTGATGGTGTCTCTACATTCAACGCAGCAACAAATCAAATGTTTCAAATGCATGCAGCTTTGTTATGGACAATTAGTGATATTCTAGCATATGCAAACTTGTCAGGATGGAGCACGAAAGGAGAATATGCATGTCCATGTTGCAATAAGGAAACTAGATCGTGTTGGTTGAAACATGGTAGGAAACATTCATATTTAGGTCATCGCAGATTCCTATCTAATGGTCATAAATTTAGAAAGGATAAAGTATCATTTGATAGTACTCGGGAATTGAGTCTCAAACAGAGATTGTTATCTGGATCAGAGATTTTGTTACATGTAGAATCTGAGGGTATCTTAACCCAATACAGGCTGGATGACCTTAAAGAGAGGCATAGGAGACAAGTGGAAAGGGAGAAAGCTGGACCTCGCACTCATAATTGGAAAAAAAAGAGTATATTTTTTGAATTGCCATATTGGGAACACAATCTAATAAGACATAACCTTGATGTGATGCATATAGAGAAGAATGTGTGTGACAATGTATTGTGGACAATACTGGGGGTTGTAGGGAAATCCAAGGATAATGTCAATGCTCGGCGCAATTTGCAAGAAATGAATATTAGAAAACCCCTACACTTGCAGTCAAGAGGGATGAATAAAGCTTATTTGCCACCAGCACAATTCACAATGACCAAGGATGAGAAATATTTGTTCTTGAAAATGCTTAAGGACGTTCGAGTTCCTGACGGGTATTCATCAAATATCTCTCGTCGTGTACGACTACAGGATAAAAGCATTTCGGGTCTAAAGAGCCACGATAGTCATATTCTGATGCAACAACTTATTCCTTTGGGTGTACGAGGATTGTTGCCTAAGAATGTTGTTCAAGCCTTGATTGAATTAAGTAATTTCTTCAGACAATTGTGTTCCAAAGTAAGTCGTCAAACAGATGTAGCAAATATCCAAGGTCGTATAGCACTAACACTTTGTCATTTGGAGAAAATATTTCCACTAGCTTTTTTTGATATAATGGAGCATCTGCCTATACACCTAGGTGATGAAGCATTGGTGGCTTGAGCGGTTCAATTTCGATGGATGTATCCAATCGAGAGATATCTTCTTACTTTAAAGCAATATGTACGTAATCGGGCTCATCCAGAAGGTTCAATGGCTAAAGGTTATCTCATGGAAGAATGCATGAATTTTTGCTCTCAATATCTGAATGATGTGGAAACTGAATTGAATCGGCCTGTAAGGAACTACAATGGTGCAGCTAATATGGGTCGTGCCGTTGGTGAAACCACAACTTTCAACCTTGGTCATACTTCTTATGTACAGTGTCATCGATATATCTTGTTCAATACGAAAGCAGTTGAACCATTCCTAAAGTAAGTACCCCTCTTATTCAATATTTGACAAGTTTTTTTTTGTTTTTTATTACATTTCAAATATTAATTTGTAATTGATAATTTTTCAACGTATATAGGAAACACCTTGAAGAACTTAAGATGAAATTGCCTCGTGCTGATGATCATCAACTCCGAAATGAACATTTCAAAACTTTTCACACTTGGTTTAAAGAACATGTATGTATGGACAAATCTAGCTATAGGTTACAACTTAGGTCGATTTGCGTTTTGAATTTGCTTTCATGTTTTAAATAGGTTCACACTTTGCGAAGGACTGATAATGCCATATTTTCCGAAGAGATTCATACATTGGCAAATGGTCCTCATACCGGAGCAAGAAGGTTCACCGGTTACATAACTAATGGGTTCCATTTTCGGGTCAAGTCTATGGATGACTGTCGAGCCAGTCAAAATTCTGGTGTAGCTTTGAAAGCAGATACAATTAGTTATGCAAGCCGGAAGGACAAAATTCCTGGTGTGGGGGCTGTGTACTATTATGGGCAAGTGACAGATATCATTGAAATCCGGTACACCAATGCAATGAAGTATGTACTGTTCAAGTGTAACTGGATAGACAATGTTCGGGGGAAGAAAGAAGATAATTTCAAGTTCATGTTGATTAACTTCAACCATTTGTTGTATCGAGATGATCAAATCGCCAACGAACCTTTCATCTTGGTATCCCAAGCTGAGCAAGTTTGGTATGTTGCAGACCCTATAGAATCAGATTGGCAAGTGGTTGTGAAGATGTCTCAAAGGGGTTTATTTGATATGTATTCTACTGATCCAGAAACTAAGCCATATATGAGTCAACAATTAGAAGAAAATATAATGGTCCGTGATGAAGAAGTTGGCTGGGTGAGGGAAGTCGTAGAAGGAGAAACTGTTGATGTTGAAATAAGAGAGAATTAAGATATTTTGTAATAATTTTTGGATTCTGTAATGACACAGCAAATTTTCATGCTTTAATGACTTGCATATTTGGGCATGTTACTTTATTTAACAATTTTATGTGCTTCCAATTTATTTATTATGTTTGTTTTGTATTTACATTATTAACTCCAAACTATTCTCTATATTTTCAATTATATTTGTTACAGCTTGTTATGGCACGGAAGAGGAAGCTTAATAATCCCTCTCGCACTATGGCTGATGTTTTGCGTATGCAGACACAATCACCACCACCATCACAGCCATCGATACAGCCACCACCACCATTACAGCCACCGATACAGCCACCACCACCATCACAGCCACCGATACAACCACCACCATCATCACAATTGTCTCGACCAACGTTGTCTTCACAGGCCACCACAGGTATACAAATTTGTTATGTACTTAAATTATATTAATTAAATTATTTCATTTTCACTATACATAAGCTTTCTAATTTCATATGCTAGGATCAACGACTTCTTCATATCCCACCTCAGGTACACAGAAGGGAAGCTTAATAACCCCTCTCGCACTATGGCTGATGTTTTGCGTATGCAGACACAATCACCACCACCATCACAGCCATCGATACAACCACCACCACCATCACAGCCACCGATACAGCCACCACCACCATTACAGCCACCGATACAGCCACCACCACCATCACAGCCACCGATACAGCCACCACCACCACCATTACAGCCACCGATACAACCACCACCATCATCACAATTGTCTCGACCAACATTGTCTTCAAAGGCCACCACAGGTATACAAATTTGTTATGTACTTAAATTATATTAATTAAATTATTTCATTTTCACTATACATAAGCTTTCTAATTTCATATGCTAGGACCGACGACTTCTTCATATCCCACCTCAGGTACAGGTTTGTTTTCATGTATTTAATTTATGCTTTTATTTATATGTTATTTATTATATTCTGATATAATTTGTTTATTCTTATAATGTGTTCCAAATCCAGCGACTGATTCACAAGTCAACTCAGGTATAACAAATGGCTATGTATCTAATTACGTTAATTTAACTACAAGTTATTTATTATCAATTTTTGTAATATGTGTTTTTTTTTCCATTACTCCTCACATGCCCTACAGGTTCTTTATCTTCCCCCCGAGGTCGAGGATTTGCGAAAGGCATTAAAGATTGGGGTACGGGCAAGAAGCTGGCCATTGATTTCGACGCCGACTTCAATCTTACTGGAGATAATGAGTCTAAGTTAACTAGCCAACTTGGGTTCATGGTACGTAATGGGAACATTGTTTCTCTTACGTGCGTTGATTGGACCGAAGTGCCTATTGATGTTCTTGAGTCAATATGGCCGGATGTTAAGGTGAAAGCATATTTACTAAACTGTTCAATTATATTATTAATTGAACTAATGATTTAAATTGTACTGTAGGATAATTTACAAATTTGTCCGGAGGGGTACGAACCACGTTGCTTGAAAAAGTGCAATGAGTTGTGGAAGGATCACAAAAGCAAGATCAAGAATAAGTATTTTAAGCCTAACAAGGATCATACTAATACCAAAGACATGGTGCCTCCGCAAATTGTTCCGGAACAGTGGTATGATCTTGTTGATTATTGGAAGACTAAGAAAGTAGAGGTATATAAAATAAGTTAATTACAAAGTACGTATCTATAGAAAAATTATTAACTTTGTATACTTGCGACTTTCATTTATGCAAACTTTATAGGACATTGCAATCCACAATGCTGGAAGTCGTTCCTTTCATTATATTAATCATACGACAGGACGTACTTCATTCACTCAGATTCGAAGGAAGGTATATATTATTTAGGTAGATATCAATATGAATGTAAATTACTACGATAATAATTAATTTTTGAATTTTCAGATGGTTGCTGAAGGGTTGCCCACGGATAAAATGAGTGTTTGGAAATATACACGCAATCAAACTGACCCTGATGTTAGGCAAACCATGGTATTTTCAAATCCTTAAATTTGTATTTATATTTGAATTTGTTTGAACTACTTAATTATATGTACTTGTTATTTTAATTTATAGGATGAGTTTGAGCGCCAATTGTCCATGTTGCCTGAAGATTACCGCACTACCGAAGATGCTCGAGATAGTGTTTTCCACGATGTGGTCGGTGAAGATGGGCATGGATATTGTCGTACTTACGGCAAGGATGTGCCTTGGAGCATGGTGTATGGAGATAAATCTAAGTCATCACAGTCAGGATCTCAGTCATCGATTGTTGCTGAGATGACAAAGCAGGTTCGTACGGAGTTGAGACAAGAGCTGAGAGACGAGATTAGAGAAGAATTGAGGGAGGAGATGCGAACAGAGCTTTCGACACAGATTCAAGAAATGAAAGCTGAAATGTTGGCTATTGTGTCCCACGAAGGGAGTACAAATCACAACAAACAGGTTCGGTATAAATAAATGTTTTATAAATATCTAATTATAGCACAATTGTATCATTGAATATAAATACGATTAACAAAGAATACCATGAATATCATAGGTACCGGATGCATTGAGTGGACACCGTGAACCTACAGATTATGACGCCGATGAGAACCCACATACACCACCAGCAAATGATGAGGTAAACTTTCAAACAATTTGAAAACTTGTCGTTTGTCAAAATTTGTCGTTTTGTATCTTTCAAACGGGTTCGGATATCAACGAAACTTGACACGCACAACATACTAGGCACACATGACTTGTAAGAGAAGGATAAAGCTTGGGTGGAAAGGTTTGTGAGCATTATAATAGGTATGGCAACTAGCAGCTTTGATTGTGGGAAGTATGGTAGGCACATGAAGAGGTAAGGAACGGGTGCCCTCTGTAGTGGCTACATTTACAAACTTTTCTTGCGGCCACACACGTGAAGAGGTAAGGAACACACCACATGTTTGTCATGATTTGGAGTATGTCTTCTAGTGGTTTGTCACCCTAAACTGTTCAATGCATTAGTGCAAGTCCCTCAAGAGAAATGAACACACTGTCAAATCCTTAACTTTATCCACTGAACCGCATGCCTCCAGAGTTCTTACACAAGGATCATGAGGCCAAGGGGGGTGCGTTGAGCACATTCGGGCAAATGCACTAACACAGGTGCCTTGGAGATTGCCCACGAGTGCCTAGGTTTGAAAACATGTGGGGTTGTGGAGGTATTATGGTTTCAATCCCTATGGTGCATTGAGACCATAATTAAGCACAGCGCAATAAGACTTTAGAGGGTGGCGATGAGGTAAAAAAAAGGAGTTTCTCTTTAGGTAGGAACATAGAGGGGGAGGGGGCATTTGGAAAGAGGCACACTAACTCTCTTTTAGCATCTTGCTTACAAATTTAAATTACAGTCAAAATTTGTCTTTGCAGCATCATGAAATTTTCCACTTCTTTTCATGTATTTGCCTGGATGGATGGTCACTAATCACTATTATTCAAATTAACTTCATTAACAGTAGTATTTTGCCTCGCTGCATTAGTCTACATCTCACTAGAAAGTGTAATATGATGAACAGCACATTTCATGATTACTTTTCATATTTGCTACTAACTCTCATATTTGCTGCATTAGTCTACATCTGATATTTGCTGTCTGCATTAGTCTTGTAGATTTTGAGGATTAATTTACTTCTGTGTTGAACCTCTAACATGCATTCAGTGCCTGATAACTGGTGTTCCTAATGTAGTGCATGATTTTTATAAAATATGAATTGAATAGAATTAGGAAATATACGTACATGGGAGCTGTTTTTCTGTGCCCTGCTACTTATTTTTCTTGGGCCTTTCCTGCTGCATATGGAAATGATTTTCTCAAGACTATGCATGTGCCCATCCTACCAGACTATCTTAGAAATTTGACCTTCTAAATTCATCATCATTGTTTACGATAGTTGGTACTTCTGTTGACCACATACGTGTAGTCAGTCCTACACTTGAGAGAGAGAGAGAGAGAGAGAGAGAGAGAGAGAGAACAAATAAAAGAAACAATCTATATATATGTAAGGGGATTCTATATTTAAATGTTGTGGCTCTCCTACTTCTATCAAGTTCTCCACTTAACTAAGTTTGAACTAGTGGGAGTATAAGAGTGAACGATGCTTCGTTTGTATCTATGTTTGATGAAATTAACAACTAGGATATGATTGCATTATTATAAGCTATGTTTGACCTGATCAAGTGTCACACCCCAAACCTGGGTATGACCGGCCGTGGCCCACAGGGCCTTAGCCCAAGGCACACGTAAGCCTAAACACGCATTCAATATCACCTTGAACAATTAAACCATAGTCCAATAATAAATAACCAAAACTCAATCCAGGACATGCCACAAGTGAAAAAAACAAGTCATAACCAACTTCCAAAAAAAAATATATACTAAATGGGACACAAACCGCCCACAACATAAAATAATCCTAAATAAAACTCAACCACAATGTATGCACAAAACTCGACAAGCAACCTAAAACAAATTAAATAAATGCCCTAGAGGTCCATGCAATTGAGTCCCTGCTACGCCATGAATCCACTTTAAGTCCTTCTAACACCTGGAAGTGATAAAACTAAGTCAGCTGATAGCTCAGTGAGTAGCAACATGGATAGTAGATGCAGTTTTGAAAACAAGGATAAATTCCAAAATAAGATATATATCACAGAAACTAGATTGGCATATAGTTTGGTAAATACAATCTGTTTCAAAAAGATGGTTCCACAGTTCAACACTTAAAATACTCATGTCTCGCAAGAACATGATAAACAACATTTTCCACTTAAAGCAGATTATAACATGAACACCAATAATTTTCTGGGTACCAATAAAAACAAATAATCTGCCACACATTTCTCAGGTTATAAGCCCCGTTGGATCCAATACCGAACTAAGAGTCATCCTCAGGGTGGCACCTGGGCCTTTTCTCAAAGACGATCCGATTGAAGGTCACCTAGTTATTTTTAAAGGTCTTTTCCTTACAATCGTTGAGCACTAGAGTCATCACGGCCCAACCAGGATCTGTTCCCTAGTGGCCAAAGTCACCACACACAGTGGAATAATTTCCCTGGACTAAATACACACATGGTCCCAATAATCAATACACATCAGTTTTGCAAAACAAGGTAGTTCATCATTATAAACATGAGACGAAAACAAATAGTTTACAGTATGCCAAGTTCACACAGTATGCCAAGTCGGCCCAGCCAAAGCGAGCAGCATGCCATGCCAAGGCCAAGGCCAGCAGCATGCCATGCCATGCCATGGCTAAGGCAGCCCAGCCAAAGCCAGCAGCATGCCATGCCAAGGCCAAGGGCAGCAGCATGCCATGCCTTGGCCAAGGCAGCCCAGCAAAAGCCAGCAGCAAGCCATGCCAAGGCCAAGGCCAGCAGCATGACATGCCGAGGGCAAGGCAGCCCAACCAAAGCCAGCAGCATGCCATGCCAAGGTCAAGGCCAGCAGCATGCCACCCCAAGGCCAAGGCAACCCAGCCAAAGCCAGTAGCATGCCATGCAAAGGCCAAGGCCAGCAGCATGCCATGCCAAGGCCAAGGCCAGCAGCATGCCATGCCATGGCCAAGGCAGCCCAGCCAAAGCCACCAACATGCCGTACTAGGGCTAAGGCCAGCAGCATGCCATGGCAAGGCCAATGCAGCCCAGCCAAAGCCAGCAGCATGCCATGCCAAGGCCAATGCCAGCAACATGCCATGCCAAGCCCAATGTAGCCCAGCCGAAGCCAGCAACATGCCATGCCAAGGCCAAGGCAGGCCAGCCAAAGCCAGCAGCATGCCGTGCCAAGGCCAAGGCCAACAGCATGCCGTACCAAGGCCAAGGCAGCCCAGCCAAAGCCAGCAGCATGTCTTGCGAAGGCCAACGCCAGCAGCATGCCATGCCATGGCCAAGGCAATCCAGCTGAAGCCAGCAGCATGCCATGCCAAGGGCAAGGCCAGCAGCATGCCACGCCATGCCCAAGGCCAGCCGCATGCTATGCCAAGGCCAAGGCAGCCCAGCCAAAGACAGCAGCATGCCATGCCATGGCCAAGAAAGCCCAGCCAAAGCCAACAGCATGCCATGCCAAGGCCAAGGCCAGCAGCATACCATGCCATGGCGAAGGCAACCCAACCAAAGCCAGCAGCATGCCATGCCAAGGCCAAGGCCAGCCGCATGCCATGCCAGCCCAGGCAAAGCCAGCGGCATGCCATGCCATGGCCAACGCCAGCAGCATGCCATGCCAAGGCCAAGGCAGCCCAGCCAAAGCCAGCAGCATGCCATGCCAAGGCCAATGCAGCCCAACCAAAGCCAGCAGCATGCCATGCCAAGGCCAACGCCTGTACCATGCCATGCCAAGGCCAAGGCAGCGTAGCCAAAGCCAGCAGCATGCCATGCCAAGGCCAAGGCCAGCAGCAAGCCATGCCATCGCCAAGAAAGCCCAACCAAAGCCAGCAGCATGCCAGGCCAAGGCCACGGCCAGCAGCATGCCATGCCATGGCCAAGGCACCCCCTTATAGTAGCTTGTTAAGACCTTTTTCATCTGGCAGGAGGAAACATCATACATGTCCGAGGAGTCATAAGATTTTTCATAAATTATACAAATTGAGAAAAATTACGAAACTTGGTTGGCAAAACACTTCCCCGAAGACCTATCTCTAGTAAAAATTTCAGCCCAAAACTCCTTCATTTGAATGCCGAAACAACGTGCCAAAGTTCTGCACTGTTGGCTGCCATTGCTGGCTGCTGCAGCTATATTTTGATGCTGGTACCAGCGCTGTTTGCTGCTGCTGCCAGCGCTGGTTGGTTGTTGGCATGGGTTGCGGCCTTGCCGTTTGATGGCTATTTGTGGCCTACATGCCTTCGGCTACTTGGGGCCAATGTTAGGCCACGTTGCGGCACTTCCAACGGCCACTCTTGAGCACTCAAATGGCCACACCACCGCGAGCGAAACGTCACGGAGTTAGCCTTGCAAGGCAACCCATGACACAAGGCCAAGTCCAGCAGCATGCCATGCCAAGGCCAAGGCAGCCCAGCCAAAGCCCGCAGCATGCCATGCCAAGGCCAAGGCCAGCCCAGCAGCATGCCACGCCATGGCCAAGGCAGCCCAGCCAAAACCAACAGCATGCCATGCCAAGGCCAAGGCAGCCCAGCTAAAGCCAGCAGCAAGCCACGAAAAGGCCAAAGCCAACAGCATGCCATGCCATGGCCAAGGCAGCTCAGCCAAAGCCAGCAGCATGCCATGCCAAGGCCAAGGCCAAGGCCAGCAGCATGCCACGCCAAGGCCAAGGCAGCCCAGCCAAAGCCAGCAGCATGCCATGCCAAGGCCAAGGCAGCCCAGCCAAAGCCACCAGCATGCCATGCCAAGGCCAAGGCCTGCAGCATGCCATGCCATGGCCAAGGCAGCCCAGCCAAAGCCAGCTGCTTGCCATGCCAAGGCAAAGGCCAGAAGCATGCCATGCCAAGGCCATGTCGGCCCAGCCAAAGCGAGCAGCATGCCATGCCAAGGCCAAGGCCAGCAGCATGCCATGCCATGCCATGGCTAAGGCAGCCCAGCCAAAGCCAGCAGCATGCCATGCCAAGGCCAAGGCCAGCAGCATGCCATGCCAAGGCCTAGGCCAGCAGCATGCCATGCCAAGGCCTAGGCCAGCAGCATGCCATGCCTTGGCCAAGGCAGCCCAGCAAAAGCCAGCAGCAAGCCATGCCAAGGCCAAGGCCAGCAGCATGACATGCCGAGGGCAAGGTAGCCCAGCCAAAGCCAGCAGCATGCCATGCCAAGGTCAAGGCCAGCAGCATGCCACCCCAAGGCCAAGGCAGCCCAGCCAAAGCCAGTAGCATGCCATGCCAAGGCCAAGGGCAGCAGCATGCCATGCCAAGGCCAAGGACAGCAGCATGCCATGCCATGGCCAAGGCAGCCCAGCCAAAGCCACCAACATGCCGTGCTAGGGCTAAGGCTAGCAGCATGCCATGGCAAGGCCAATGCAGCCCAGCCAAAGCCAGCAGCATGCCATGCCAAGGCCAATGCCAGCAACATGCCATGCCAAGCCCAATGTAGCCCAGCCGAAGCCAGCAACATGCCATGCCAAGGCCAAGGCAGCCTGGCCAAAGCCAGCAGCATGCCATGCCAAGGCCAAGGCCAGTAGCCTGCCATGCCAAGGCCAAGGCAGCCCAGCCAAAGCCAACAGCATGCCATGCCAAGGCCAAGGCCGGCAGCATGGCATCCTGACGCCAAGGCAGCCCAACCAAAGCCAGCAGCATGCCATGCCAAGGCCAAGTCCAGCAGCATGCCATGCCCAGGCATTGCCAACAGCAAGCCATGCCAAGGCCAAGGCCAGCAGTTTGCCATGCCACGGCCTTGGCCAGCAGGATGGCATACCGCGCCCATGGCCTGCAACATGGAAGCTTGTTGCAAAAATTATGTCCCGCAGAAGTTGCCTGTTGCCTTTGTCATTTGCGGTCGCGCTAAGAATAGCAGCCGAGGCAGCCCAGCCAAGGCCAAGGTCGCAGCCTAGGCCATGCCATAACCTTGGCCAAGCCTGCAACATGCCGAGACATAGCCTTGGCCAGCCGCATGTCTTGCCACGGCCTTGTCCCGCAGCGTTGCATGGCATGAACATCGCATGCCACGGCCTTGGCAAGCAATCCTGTCCCTCGGGTAATTGCCTTTAGGTTTCGCTTTGACTTACGTACAAGTTGCCCTGCGAAATGCATGTCCCTCGGGTAACAGCCATTTGGTTGCCTTTGACTTGCAAACGAGTTGCCAGTGTTTTCCCAGTGGAAGCTTGTTGTGAAAATATGTCCCTCGGAAGTTGCCTGTTGCGTTTGTTATTTGCATTCGTGCTATCCGATGCTTGCTCAGTTTTTCTAAGAGTTTTTGCACGTTCGTCGGGCTTCTTAGTCCTTCAGGGTGTGATTCACATTTTTTAATTATTTATTTACTCATAAAAATTAAAATAAAAAAAAATTAAAAAAATTACTATAATTACTAGTGCCTCATCCTATAATTATTGGAAGTTTTCTAGAATTTTTTGACTATTTTTAGTATTTTTTTTTATTATTTTTTAAGTATTAAAATTGAAATAAATTAAAATATTCCGGTGGCCAAATATTTTTTTTTTCAATTTTTTTTATGGTGTCTTTAATTATTTCCTTCAACTTTTATGTTGAAAATTCTTGCAAAAAAACGTTACTTTTTTAAAAAAAAATCCCATTATGACTCCTCGAGCATAAGTGATGTTTCCTCCTACCAGATGAAAAAGGGCTTAACAATCTACTATAAGGGGGGGCACCTCCCTTAAGGTTGGCCAGCACGGCCAGGCCACAAGCCACGCCTATGCCTAGGCGGGCGCTTGGCACATGCCATCGCTTGGCTTATGGCATCGAAACTACATAGCCAAGCACGGGATGAGTCGAGTGGCGGCCCGCGGTGGTGGCGGTGGCACGTCGGCCTTGGCCAGCATGCCATGCCACAGCCTTGGCCAGCAACATGTCATGCCAAAGCCTTGACCAGCAGCATGCCATGCCCCAGCCTTGGCCAGCAGCATGCCATGCCACAGCCTTGGCCAACAACATGGCATGCCAAAGCCTTGGCCAGCAGCATGCCATGCCCTAGCCTTGGCCAACAGCATGCCATGTCCCAGCCTTGGCAAGCATATCATGCCACGGCCTTGGCCAGCAGCACGCCATGCCCCAGCCTTGGCAAGCATGTCATGCCACGGCCTTGGCCAGCAGCGTGCCATGCCTAGTCCTTCGCCAGCAGCATGACATGCCCCAGCCTTGGCCAACAGCATGCCATGCCCCAGCCTTGGCAAGCATGCCATGCCACGGCCTTAGCCAGCAGCATGCCATGCCCGACCTTGGCAAACATGTCATGCCACGACCTCGGCCAGCAGCAGGCCATGCCACGGCCATGGCCAGCAACATGCCATGCCAGCAGCAGGGCAAGCCAAAGCCTTGGCAAGCAGCATGCCATGCCAACGCCTCGGCCTTGGGCAGCATCATGCCATGCCAACGCCTTGGCCAGCAGCATGCCTTGCCACGGCCTTGTCCAGCAGCATGGTATGCCATGCCACGGCCTTGGCCAGCAGCATGGCATGCCTTGCCACGGCCTTGGCCATCGGCATGGCATGCCCTGGCCTTGGCGAACAGCATATCATGACATGGCCTTGGCAAGCATGCCATGTCCCTCAGGTAATTGTACAAGTTGCCTTGCGAAATGCATGTCCCTCGGTTAAATTTCCATTTGGTTGGCTTTGACGTGCGAACGAGTTGCCTGTGCTTTCCTAGTGGAAGCTTGTTTCGAGAAGTATGTCCCTCGAAAGTTGCCTGTTGCGTTTGTATTTGCATTCGCGCTAACCGGTGCTTGCTCGACTTCTCTAAATGTTTTCGCACGTTCGTCAGGCTTCTTAGTCCTTCGAGGGGTGATACGTTTTGGGCGGTTGGTGCATAGTGTACGTCGTGGTGCATGAGTTGTGCTTGGTTTGTGTGAGTTGGACGGATCCCTGCCTGTGCAGCGAACTCCACCGGTGCATTCCTACATGCCCCTCGGGTAATTGCCTTTAGGTTGTCTTCGACTCGCCTACAAGCTAGTTGCTTGCGCTTCCCCAGTAGAAGGTGCCTTGCGAAAAGCGTGTCCCTCGGGTAATTGCCATTTGGTTGGCTTTGACGTTCGAACGAGTTGGCTATGCTTTCCTAGTGGAAGCTTGTTGTGAAAAGTATGTGCCTCGAAAGTTGCCTGCTGCGCTTGTTACTTGCAGTCGCGCTAACTGGTGGTTGCTCGGCTTGTCTAAATGTTTTCGCGTGTTCGTCGGGCTTCATAGTCCTTCGGGGGGTGATTCGTTTTGGGGGCGCTGGTGCATAGTGTACGTCGTGGCGCGTGAGTTGTGTTTGGTTTGTGCGAGTTGGACGGATCCCTGCCTGTGCAGCGAACTCCACTGGTGCATTCCTCAATGTCCCTCAGGTAAATGCCCTTTAGGTTGTCTTCGACTCGCCTTTGAGTTGCCTGCGCTTCCCTAGCGGACCGCCTTGCGAAAAGCCTGTCCCTCGGGTAATTGCCATTTGGTTGTCTTTGACTTATGAACGAGCTGCCTGTGCTTTCCCAGTGGAAGGTTGTCGCGAAAGTTATGTCCCTCGAAAGTTGCCTGTTGCCTTTTGTTATTTGCAGTCGTGCTAACCGGTGCTTTGCTCGGCTTCTCTAAATGTTTTCTCACGTTCGTCGGGCTTCTTAGTCCTGCAGGGTGTGATTCGTTTCAGGTGGCTGGTGCGTAGTGTACGTCGTGGCGTGTGAGTTGTGTTTGGTTTGTGCGAGTTGGATGGATCCCTGCCTATGCAGTGAACTCCACTGGTGCATTCCTCTTCATCATCCGCGGGATTCCTACAGGTTGCTTGCGCTTTCCCTAGGGGAGAAGGTCCTTGCAAAAATTTATGTCCCTCGGTTAATTGCCATTCGGTTGGCTTTGACTTGCCTACGAGTTGCCTACGCTCTCCTAGTGAAAGCGCCTTCTGAATATTTATGTCCCTCGGTGGGTACCCATCCGGTTGGCTTTGACTTGCCTACAAGCCAGTTGCCTGCACTTCCCCAGTGGAAGCTGCCTTGCGAAAAGCATGTCCCTCGGGTAATTGCCATTTTGTTCACTTTGACTTGCGAACGAGCTGTCTATGCTTTCCAAGTGGAAGCTTGTTATGAAAAGTATGTCCCTCAGAAGTTTTGCATGTTGCCTTTGTTACTTACAATCGCGCTAATCGGTGCTTGCTCGGCTTCTCTAAATGTTCTCGTACGTTCGCTGGCTTCTTAGTCCTTCGGGGTGTGATTCGTTTCGGGCGGCTAGTGCATAGTGTACATCGTGGCGCGTGAGTTGTGTTTAGTTTGTGCGAGTTTGATGGATCCTTGCCTGTGCAGCGAACTCCACTGGTGCATTCCTCTTCATCATCCGTGGGATTCGTACAGGTTGCCTGCGCTTTCCCTAGTGGAAAAGGTCCTTGCGAAAAGTTATGTCCCTCGGTTAATTGCCATTCGGTTGGATTTGACTTGCCTACAAGTTGCCTGCGCTCTCCTAGTGGAGGCTCCTTGCAAAAATTTATGTTCCTCGGTTGGTAGCCATCGGGTTGGCTTTGACTTGCCTACAGTTGCCTGCGCTTCCCCAGTGGAAGCTGCCTTGCGAAAAGCATGTCCGTCAGGTAATTGCCATTTTGTTGGCTTTGACTTGTGAACGA
>NC_138972.1:23847500-24075000 GCF_055761805.1 Camellia sinensis | reverse complement strand
GCCATGCCACGGCTTGGCCCAGCATGCCATGCCACAGCGTTGCCCAGCGTGCCATGCCTTAGCCTTGGCCAACATGCCATGCCACGGCCTCGGCCAACATGCCACGCTACGGCGTTGACCAGCATGCCAAGGTCGGAATGCCATGGCACGGTCTCGGCCCGCATGCCACGGAACGGCCTCGACCTGCATGCCATGCCCCGGCCTCAGCCCGCATACCTTGCCACGGCATTGCTCGGCATGCCACGCCACTACATTGCGCAACGTGCCATGCCATAGCCTTGGCCAACATGCCATGCCACGGCCTCGGACCGCATGCCATGCCACGACACCGGCCCACATGCCTTGCCACGGCGTTGCCCAGTATGCCATGCCACAGCATTGCCCAACGTGCCATGCCTTAGCCATGGCCAACATGCCATGCCACGGCCTTGGCCAGCATGACATGCTACAGCGTTGCCCAGCATGCCAAGTCTGGAATGCCATGCCACGGCCTCGGCCCGCATGCCATGCCACGGCCTCGGCCCGCATGCCATGCCACGGCCTCGGCCCACATGCCTTGCTACGGTGTTGCCCAGCCTGCCAAGGTCGGAATGCCACGGCACGGCCTCGGCCAGCATGCCATGCCCCGGCCTTGGCCCGCATGCCTTGACACAACATTGCCCAGCATGCCATGCCACAGTGTTGCCCAACGTGCCATGACATAGCCTTGGCCAACATGCCATGCCATGGCCTCGGCCCGCATGCCATGCCATGACGTTGCCCAGCATTCCAAGGCCGGAATGCCATGCCATGGCACCGGCCCGTATGCCATGCCACGGCCTCGGCCAGCATGCCAGGCCACAGCCTCGGCCCGCATGACTTGCTACGGTGTTGACCAGCATGCCAAGTTCAGAATGCCACGTCACGGCCTCAGCCCGCATGCCACGGCACGGCCTCGGTCAACATGCCATGCCCCGGCCTCGGCCGGCATGCCTTGCCATAGCGTTGCCCAGCATGCCATGCCACGGCGTTGCCAAGCGTGCCATGCCATAGCCTCGGCCAACATGCCATGCCACGGCATCGGCCCGCATGCCATGCCACGGCGTTGCCCAGCATGCCAAGGCCGGAATGCCATGCCACGGCCTCGGCCAGCATGCCATGCCACGTCCTCGGCCTGCGTGACTTTCTACGGTGTTGCCTAGCATGCCAAGGTCGGAATGCCACAGCATGGTGTCGGCCCGCATGCCACGTCACGGCCTCGGCCCGCACGCCATGCCCCGGCCTCGGCCCGCATGCCTTGCCACGGCGTTGCCCGGCCTGCCATGCCACAGCCTTGGCCAACATGCCATGCCACGGCCTCGGCCGACATGCCTTGCCACAGCGTTGCCCAGCATGCCAAGGCCGGAATGCCATGCCACGGTCTCGGCCCGCACTCCATGTCACGGCCCCAGCCCGCATTCCTTGCCACAGCGTTGCCCAGCATGCCACGCCACAGCGTTGCCCAGCATGCCATGTCCAGCATGCCATGCCACGGCCTCGGCCCGCATGCCTTGCCACAGTGTTGCTAAGCATGCCATGCCACAGCGTGCCATGCAACGGCCTCGGCCCGCATGCCACAGCGTTGCTCTGCATGCCATGCCTTAGCCTTGGCCAACATGCCGTGCCACGACCTCAGCCCGCATGGCATGCTACAATATTGCCCAACATACCAAGGCCGAAATGCCATGCCACGGCCCCGGCCCGCATGCCATGCCACGGCCCCGGCCCGCATGCCATGCCACGGCCCCGGCTCGCGTGCCACGGCACAACGTTGCCCTGCATGCTAAGGCCGGAATGCCATGCCACGGCCTCGGCCTACATGCCATGCCACGGCCTCGGCCAGCAAGCCAAAGTGTTGCCCAAGGTGCCATGCCACGGCCTTGACCCACCTACCATGCCACGGCCGCGGCCCACATGCCATGCCACGGACCCGGCCCGCATGCCATGCCACGGCGTTGCCCAACATGCCATGCCACAGCATTGCCCAGCGTGCCATGCCTTAGCCTTGGCCAACATGCCATGCCACGGCCTCGCCCCGCGTGCCTTGCCACGGCATTGGCCGGCATGCCGTGCCACAACGTTGCTCTGCGTGCCATGCCTCAGCCCTGGCCAACATGCCATGCCACGGCCACGGCCCGCATGGCATGCTACAGCGTTGCCCAACATACCAAGGCCGGAATGCCATGCCACGACCTCGGCCCGCTTGCCATGCCATGACCCCGGACCGCATGCCATGCCATGGCCACAGCCCGCATGCCATGCCACGACCCCGGCCCGCATGCCATGGCACAGCGTTACCATGCATGCCAAGGTTGGAATGCCATGCCACGTCCTCGGCCCGCGTGCCATGCCACGGCCTTGGCCAACATGCCACAGCATTGCCCAGTGCGCCATGCCACGGCCTCGGCCAGCATGCCATGCCACGGTCGCGGCCCGCATGCCTTGCCATGGCGTTGCCCAGCATGCCATGCCACAACGTTGCCCAGCATGCCATGCCTTAGCCTTGGCCAACAAGCCATGCCACGGCCTCGGCCCGCATGCCTTGCCACGACATTGGCCAACATGCCATGCCACAGCGTTACTCTGCGTGCCATGTCTTAGCCTTGGCCAACAAGCCATGCCATGGCCTCGGCCAGCATGCCATGCCACAGCGTTGCCCCGCATGCCAAGGCCGGAATGCCATGCCAAGCCCTCGACCAGCTAGCCATGCCACGGCCTCGGCCCGCATGCCTTGCCACGGGGTTGCCCAGCATGCCATGCCACGACCTGGGCCTGCATGCCTTGCCACGGGGTTGCCCGACATGCCATGCCACAATGTTGCCCAGCGTGCCATGCCTTAGCCTTGGCCAGCATGCCACGCCAGGCCTCGGTCCCCATGGCATGCTGCAGCATTGCCCAGCGTGGCAAGGCCGGAACACCATGGCACGGCCTCGGCCCGCCTGCCATGGCTCGGCCTCGGCCAGCATGCCGTGCCACGGCCTCGGGCCGCATGCCCTGCCACGGTGTTGCCCGAAATGCCATGCCACGACCTCAGCCCGCATGCCTTGCCACGCCGTTGCCCCGCATGCCATGCCATAACATTGCCCAGCGTGCCATGCCTTAGCCTTGGCCAACAGGCCATGCCACGGCCCCGGCCCGCATGCCATGCCACAGCGTTGCCCAGCATGCCAAGGCTGGAATGTCGTGCCACGGCCTCGGCCCGCATGCCATGCCACGGCCTTGGCCCGCATTTCTTGCCACAGCGTTGCCCAGTATGCCATGCCACAGCGTTGCCCACCTTGGCATGCCACGGCCTCGGCCAGCATGCCATGCCATGGCCTCGGCCCGCATGCCTTGCCACGGCGTTGCCCAGCATGACGTGCTACAGCGTTGCCTAGCGTGCCATGCCACGGCCTCGGCCCCGGCCCACATGCAATGCCACGGCCTCGGCCCATATGCCACGCCACGGCCCCGGCCAGCATGCCATGCCACGACCTCGGCCCACATGCCCTGCCACAGCGTTGCCCAGCATGCCCTGCAACGGCGTTACCCAGCGTGCCATGCATTAGCCTTGGCCGGCATGCCATGCCGCGGCCTCAGCCCACATGCCATGCCACGGCCTCGGCCAGCATGCCATGCCACGGCCTCGGCCCGCATACCATGCCACGGCGTTGCCCATCATGCCAAGGCCGGAATGCCATGCCCCGGCCGTGGTCAGCATTCCAAGTGGGACATTTTTGGCCAGCATGTCATGCCATCGCCACGGCCAGCATGCCATGCCTCTGCCTTGGCCAGCATGCCATGCCACAGCGTTGCCCAGCATGCCAAGGCCGGAATGCCATGCCAAGCCCTCGCCAGCATGCCATGCCATGGCCTCGGCCCGCATGCCATGCCACGGCCTCGGCCCGCATGCCATGGCACGACCTCGGCCTGCATGCGTTGCCACGGGGGTGCCCAGCATGCCATGCCACAACGTTGCCCAGCGTGCCATGCCTTAGCCTTCGCCAGCATGCCACGCCAGGCCTCGGTCCGCATGGCATGCTGTAGCGTTGCCCAGCATAGCAAGGCCGGAACACCATGGCACGGCCTTGGCCCGCCTGCCATGGTTCGGCCTCGGCCAGCATGCCGTGCCATGGCCTCGGACCGCATGCCCTGCCACGGCGTTGCCCAAAATGCCATGCCACGGCCTCGGCCCGCATGCCTTGCCACGCCATTGCCCCGCATGCCATGCCAAAACATTGCCCAGCGTGCCATGCCTTAGCCTTGGCCAACAGGCCATGCCATGGCCTCGGCCTGCATGCCATGCCACAGGGTTGCCCAGCATGCCAAGGCCAGAATGTCGTGCCACGGCCTCGGCCGGAATGCCATGCCACGGCCTCGGCCTGCATTTCTTGCCACGGCATTGCCCAGCATGCCATGCCACAGCGTTGCCCACCTTGGCATGCCACGGCCTCGGCCAGCATGCCATGCCATGGCCTCGGCCTGCATACGTTGCCACGGCGTTGCCCAGCAAGACGTGCTACAGCGTTGCCCACCGTGCCATGCCACGGCCTCGACCCCGGCCCGCATGCAATGCCACGGCCTCGGGCCACATGCCACGGCACGGCCTCGGCCAGCATGCCATGCCACGACCTCGTCCCGGATGCCCTGCCACGGCATTGCCCAGCATACCCTGCCACGGCGTTGCCCAGCGTGCCATGCCTTAGCCTTGGCCGACATGCCATGCCGCGACCTCGGCCCGCATACCATGCCACAACGTTGCCCATCATGCCAAGGCTGGAATGCCATGCCCCGGCCGTGGTTAGCATTCCAAGTGGGCCATTTTTGGCCAGCATGTCATGCCATCGCCACGGCCAGCATGCCATGCCTCTGCCTTGGCCAGCATGCCGTGCCACAGCGTTGCCCAGCATGCCATGCCACGGCCGTGGCCGGCATGCCATGCCATGGCGTCGCCCCGCATGCCAAGGCGGGCATGCCATGCCACGACCTCGGCTAGCATTCCAAGCCACGGCCTCAGCCCGCATGCCTTCCGGCCGCCTCGGATCGGATGCCTTCCCACGACGTTGTCCGGCATGCCATGCCACAGCGTTACCTAGCGTGCCGTTCCTTAGACTTGCCCAGCATGCCATGCCACAGCGCTGCCCAGCGTGTCGTGCCTTAGCCTTGGCCAACATGCCATGCCACTGCCATGGCCAGCATGTCGTGCCACAGCGTTGCCCAACATGCCAAGGCCGGCATGCCATGCCACGGCGTCACCCAGCATGCCAAGGCGGGCATGCCATGCCACGGCCTCGGCCCGCATGCCTTGCCGCGGCGTTGTCCAGCATGCCATGCCATAGAGTTGCCTAGCGTGCCATGCCCTAGCATTGGCCAACATGCCATGCCACTGCCACGGCCAGCATGTCATGCCCCCGCCACGGCCAGCATGCCATGCCACTACCTTGGCCAGTCTACCATGCCTTAGCTTTGGCCAGCATGCCAAGGCCGGAATGCCATGCCACGGTCGTGGCCGGCATGCCAAGCCACAGCGTTGTCCAGCATGCCAAGGCAGGCACGCCATGCCACGGCCTCGGCCCACATGCCTTGCAGTCGCCTTGGCCAGCGTGCCATGCCACAGCGTTGCCCAGTGTGCCATACCTTAGCCTTGGCCAACATACCATGCCACTGCCTTGGCCAGCATGTCGTGCGACCGCCACGGCCAGCATGCCATGCCACTCCGTTGCCCGGCATGCCACGACCGTGGCGGCATGGCAAGCCACGACATTGCCCAGTATGCCATGCCACGGCCTCGGCCCGCATGCCATGCCACGGCCTCGGCCTGCATGCCTTGCCACGGCGTTGCCCAACATGCCATGGCACCATCTTGGTCAGCATGCCATGCCACGGCACTGCCTTGTCCAGCACGCTGTGCCATAGCGTTGGCCGGCATGCCTTACCGCGGCGATGCCCAGCATGCCAAAAAGGCTGGCATGCAGAGCCACGGCATTGCCCTGCATGCCACGGCCGGCATGCCATGCCACGACCTCGGCCCGCTTGCCACGCCACGGCCTTGGCCAGCATGTCGTGCCACGACCTCGGCCCGCATGCCCTACTGCGGCGTTGCCCAGCATGCCCTGCCACAGCGTTGCCCAGCGTGCCATGCCTTAGCCTTGGCCGACATGCCATGCCACGGCCTCGGCCAGCATGCCATGCCACGGCCTCGACTCGCATGCCATGCCACGGCGTTGCAGCATGCCAAGGCCGGAATGCCATGCCACGGCCGTGGTCGGCATTCCACGTGGGCCATTTTTGGCCAGCATGTCATGCCATCACCACGGCTAGCATGCCATGCCACTGCTTTGGCCAGCATGCCATGCTGCAGCGTTGCCCAGCATGCCATGCCACGGCCGTGGCTGGCGTACCAAGCCACAGCGTCACCCAACATGCCAAGGCAGGCATGCCACGCCACGGCCTGGGCTAGCATGCCATGCCACGGCCTCAGCCCGCATGCCTTGCCGCCGCCTCGGCCCGCATGCCTTGCCACGATGTTGCCCGGCGTGCCATGCCACAGTGTTGCCCAACGTGACGTGCCTTAGCCTCGCCCAGCATGCCATGCCACTGCGCTGCCCAACGTGCCGTGCCTTAGCCTTGGCCAACATGCCATGCCACGGCCTCGGCCGGCATGCCATCCCAAGGCGTCGCCCAGCGTGCCACGGCCTTTGCCACGCAGGCCATGCCAAGGACTTGGCCTGCAGCATGGCATGTCGCAGACTGGGCAAGCATGCCGTGCCACGGCATAGGCCGGCTTGCCCTGCCACGGCCTTGGCCAGTAGCATGCCATGCCATGGCCTCGACTAGCATGCCATGCCAATGCCCCGGCCAGCATGCCATGCCAAGACCTTGGCCAACAGCACGCCGGTGCCACTGGCTTGGCCAGCAGCATGCGCTGTCGTGGCCTTTGCGAGCATGCCATGCCATGCCGTGGCCTTAGCAAGCATGCCATGCGAATGCCTTGGTCGGCATGCCATGCCAATGCCTTGGGCCAGCATGTCATGCCAAGGCCTTGCCCAGCAGCATGGCGTGCCACGGGCTCGGCGAGCATGCCATGGCACGGGCTCGGCGAGCATGCCATGCCACGGCCTTGGCTAGCTGCAAGGCATGCCACAGCCTCGGCGAGCATGCCATGCCAAGGCCAAGGCCAAGGCCAGGTCCCTGTGCAAGGCATGGCCAAGGCGAAGGCTGCGGGCAAAGGCTAAGGCCAAGGCCATGGCATGCCACCGCCTTGATCGGTCTTTTTGAACATGATTCTTTTATAATCTTACCAAAGCCATGCCACACAATTAAAAATGCACTACAATCAATTTTAAATGTCATTCCCTATTTTTTTGCAATTTTTCTTGAGTTTTTTGAATTTTTAAAGCCCTTATTTTGGCCAAAAAAATCAAAATAAAATAAAAAATAAAGAAAAAAATAATTTAATAATTTCTATAATTACTAGTGCTTCATCCTTTAATTATTGGAAATTTTCCACAATTTTTTTACTATTTTTATTAATTTTTATTATTTTTTAAGTATTAAAATCGAAATAAATTAAAATAAAATATTTCCGGCGGCAAAATATTTTTTAAAATTTTTTTTATGGTGTATTAAATTATTTCCTACAACTTTCATGTTGAAAGTTTTGGCAAAAAACCATTATTTTTTTTAAAAAAAAAACCCCATGATGACTCCTCGAGCGTGGTTGATGTTTCCTCCTGCCAGATTGAAAAGGGCTAAAGAAGCTACTATAAGGGGGAGGGGGGGGCACCTCCCTTGCCCAGGCAAGGCAGTGGCAGGTGTGCCCCATGTTGGGCGCGGCTTGGGCTGCGGCCTTGGGTGGCATGGACCGCAGCTCGATCGCGGCCTGAGCCGCGGCCTTGGGCGGCCTGGACCGTTGCTCGACTGCGGCCTTGGGCATCATGGCATGGTATGCCCGTGCGCGTGGGCGGCCTAGCATGCGCGCGGCTTGGCAGCACCGCATGGCATACGCGAGGCGTGGGCGGCCTCGCATGCACGCGGCCTGGGCAGCACGGCATGGCATGCGCGCGGCGTGGGCGGCGTGGCATGCGCCCAGACTGGGCAGCACGGCATGGCATGCGCACGGCGTGGGCGGCCTGGCATGCGCGGCGCTACGGCAGCACTGCATGGCATACGCGCAACGTGGTCGGCCTGGCATGCGCACGGCTTGGGCAGCACCGCATGGCATGCGCGCGGCGTGGGCGGCTTAGCATGCACGCGGCCAGGGCAGCACCGCATGGCATGCGTCCGGCGTGGGTGGCCAGGCATGCGCGCAGCGTGGGCAGCACGGCATGGCATGCGCACGCCCTGGGCGGCCTGGCCTGGCATGCCCATGGTGTGGGCAGCGTGGCCTGTGCGCATACTGCGAGCACGGTCTTTTGACCGCGGTGTGCGTGTTGCACGCATGGTCGCGCACGCCTTTGCACACCTTTGCACGCAACGCACGTCTAGTGATAAGAACTGCAGCCAAGGCAGCCCAGCCAAGGCCAAGACCAGCAGCATGGCATGCCAAGGCCAAGGCAGCCCAGCCAAAGCCAGCAGCATGCCATGCCATTGCCAAGGCCAGCAGCATGACATGCCAAGGCCAAGTGTCACGGCCTTAGACTTCGCAAGCCAACCGTGCGGCCTTAGATGCTTTTCAACCCTCTTGTTTGCACCTAAGTCAGCCTCACCCACTCAACCACACTAACACACACAAAGTTTAGGTGGAAGAATGCCTTCACTATACAAGTATAGTCGTGTCCAAAGCTTTACAAGGCTCTCACACTCACACTTTCACTCACAAGGGCTTCACTCTTAGAGCTCTCTTGGATCTCTAGCATTCGATGCCTAACAAATGAGACCTATCACCCTTATATAGCCATCCTCCTCCCTAATGGACGGCTAGGATCATTTTGATCCAAGGGCTAAAAACTCTCATCTAGAACTCTCCCTAGAACTATCTAGGACAACTACCCCTTCTACTACAATCTAGAACTCTCTTACACTAGTGTAGTACATGGTAGGCTTCTCCAGGATAATCTAGGACGTTCCAGACCCATCCAGACTCTGGTGGACACTCCAAGGTTCTTCCACATTCCGGAATCTTCCAGGCCACTCTAGCCCCTTCCACCACGTTCTAGAGCCTTCTACCATACTCTAGCCTGTTCTTGCTCCTTCCGGAACCTTCCAGTGCATTTGGCACACCTCAAATGCTGCTCTTCGTGTCACAGAAATTCTCAGGGTGTGACACTCTCCCCCACTCGATTTCGTGACACCCTCGTCACGCAGAAGCATACCGAGCCACCACGTCTCGATATGATCTGTGTCCGCTGCTGTTGGTGCTTGCCTCTTCGCCCTTGCCCTTGCTATGCTGCTCAGTCTGCTGCATTGCTGCAAGTGATTTCCCCTTGTGCTCGAGTAGCTGACTCCTCGCCACCAATGGGACCACAAATGGTCGATCACCTGTAAACAACAACATGGTTGCAACGTGCGGGACTGGCATCACATTGTTCTTCCTCATAAAATCCATACCTAGGATTATGGGGTGGTCATCCATCTCAATGACCATGAACTCCACCTGCCCAGTCCAGCTCCCAATGGTCATGTCAGCACTCCTCACCAGACCTTGGATTGGCGTCACCATCGTATTCACTGGCTTGGACCAACCCTTGTCCTCTTTGACCTTCAAGCCCAGCCTCTTAGCCTCTCCAGTGCTCACAAAGTTATGTGTGGCACCTGTATCCACCAACGCGTATGAAGTTACTCCATTAACCTTCACCTCCGCGTATAGCACATCCTTCTTCTGGATGCTCCTCGGTGCTTCCATCTTCCTATTCTTCTTGGTTATTGACCCAAGAAGTTGGGCGCTCCCCAGCTGTGCTTCCTTCTCTGAAGCGCTTTCACTATCAGAGCCTTTCGCCACTTTCTTCTTCATGGCACTTAGCGCCTTCTTTGGGAAGTTCCTCACCAGGTGCGGTCCGTTGCACAGGAAACACTCAAGCTGCCCTTTGCATTCACGCTTCCTCCTTGGAGACCCGGTGCGTTGCCCATTCTTGCGCCATTCTCGTCTCCTTTGGGACTCTTCATCACTGCGCTCATCATCGGTGGTTGGTGAAGACTGTCTCTCGCCTTTGCCCATGGGTTTCCCTAGCGCTTTGAAGTCATCCAGCTTCTCCGCCTCTGCTAGTGCAGTTGCAACGTCTTTTACTCACTGACTCTGCAACTCTCTTGCTGTCCAAGGCTGCAGCCCATCCAGGAAGCCATACAACGCCTCTCTCTATGCCATGTCGGGGATCTCCAATAGTAGCGCGGAATACTCCTTCACATAGTCCAGCAATGTCCCCACATGCTTTAGCTTGCGCAGCTTCCTGTATGCTTGGAACTCGACATTGACAGGGTAGAAGTGCTTCTTCAACTCTCTCTTGAGTTCAGCCCAAGTCTCTATCCTGCACAGCCCCTTCTCCATGTCGGCATACCACCTCCTCCACCATAGCATTGCAGTGTCCTTTAGATACAAGGTAGTAGTTTGCACCTTCTCGTCTTCATCCGCGATGTCGACATTCTCGAAGTACCGCTCCATGTTCCAAAGGAAGTTGTCAATCTCCCAGGCATCCCTTGCACCATCATAGCTCTTAGGTTCTAGCGCACGAACCTTTTTCCTGGTTGGAGCCAAATTCCCTCCATTGCCAGCCACGATGGCCTTCTTGCACAACTCCAACTCCACTTCTAAGCTAGCCACTCTCGCCTCTAGGGCCTTCCGTTCGGTGGGACTGCCTCTAACTACCTCTGAGAGAGACGAGTTCACCCTTTCTTCGAAGGAGTCAACCTTCTCCTCCAACTCTTCCACCCTAGCAATAAGACTAGCAAAGTGAGCGAAAAATTCTCCTACATGGGATGTGGGCTTACAAGGGCCAACTAGAGCTTCCTCCAGCCTAGTGAACCGTTCTGCCACAATCTCCATCATCCCCCCGAGTCGTGCCTCCAATGCTGCCATCGAGTCCTTCGTTGAGAGCTTCTTCACCTTTGGGACGTTACCACCTTCGTCACCCAATGTAGCCATGTACACCTTTGCTCTGATACCAACTGTCATGGCCTTAGACTTCGCAAGCCAATCGTGCGGCCTTCGATGCTTTTCAACCCTCTTGGTTGCACCTAAGTCAGCCTCACCCACTCAACCACACTAACACACACAAAGTTTAGGTGAAAGAATGGCTTCACTATACAAGTTAACTTTGCAAGTAAAGTCGTGTACAAAGCTTTACAAGGCTCTCACACTCACACTTTCACTCACAAGGGCTTCACTCTTAGAGCCCTCTTGGATCTCCAGCATTCGATGCCTAACAAATGAGACCCCTCACCCTTATATAGACATCCTCCTCCCTAATGGATGGCAAGGATCATTTCGATCCAAGGGCTACAAACTCTCATCTAGAACTCTCCCTAAAACTATCTAGGACAACTACCCCTTCTACAACAATCTAGAACTCTCTTACACTAGTGTAGTACATGGTAGGCTTCTCCAGGATAATCTAGGACATTCCAGACCCATCCAGACTCTGCTGGACACTCCAAGGTTCTTCCACATTCCGGAATCTTCCATGCCACTCTAGACCCTTCCACCACATTCTAGAGCCTTCCAGCATACTCTAGCCCGTTCTTGCCCCTTCCGGAACCTCACAGCGCATTTGGCACACCTCAAATGCCGCTCTTCGTGTCACAGAAATTCTCAGGATGTGACATAAGGCAGCCTAGCCAAAGCCAGCAGCATGCCATGCCAAGGCCAAGGCCAGCAGCATGCCATGGCAAGACCAAGGCAGCCCAGCTAAAGCCAGTAGCATGCCATGCCAAGGCCAAGGCCAGCAGCATGCCATGCCATGGCAAAGACAGCCCAACCAAAGCCAGCAGAATGCCATGCCTAGGCCAAGGCCAGCAGCATGCCGTGCCACGGCCAAGGCAGCCCAGCCAAAGCCAGCAGCATGCCATGCCAAGGCCAAGGCCAGCAGCATGCCATGCCACCGCCAAGGCGGCCCAGGCAAAGCCAACAGCATGCCATGCCAAGGCCAAGGCCAGCAGCATGCCAAGCCATCGCCAAGGCAGCCCAGCCAAAGCATGCTGCATGGCATGCCAGGGCCAAGGCTGGCAGCATGCCACGCTAAGGCCAAGGCAGCCCAGCCGAAGCCGGCAGCATGCCATGCCAAGCCCAATGCAGCCCAGCCCAAGCCCGCAGCATGCTATGCCAAGGCAAAGGCCAGCATCACGCCATGCCACGGCCAAGGCAGCCCAGCCAAAGCCAGCAGTATGCCATGCCATGGCCAAGGCCAGCGGAATGCCATGCCATGGCCAAGGCGGCCCAGCCAAAGCTAGCTGCATGCCATGCCATGCCATGGCCAAGGCAGCCCAGCCAAAGCCAGCAGCATGCCCTGCCAAGGCCAAGGCCAGCAGCATGCCATGCCAAGGCCAAGGCAGCCCAGCCAAAGCATGCCCTACCAAGGCCAAGGCCAGCAGCATGCCATGCCTAGGCCAAGGCAGCCCAGCCAAAGCCAGCGCCATGCCATGCCAAGGCCCAGGCCAGCAGCATGCCATGCCGAGGACAAGGCAGCCCAGCCAAAGCCAGTAGCATGCCATGCCAATGACAAGGCCAGCAACATGCCATGCCAAGGGCAAGGCAGCCCAGCCGAAGCCAGCAGCATGCCATGTGAAGGCCAATGCAGTGCAGCCAAAGCCAGCAACATGCCATGCCAAGGCCAAGGCCAGCAGCACGCCATGCCACGGCCAAGGCAACCCAGCGAAAGCCAGTAGCATGCCATGCTAAGGCCAAGGCCAGCAGCATGCCAAGGCTAAGGCTGCCCAGCCAAAGCCAGCAGCATGCCATGCCAAGGCCAAGGCCAGCAGCACGCCATGCCAAGGCCAAGGCCAGCAGCACGCCATGCCAAGGCCAAGGTAGCCCGGCCAAAGGCAGCAGCATGCCATGCGAAGGCCAAGGCCAGTAGCATGCCATGCCATGGTCGTGGCAGCCCGGCCAAGGCCAGCAGCATGCCATGCCCAGGCCAAGGCCAACAGCATGCCATTCCTAGGCCAAGGCAGCCTAGCCAAAACCTGCAGCATGCCATGCCAAGGCCAAGGGCAGCAGCATGCCATGCCAAGGCCAAAGCAGCCCAGCCAAAGCCAGTAGCATGCCATGCCAAGCCAAGGCCAAGGCAACCTAGCCAAAGCTAGTAGCATGCCATGCCAAGGCCAAGCCCAGTAGCAAGCCATGCCATGCCAAGGCCAAGGCAGCCCAGCCAAAGCCAGCAGGATGCCATGGCAAACCATGGCCAGCAGCTTGCCATGCCATGCCTAGGCCAAGGCAACCCAGCCAAAGCTAGCAGCATGCCACGCCAAGCCAAGGCCAGCAGCTAGCCATGCCAAAGCTAGCAACAGGCCGTGCGAAGCCAAGGCCAGTAGCTTGCCATGCCATGCTTAGGCCAAGGCAGCCCAGCCAAAGCCTGCAGCATGCCATGCCAAGCCATGGCCAGTAGCTTGCCATGCCATGCCTAGGCTATTTAGCTCCTAGAACAGAATAGAGATGGAAGGAGAAGGACGGAGAAAGTCAGAGAGGAACATTCCTTCTTGAGATCTAGAAGAGAAAGTTTGAAAAAAAGAAAGAGAAATAGGAAGAAAATGAAAAGGAACTCAAGTTCATCATTTTGGATTTGAGAATTGAACGCTTATATTCACCCAAAAAAATTGAATGCTTAGGTGATTTAGATACCTTAAATGAGGTGCTTAAGTTGAACTAATTTCCTTAAGCTACAATGACTCATAAAATTCTCTTTCTTAGAGGCTAAGCTATAGCGATTCCGGTATTCCCTTTACTGTCTATTGCATTCCAGACTCGGTTCCGTGGGGTTGGTAGTTATGTCTATCCTGTTGTCGTCCTGTAATTCCATTTGTTTGAGTTTTAGGATGTGTTGGGCTTGATTGTTACAGGTTGGTAGAGCTTTGGCCCCCATTGCTGTCGCCCAGTTTTTGAGTGGTCCGCTCGAGCGGGTCATTTTACGCTCAAGCGGGGTTTACACCCTTCCAGCATTTCGAGTCCCTGTAAAACTTCTACAGGTGCGTTTTCTATGCTCAAGCGGGTTTATTGCGCTCGAGCGGGTTATGCTCGAGCGATATTATTTGTGCTCGAGCGGGTAGTACCTCGTTGCTGAAAGTTCTGGGAGAGGAGAATCTACACTCGAGCGGACTGGTTTTCGCGCTCGAGTGGATGTGCTTTATCTCTGCGGCTTGGCGCTCGAGCGGGCCTTCTTGCGCTCGAGCGGACCATGTTTTTTGTTCTTGACGCTCGAGCGTTGTGTTTTCCGCTCGAGCGGACCTGTCGTATATCAGATAGCAGTTGGGCATTTTTGAATCACTTTTCACTTTTCTTCTCTCTCTCTAACTTTCCCAAAATTGATTTTGAGAGCTTCTCTCTATAGAAACTCGCTTCTTTCTAGGGTTTGATCTAGATAGAGTGCCTCCTTTCCCTTCGGCCTTTGTGAGAGTTGTGTTGATCGTCAAGGGCGTTGTTTTGATTCGAAAAGTTTGGCGTTTGGAGCATTTTGGTTTTGGTCTCTTCTCCGTTTGAGCTCTAACTTCGAGGTAGGGATATCCTACTCCTTCTCATGAGTTTTGTCTTTGAATTTTAGCATTTTGATGAGTTCGGGGTTGTTGGGTAATTTTGAGAAAGTTTAGGCTTTTGTGTAATTTTACAAAAGTTAGGGTTTTGTTTTTATAAACTTATATGCATGTTTGGCATAGAGAAATGAGATCAATATTGGATTATTGGTGTAAATGGAACCTTAGGGTTATGATGTTAATTATGGGAAATGCTCTAATTACATTGGTAAATTAATTGGTATAATTAATTTAAAGAAAAGAGGAATTAAAGTGAGAATGTTGAAATTGGATGTGTATGGGAATAAAGGGTGTAGTTAGATTCGTTCATCGATCACCTAGTTGAAATGTTGATTATATATCCATTTGGGGCATTTTTTTCAGTATAGAAATAACTACTTTGGGCTATCGGTGGAGGATAGTCTTGATTGTTGTAGACACTGCATGATGAGTAGGCAAACTAAAACTAATCGATTGAGTATGCTATTGAATATAGCGACTGGAATAATACATTAATTCTATGTATTGATTGATTGTATATGATCTATGTTTATATACATGTCTTGTGTGGGAGGAGATAGGGGATGTACTCCACGGTTTAGGGAAAGATAGGGGATGGACCTCTAAACCGGATTTTGTGTGACATTGATACAGCGCTACAATGTGTATCAAGTGTTGATTATGGAAGTGTTTGAATTGATTTGATATAGCACTAAAATGTATATTGTTATCAATTGTGAAGTATAGAAGTGATTCTATGTTATGTTGATACAGCACCGAAATGTGTATCTTTTGCAAAGTGTGGGAATCGTTTGTGTTATTGATACAGCTTTAAAATGTGTATCCCTCATGAATTTCGAAAGTGTTTAAAGATGAGTCTAAACCTCATTAAGTTGTGTGGCTAGGTGTTGAGCCTTGTTTTCAAACTCAAAGTTGGAAAAGACATGGACTTAATGTCATGAAACCGAAATGTGATATATGTGGATGTATCTGTGTTGGCCATCTATCAACTGCTAATCTTTTAGTCATTGTTCATAGCTGGCTTAGTGTATTTCTACTGGGCTGTGGCTCACCCTTTATGGGACATCATTTTCAGGTATAGGTAGCATGCCAGCTCCAAGGACATAGCTTGGGAGGCAAGAGGCTGTCAGGATTTTGTCGTTTTGTGATCTTTTGGATGTATTACATGTAAATTCAAACCAAGGGCTTAATGTGTAGTTGAGTCAGTACTCTCTTTTTTGTAAACAAGTGTTAACTTGGAAAGCTGTAAGCCCGTAGGGCATTTACTTTTGTTGTTAACATGTAATACTCATTGTAAAGAACTACTCTGATGAATAGAAGAATATTTATCATTTATACCAATGCATGTCTAAATTGATGGGTTTTAATGTTATTATTTTGGGGGCATTACAACTTGGTATCAGAGCTTACCGGGTTCGAATACTTTGGGTACGTGGGAAGTGATTAGTATCACAATGGGTTTATCCCGCTTGTTAGAGACTTAAGTGTAATGTAATGTGTTTATGTGATAACATGTTTATGTGACTATTTGGGTATGGAATTTAGTTTCTAGGATGTTGATTGGATCCTTGGGTTTCTGTGAGTCTTGTTGGAAAAGCACTTGATCAATGTTGTTTCTAACCGGAACTCTAGTAACACCTCGGGACTATCATTATCCGGAAATGAAATTCGTAAGTGCTTCTGTGTTTATGTGCTTACATGGAGTGAATAACAGTTGTCCATGTATTAGGACACGAGTGTTTAGTTTTGGCACATTTATGAATGTGCTAACGTTCTTCGTTACCTTTATTAGGATGTCAGGACGAGGACGGGGAAGACGTGGCAGACGTGGTAGGCAGGAGATGCCTTTACCGGATGATATTTCGGCACAGCATGAGGGGGTTGGCCAGGCCAATGTGGCCCGAGCCAGCAGGTCAGGAGGCTATGGGCGCTTTAGCCCGAGGGATAGCCGATGCTTTAAGGGAGTCTGTGGGTATTTTCAGAGCTGAGAATCTAGTTCAGGCTCCAGTGCAGGCCCAAGTGGTTGAAGTAGGGCCTTCCTTCTTGAAAAGGGAGTTCTTCCGGTCTAACCCGGACGAGTTTAATGGGGATCCGAAGGAGCCACTGAAGGCTGACGAGTGGTTAGAGCAAATGAGTAAGATGTTCAAGATGCTTGGCATTGAGGACGGAGCGTTGAAAGTGACCTTGGCATCCTTTCAGCTAAAAGGGGGTGCGGGTCAGTGGTGGAAATACATGAGGAGTCGTATTGCTGGCACGTGAGAGGCTTTTATGGAGGCTTTTCAGGAGAAGTATTTATCTCCAGCAGTCAGGGAGAAGCTGAGAGACCAGTTCTGTCAGCTTTTGCAGTTGAGTTCTTCAGTAACCGAGTATGAGGCTGCTTTTACTAGCTTGTTCAGGTTCGCACCTGAACTTGTGGCGTCCGAGGAACGCCGCTGTATTGAGTTTAAGAAGAGGTTGAGGCGCGGCCTCAAGATGAGGGTTGGAGGTTTGATGATCCGAGACTATGGGCGCCTAGTTGATGCTGCAGCCCATATGGAGATCATGATGCAGGAAGAGGAGGGTCAGAGAGGCTCCAAGAGGAGCCAGGATGGTCAGGGTGATGGCAGGAGACAGAGGAGTGCTAACTCTCAGCAGTTTCAGGGTGGTGTTGCTAGATCGACCTTTCTAGTGCCAAGTGCAGGCTCGGGGAGAGGCAATCAGGGAGACTTCTCATGTTACAGGTGTGGTCAGGTGGGTCACAAGGCTTCGGGTTGCCCACAGAGGGGAGGAGGTCAACGAGCTGTTTCTTCTTCGGCTCGACCTCAGAGCCACTGTCTTGTTATCAGTGTGGTCAGGTGAGGCACCTGAAGAGGTTTTGCCCGCAGTTGAGTGGCACATTCGGTGCATCTGGGCAGAGGCAGAGTCTTCAGCCAGCTCAGTCAGTGCAGGCCTCGAGGGCCAATCAGGGGGCTTCATTGCCCCAGTCTGTGCAGCAGTCGTATGCTCCGAGGGGTGAGCAGGTGGATCAGGGGCCTACTGGGCGCGTGTATGCTGTTACCGCACAGGATCTTGTACCTGCTCCATCAGTTGTGAGAGGTACCTTCTTGTTTTTCAACTCGGTTGCTAGTGTATTGATTGATACGGGTGCATCTCATTCTTTTGTATCTGCTGCATTTGCATCTGTTTTGGAATTGGAGTTGGCACAGTTAGCATCTCCTATATGTGAAGTATCGCCTGTTGGTGGTGAGTTGATCTTGAAACAAGGTGTTAGAGGTTGTGATATAGAGGTCACCGACCATAGGCTTCCTTTTCCTTTTGTTGTCATGCCATGAAGGGTTTTGATGTTATTTTGGATATGGACTGGCTATCGTCATACCGAGCTGTTATTGATTGCTACCGCCAGAGGGTCACAGTATGTACCTTGAGCGGGGAGTGTTTCCATTTCTTGGGTGATCGGGTTGGTAGTGTGTTGCCACCGGTGTATGATCCGCGAGGGCGGAATAAGCTTAGTGGTCTACTTGCTAGCTTTATGAGTGGTGAGTGTGATGAGACCCAAATTGTATTGCCGAGGGTGGTTTATGAGTATTCGGATGTTTTTCCCGAGGATCTCGTTAGTTTCCGACCTCACCGAGAGATAGAGTTCTCTATTGATTTAGTGCCCGGCACAACGCCGATTTCTATGGCACCTTATCATTTTGCCCCAGCCGAGTTGAGTGAGTTGAAGATTCAGCTCCAGGAATTGCTAGATAAGGGTTTTGTTCGCCCTAGTGTTTCGTCGTGGGGAGCACCGGCCCTCTTTGCTAAAAAGAAAGATGGTGCCTTGAGATTGTGTATCGATTACCGAAAGTTGAATCGAGCTATGGTTAAGAATAAGTATCCTATGCCCCGTATTGATGATTTGTTTGACCAGTTGAAGGGTTCCCGTTGTTTCTCTAAGATAGACTTGAGATCGGGTTACCACCAGTTGAGGGTCAGGGAGGAGGATATTCCTAAGACGGCATTCCGTACGCGGTATGGCCATTATGAGTTTTTGGTGATGCCATTCGGGCTTACCAATGCACCGGCAGTCTTTATGGGCCTAATGAACCGGATCTTCCGGGAATTCTTGGATCGATTTGTGGTCGTTTTCGTGGACGACATTATTATCTATTCGCCTTCTAAGGAGGAGCACGAGGAACACTTGAAAGTAGTGCTTGGATTGCTTAGAGCCCATAGGATGTATGCCAAGTTTGGGAAGTGTGAGTTCTGGCTAGGAGAGGTCAAATTTTTAGGCCATGTGGTATCTGGGGAAGGGGTGTCTGTTGATACATCTAAGGTAGAGGCAGTGCAAGATTGGGCACAGCCTAAGAGTGTGTTTGAGATCCGCAGTTTTCTGGGATTAGCAAGGTATTACCGTCGGTTTGTGAAAGATTTCTCCAGGCTAGCTTCGCCATTGACTAGATTGATGCGAAAAGGGATCAAGTTTGTGTGGAGTGAGTCTTGCGAAAAGTCGTTCCAGGAGTTGAAGGTTAGATTTACCACCGCTCCGATTTTGATTATTCCAAAGAGAGGGTTGGGTTATGCAGTTTATTGTGATGCCTCACGAGAGGGTTTGGGTTGTGTGTTGATGTAAGAGGGGAAAGTGGTAGCTTATGACTCACGTCAGTTGAAAATACACGAAAAGAATTACCCTACACACGACCTAGAGTTAGTAGCAGTGATCTTCGCCTTGAAAATTTGGAGGCACTATCTTTATAGTGAGAGGTTTGAGGTGTTCTTGGACCACAAGAGTTTGAGGTATCTGTTTACACAGAGGGACTTGAATTTGAGGCAGAGGAGATGGATGGAGTTCATTGAGGATTATGATTTTGAGTTGCACTATCACCCGGGAAAGGCCAATGTTGTGGCCAATGCCCTTAGTAGAAAATCCATTAGTGATGTAGCTTGTATAGCCATCCGGGAATGGGAGATGTTGGGTGCACTTGGCGAGTTTGATTTGCTTCTGGGCGAATCTGTTGAGGCTGCGACCTTGTTTTCTGTCGTTGCGTAGCCTACACTTGTGACCCGAGTATTAGAGGCACAAAGAGGTGACCTTGAGGTAGAGTCCTTCCGAGAGAAGATCTCCAGTGGGAAGGTTGAGAAGGGTTTGGCAGTGTATCCCGACCAGAGTGTGAGATACTAAGACCGCTTGTTTGTGCCGGAGTCTTGCCGAGAGGAAGTACTCCGAGAGTTCCATCATTCACGCCTTGCGGTACATCCGGCAGGCACTAAGATGTATTGGGATTTGCGTCGCCAGTTTTGGTGGCAAGGTATGAAGAGAGATGTGGCTGTTTTCGTATCGAAGTGCCTTACTTGCCAGCAAGTGAAGGCCGAGCATCAGAGGCCAGCGGGTTTGTTGCAACCCTTTCCTATTGCCAAGTGGAAGTGGGAGCATGTCACTATGGACTTCATTGTAGGTCTTTCGAGGACTCAGCGGGGTAATGATGCCATTTGGGTGGTTGTAGACCGGTTGACTAAGTCGGCGCATTTCATTTCTATGCGCGTGAGAGATTCGGTTGATCATCTCGCCGACTTGTATATTCGAGACATAGTGAGATTGCACGGGGTCCCAGTGACGATCGTCTTAGATAGAGATCCTCGTTTTACTGCTAGGTTGTGGCAGAGTTTGCAGAGTGCCTTGGGCACTAAGTTGACCATTAGTACGGCTTATCATCCTCAGACTGACGGGCAGTCCGAGCGTACTATTCAGATCCTTGAGGATATGCTTCGAGGTTGTGTCCTTGACTTAGTGGGATGTGGGAGAGGCACTTGCCCTTGGTGGAGTTTGCCTAGAACAACAGCTTCCAGTCGAGTATCGGTATGGCACCGTTTGAGGCCTTGTATGGCCGACCGTGTAGGTCTCCAGTTTGTTGGGCCGAGGTGGGTGATGCACCTTTGTTGGGTCTGGAGTTGGTGAGGGAAACGACGGAGAAAGTTGAGCTTATCCGTAGGAGGCTTGTTACAGCCCAGAGTCGTCAGAAATCTTATGCCGACCGTAGGAGGCGACCTTTGGTATTTGAGGTGGGTGATCATGTCTTTCTGAAGATATCACCTAGGCAGGGATTGATAAGGTTTGGGAAGAATGGAAAGTTGTCCCCTCGGTTTACTGTCCCTTTTGAGATCCTTGAGAGGATTGGCGAGATTGCCTATCGTTTAGCTTTGCCGCCGTAGTTGTCCGGAGTTCATGACATGTTTCATGTGAGTATGCATCGGAAGTGCGAGCCGGATCCATCCCATATATTGGATTGGACTGACTTAGAGATTGATGAGGATGCCTCGTATGAGGAGAGACCAGTTCAGGTCTTGGATAGGAGGGATCAAGTCTTGCGAGGCAAGACCATTCCCTTGGTAAAGGTTTTGTGGAAACATCACGGAGTGGAGGAAGCCACTTGGGAACGTGAGGCGGATGTCCGTGAGAATTATCCAGACTTGTTTCCTGATGTATAATTATGTATTGAGATTTCGTAATATTATTGAGACTTAAGAGCGTTGTATATGTCTTAAGTTGTAAAACATAGTGATGTTTTGGTTTATGGAAATGTTGTAGAACTTGCCTTAAAACTGGAAGTTTGTTTTAACATCTTATATGTGTTAAATGTATTGTGGAAATGCAAGCACGATGTTAATGTTGCATGTGTCATCAAATTGTGGAAAATGAGTTGAAATTGGTAAATTTCGAAGGAATGCATGTTGATAATGCAGGGTGTTATGTATAATGTGATATGCCTCTTGAAAAGAGATGGGATTGACCGGTAACGGGCCGAATTGTTTAACATTATGTTATAATATTGTTGGGAATGGAGAAAACTTGTTTTTGATAAACTTGTATTTAATTTCGGGGACGAAATTCTTTAAGGGGGGAAGGTTATAGCGATTCCAGTATTTCCTTGACTATCTGTTGCATTCCAGACTCGGTTCCGTGGAGTTGGTAGTTGTGTCTATCTTGTTGTCATCCTTTAATTCCATTTGTTTGAGTTTTAGGATGTGTTGGGCTTGGTTGTTACAGGTTGGTAGAGCTTAGGCTGCCATTGTTGTCGCCCAGTTTTTGAGTGGTCCGCTCGAGCGGGTCATTTTACGCTCGAGCGGGGTTTACACCCTTCCAGCATTCCGAGTCCCTACAAAACTTCTGCAAGTGTGTTTTCTACGCTCGAGCGGGTTTATTGCGCTCGAGCTGGTAGTACCTCGTTGGTGAAAGTTCTGGGAGAGGGAAATCTACGCTCGAGCGGACTGGTTTTTGCGCTCGAGCGGATGTGCTTTATCTCAGTGTCTTGGCACTCGAGCAGGCCTTCTTGCGATCAAGCGGACCATGCTTTTTGTTCTTGATGCTCGAGCGTTGTGTTTTTCGCTCGAGCGGACCTATCGTATATCAGATAGCAGTTGGGCATTTTTTAATCACTTTTCACTTTTCTTCTCTCTCTCTAACTTTCCCAAAATCGATTTTGAGAGCTTCTCTCTCTAGAAACTCCCTTCTTTCTAGGGTTTGATCTAGATAGAGTGCCTCATTTCCCTTCGGCCTTTGTGAGAGTTGTGTTGATCGTCAAGGGCGTCGTTTTGATCCGAAAAGTTTGGAGCATTTTAGTTTTGGTCTCTTCTCCATTTGAGCTCTAACTTTGAGGTAGGGATATCCTACTCCTTCTCATGAGTTTTGTCTTTGAATTTTAGCATTTTGATGAGTTGGGGGTTGTTGGGTAATTTTGAGAAAGTTTGGGCTTTTGTGTAATTTTACAAAAGTTGGGGTTTTGTTTATATAAACTTATATGCATGTTTGGCATAGATAAATGAGATCAATATTGGATTATTGGTGAAAATGGAACCTTAGGGTTGTGATGTTGATTATGGGAAATGCTCTAATTACATTGATAAATTAATTGGTATAATTAATTTGAAGAAAAGAGGAATTAAAGTGAGAATGTTGAAATTGGATGTGTATGGGAATAAAGGGTGTAGTTAGATTCGTTCATCGCTCACCTAGTTGAAATGTTGATTATATATCCATTTGGGGCATTTTTTTTCAGTATAGAAATAACTACTTTGGGCTATCGGTGGAGGATAGTCTTGATTGTTGTAGACACTGCATGATGATTAGGCAAACTAAAACTAATCGATTGAGCATGCTATTGAATATAGTGACTGGAATAATACATTAATTCTATGTATTGATTGATTGTTTATGATCTATGTTTATATACATGTGTTGTGTGGAAGGAGATAGGGGATGTACTCCATGATTTAGGGGAAGATAGGGGATGAACCTCTAAACCAGATTTGTGTGACATTGATACAGCGCTACAATGTGTATCAAGTGTTGATTATGGAAGTGTTTGAATTGATTTGATATAGCACTAAAATGTATATTGTTATCAATTGTGAAGTATAGAAGTGATTATATGTTATGTTGATACAGCACCGAAATGTGTATCTTTCGTAAAGTGTGGGAATGGTTTATGTGTTATTGATACAGCATTAAATGTGTATCCCTTTCGAAAGTGTTTAAAGATGAGTCTAAACCTCATTAAGTTATGTGGCTAGGTGTTGAGCCTTGTTTTCAAACTCAAAGTTGGAAAAGACATGGACTTATTGTCATGAAACCGAAATGTGATATATGTGGATGTTTCTGTGTTGGCCATCTATCAACTGCTAATCTTTTAGTCATTGTTCATAGCTGGTTTAGTGTATTTCTACTGGGTTGTGGCTCACCCTTTATGGGACATCATTTTCAGGTACAGGTAGCATGCCACCTCCAAGGACATAGTTTGGGAGGCAGGAGGCTGTCAGGCTTTTTTCGTTTTGTGATCTTTTGGATGTACTACATGTAAATTCAAACCAAGGGCTTAATGTGTAGTTGAGTCAGTACTCTCTTTTTTCTAACCAAGTGTCAACTTGGAAAGTTGTAAGCCCGTAGGGCATTTGCCTTTGTTGTTAACATGTAATACTCATTGTAAAGAACTACTCTGATGAATAGAAGAATATTTATCTTTTATACCAATGCATGTCTAAATTGATGGGTTTTAATGTTATTATTTTGGGGGCGTTACATAAGCAAAGTTAGTTTGAGTTAAACTTGGCCGCTTAAGCAAATGAAACAATTAGCGGTCTCGGCAATTTTGTTCCTAGAACAAAATAGAGAATGATGGAGAAAGACTGAGAAAGGTAGAGAGAAACATTCTTCATCAGAGGTAGAAGAGAAAGTTAGAGAAAAGAAAAAATAATAGGAAAGATAATGAAAGGGAATTCAAATTCATCCCTTTGGACTTAAGAATTGAACACTTAGTTGATTTAGAAAACCTTAAATGAGGTGCTCAAGTTTAACTAATATCCTTATGCTGCAATTACTCAGAAACTTCTATTTCTTAGAGGCTATGCAAGGTTAGTTTGAATTAAACTTGGCCACATAAGCAACTGAAACAATTAGTGGCCTAAACCAATTGGTTCATTGAACAAAACAGTTGATGGAGAAAGACAGAGAAAGGTAGAGAGAAACATTCGTCTTGAGAGGTAGAAGAGAAAGTTAGAGGAAAGAAACAGTAATAGGAAAGAAAGCAATGAGAATTCAAGCTCACCGTTTTGGGCTTGTGAATTGAACACTTAAGTGAATTAAAAAACCTTAAATGAGGTGCTTAAGTTAAACTAATATCGTTAAGCTACAATTACTCAGAAAATTCTCTTTCTTAGTGTCTAAGTGTAGTTAGTTTGAGTTAAACTTGGTTGCTTAAGCTAATAAAACAATTAGTGGCCTAAGCTAATTAGCTTCTGGAACAAAATAGAGAAGGATGGAGAAAGTTCGAGAGAAACATTCTTCTTTAGAGGTAGAATAGAAAGTTAGATAAAAGAAAGAGTAATAGGAAGGAAATTAAAGAGAATTCAAATTCATCACTTTGGACTTGGGAATTGGGCACTTAGGCGATTTAGAATACCTTAAAAGTACCCTTAAAAAAAAAAGAAAACAAAAACCACTAAACGAGTTGATTAAGTTTTAAACTAATACCATTACTCAAAAAATTCTCTTTCTTAGCGGTTAAGCAAGGTTAGTCTGAGTTAAAATTGACCACTTAAGCAAAGGAAACAATTAGTGGCTAAGCTAATTAGTGCCTAAATAGAGAAGGAGGGAGAAAGTTTGTGAGGAACATTCTTCTTGAGAGCTAAAAGAGGAAGTTAGAGAAAAGAAAGAGAAACGGGAAGAAAATGAAGGGGAATTCAAATTCATCCTTTTGTACTTGACAACTGAACACTTAGGCCATTTTCAAAACCTTAAATGAGGTGCTTAAGTTAAACAACTAGCGTTAATCTACAATTACTCAGAATTTTTTTTGTTAGAGGCTAAGCAACGTTAGTTTGAGTTAAACTTGCCCACTTAAGCTAACAAAACAATTAGGGGCCTAAGCTAATTAGTTCTCGAACAAAATAGAGAATGACGGAGAAGGACGAAGAAAGTTACAGAGAAACATTAATCTTGAGAGGTAGAAGAGAAAGTCATACAAAAGAAAGAGAAATAGGAAGAAAATCAAAGAGAATTCAAATTCATCCTTTTAGACTTGAGAATTGAACACTTGTGTGACATAGAAATCCTTAAATGAGGTGCTTACATTAAACTAATGTCGGTAAGATACAATTACACAAAAAATTCTATTTCTTGAAGGAGGCTAGGTTAGTTTGAATTAAACTTGGCCACTCAAGCTGATGAAACCATTAGTGGCCTAAGCTAGTTAGTTCCTAGAACAAAATAGAGAAGGATGGAGAAGGACATAGAAGGTTAGAGAGAAACATTCTTCTTGAGAGCTAGAAGAGAAAGTTAGAGAATAGAAAGAGAAGTAGGAAGAAAATCAAAGGGAACTAAAATTCATCTTTTTGGATTTGAGAATTGAACACTTAGGTAACTTAGAAAACCTTAAATGAGATTATTAAGCAAAACTAATATCGTTAAACTAATATTACTTAGAAAATTCTATTTCTTAGAGGCTAAGTAAGGTTAGTTTGAGTTAAACTAGGCAACTTAAGTTAATGAAAACAATTGGTGGCCTAAGGAAATTAGTTCCTAGAACAAAATAGAGTAGGACGGAGAAAGTTAGACAGAAACATTCTTCTTGAGAGCCAGAAGAGAAAGTTAGAGAAAAGAAAGAGAAATAGGAAGAAAATCATAGGGCAATCAAATTCACCATTTTGGACTTGAGAATTGAACACTCAGGCGATTTAGAAAACCTTAAATGTGGTGCTTGCGTTAAACTCATATCGTTATGCAACAATTACTTTGAAAATTCTCTTTCTCAGAGGCTAAGCAAAGCAAGTTTCAGTTAAACTTGGCGTTTTAGCAAATGAAACAATTAGTGGCCTAAGCTAATTAGTTCCCAGAACATAAAAGATAAAGATGGAGAAGGACGGAGAAAGTTATAGAGAAACATTCTTTTTGAGAGCTGGAAGAGAAAGTTATAGAATAGAAAGAGATATAGGAAGAAAATCAAAGGGAATTCAAATTCATCTTTTCGAACTTGAGAATTGAACACTTAGGTGATTTAGAAAACCTTAAATGAGGTGATTAAGCTAAACTAATATCATTAAAGTAATATTACTCAGGAAATTCTATCTCTAAGAGGTTAAGCAAGGTTCATTTGAGTTAAACAAGGCAACTTCGGCTAATGAGACAATTAGTGGCCAAAGTTAATTAGTTCCCAGAACAATGTAGAGAAGTATAGAAAAGGACAAAGAAGGACGGAGAAAGTCAGATAGAAGCTTTCTTCTTGAAAGCTAGATGAGAAAGACGGACGAAAGAAAGAGAAATTGGAAGAAAATTATTGCGAATTCAAATTCATCCATTTGGACTTGACTTTTGAAAACATAGTGATTAACAAAACCTTAAACTAGGTGCATAAATTAAACAAATATCGTTATGCTACAATTACTCAGAAAATTCTCATTCTTAGGGGCTAAGCAAGGTTAGTTTGAGTTAAACCTGGTCACTTTAACTAATAAAACAATTAATGGCCTAGGCTAATTATTTCCTATAACTAAATAGAGAAGGACGGAGAAAGTTAGAGAGAAACTTTGTTCCTAAGAGCTAGAAGAGAAAGTTAGAGAAAGAGGAAGAAGATCAGAGAATTCAAATTCAACATTTTAGACTTGAGAATTGAAAAATTAGGTGATTTAGAAAAAGCTTAAATGAGGTGCCTATGTTAAACTAATATCGATTTGCCACAATTACTTTGAAAATTCCCTTTCTTAGAGGCTAAGCAAGGTTAGTTTGAGTTAAATTTGGCCACTTAAGCTGATGAAATAATTAGTGGCCTAAGGTAATTAGTTCCTAGAACAACATCAGGATGGAGAAGGGCGGAGAAAGTTAGAGAGAAACATTCTTCTTGAGAGTTACAAAAGAAAGTTCGAGAAAAGAGAGAGAAATAGGAAGAAAATCCAATGGGATTCAAATTCCACATTTTGGATTTAAGTATTGAAGACTTAAGTCATTTAGCAAACCTTACGTGGGGTGTTTAAGTTAAACTAATATTGTTAAGCTACAATTACTCAGAAAATTCTCTTTCTTAGAGGCTAAGCATGGTTAGTTTAAGTTAAACTTGGCTACTTAAGCTAATGAAACAATTAGCGGTCTAGGCAATTCAGTTCCTAGAACAAAATGGAGAAGTATGGAGAAAGTTAGATAGAGACATTCTTCTTGACAAAGCGTAGTGCCAAAATTGGAGCTTTCTTTTGGTCTGGTACTGATCTTAAAAAACATAGTGCCAAAATTGCTTCGGATAAGGTTTACAGCCCTAAAAATGAGGGTGGCCTTGGCTTTAAATCTTTAGACATTTGGAATAGGGCTACCATTGCTAAGCATATCTGGTTCCTGTTTTCTGGAGGTGAGAAATCTATGTGGTGCCAATGGGTGAAATCCTACTTACTTAAAGGCAAGAGTTTCGGGAAAGTCAGGGTCCCTAATGACCCTTCCTTCTTGGGTCTGGAGGAAGATTTTATCTCTTAGGGATGCTGTGTCTCCCCTTATCCTGCATAAGATTGGTAGAGGTAACTCTACTTTTTTATGGCATGATAATTGGCATCCCCGTGGTGATAGAATCTTGTATGATTCCCGTCTCAACAGTGAGGCTAAAGTCAGTCAGATTGTTGATGGGAATTCCTGGAAATGCCCTATTCCTAATTCTTCGGAAATAGGAAGATTTGATCTCATCTACCCCTAGTAGCTGCACCCCTAATTCTTCTAGGAATGACCAACCTTTTTGGCAATTAAGCTCTGATGGTGATTTTTCCGTTAACTCAGCCTGGAATCACTGGAGGAGCAAATTTGATGTTGTGGCCTGGCACACTCTTCTTTTGGGGCCTCGTATGATTCCTAGGGTCAGTTTTATTGTTTGGATGGCAATTCATGAAAGATTAAATACTGGGGATTGTTTGCAATTGTTTGGCTTGTCCCCTAATCCAAGCTTTCCTTTCTGTCAATACCATGCTAAGAGCCAATCCCATTTATTCTTTAACTACATCTTTGCTTCTAGAATTTGGGAAGCTCTTAAAGCTAATTGCAATGTAAATTGGGCCTAATTTCCATTGGCCTCACGTCCTAACCTATATCACCAAAGAGACCAAGGGCAAATCATTGCGTTCTATAATCCTTAAGCTTACTTTACTTTGCTCTATTTACCAAATTTCGCTTGAAAGGAATAATAGAATCTTTAATAAGGAACACAAACCTGAAGAGGTGGTTACTAACTCAATTGTTCATATGATTAGAGGTAGACTTCTATCTATCACCAATTTGCCTAGATCTACGGAGGATAGCTGGTACATTGCGTAGTGGAATCTTCCCAACACAATCTTAAAGCCCCAATCTCCAGGAATGGGAGGGCTGCTGAGTGGTGTGAGTTCACCATAAGAGGGCTGAGTGAAGGACAACAATTCAGAGTGTTTATCTAACTATTTTTTACTTTGTGTAGTGGCAAGTGGAGCTAAATAGAGTGCCTAAGTTGAGGGTTGAGTGTCGTGAGAAAATATTCAAAGATTGACTGGTGAGAGAATAAATTGTGAAATGAACTTCTTATGTTCAAGCTAATCAATATCTTAGCCTGCAAATACAAATGTACAATATATTGTGTGTTTTCTTTGCATGCTAAAGTGTGGTTTCAATTACAAAATGGTGTGTAATATTTGCATTTTCATTCTTTGGTGGCAAATTCTCCTGAACAACAACCAATTGGCCATCATTTGGACGGTGGCAATCAAAAGTTTATCTTCATGGAAGAATCTACTATGCTGGACAACATTCACTGGTTGTTGTGTACATTGGTTCCGATGATCTATGCTGGGATAACAGTTTTGGAGACACAAAGACCAGGCTGCATGCTCCGCCAGTCTACGTGGAAAATCCACAAATGGAAAATTCTTTGTCTTTCATTTCTGCATTGTAATTGTTCTTTTTTCTTTGGCATGTGTATAGTCTAAAACTGGCTGGTGTTTTGTTTCCCTATCCCTACGGGTTGTGTTTGGAATTTTATTTTTTAACTTTACTTTTACGTTATGGTTGGGGCTACATGCATGTGCTGCTATGGAAAATTACCCAGATAAGTTTGTTTTAGTGTTATAGAAGCTGGATTGTGCAGGCAAACCTGCTATTGTGGAAGAATAGTTCAAGTGCCATCATTTTACTGTCAAGGACATGTTTTTCCTGGAACACAATGCTTCTGATTGTACTCGTCCTTGGCTGCTACTGGTTGGTTTATTCTCTTGTTCATTCTCCCTATCTCTAGTTATATATGGATAGTGAGCAGGTTGTAAGGCCCTAAGTTTTTTGTTTGGTTTTAAGTTTTCTGGCTCTCTTTAGCTTTAGTGAGTTTGTAGGTTTGTTTTGTTTTTATTTTGTTTGGTGGTCTTGTTTAGTTGTGGTAGGCCTGGGGAGTTCCCCTGGTAGTCGTGTAAAATTTATTGTTTTATTTATGTCTTATTCACTCCCCCCCCCCAAAAAAAAAAAGAAAAACAAAAGAAAAAGAGAAAAGAAAGAAAATTAGGATGAAAATCACAGGGAATTCAAATCATCCTTTTGGACTTGAGAATTGAACGATTTGCTGATTTAGAAAAACTTAGATGAGGTACTTAAGTTAAACTAATATCGTTATGCTATAACTACTCAGAAAATTCTCTTTCTTAGAGGCTAAGCAAGGTTAGTTTGAGTTAAACTTGGCCACTTAAGCTAGTGAAACAATTAACAGCCGAAGCTATTTAGTTCCTAGAACAGAATAGAGAAGGAAGGAGAAGGACGGAGAAAGTCAGAGAGGAACATTCCTTCTGGAGATCTAGAAGAGAAAGTTTGAAAAAAAGAAAGAGAAATAGGAAGAAAATGAAAAGGAATTCAAGTTCATCATTTTGGATTTGAGAATTGAACGCTTATATTCACCCAAAAAAATTGGACGCTTAGGTGATTTAGATACCTTAAATGAGGTGCTTAAGTTGAACTAATTTCCTTAAGCTACAGTGACTCATAAAATTCTCTTTCTTAGAGGCTAAGCAAGGTTAGTTTGAATTAAACTTGGCCGCTTAAGCAAATGAAACAATTAGCGGTCTAGGCAATTTTTTTCCTAGAACAAAATAGAGAATGATGGAGAAGGACTGAGAAAGGTAGTGAGAAACATCCTTCATCAGAGGTAGAAGAGAAAGTTAGAGAAAAGTTGGGTTATTGTGTCTTATGTTGTTTTGGTGTGTACCCCTTTTACGGGTGCTGTAGTAGTTTAAGTTGGTTTCGCTTTTTTTTCTTTGTTGTTGGTCGTGCTTGGGGTATGCCCCATGTAAACTTGTATAATTTCATTGTCTTTATTTTATGACTTACTTACCCAAAAAAAGTTGGAGAAAAGAAAAAATAATAGGAAAGAAAATCAAGGGGAATTGAAATTTATCCCTTTGGACTTAAGAATTGAACACTTAGTCGATTTAGAAAATCTTAAATGAGGTGCTTAAGTTTAACTAATATCCTTATGCTACAATTACTTAGAAACTTCTATTTCTTAGAGGCTATGCAAGGTTAGTTTGAATTAAACTTGGCCACACCACATAAGCAACTGAAACAATTAGCGGCCTAAACCAATTGGTTCATTGAACAAAACAGTTGATGGAGAAGGACAAAGAATGGTAGAGAGAAACATTCATCTTGAGAGGTAAAAGAGAAAGTTAGAGAAAAGAAACCGTAATAGGAAAGCAAGCGATGAGAATTCAAGCTCATCGTTTTGGCCTTGTGAATTGAACACTTAAGTGAATTAGAAAACCTTAAATGAGGTGCTTAAGTTAAACTAATATCGTTAAGCTACAATTACTCAGAAAATTCCTTTTCTTAGAGTCTAAGCAAGGTTAGTTTGAGTTAAACTTTGTTGCTTAAGCTATCAAAACAATTAGTGGCCTAAGCAAATTAGCTTCTGGAACCAAATCGAGAAGGATGGAGAGAGTTAGAGAGAAACATTCATCTTGAGAGGTAGAATAGAAAGTTGGAGAAAAGAAAGAGTAATAGAAAGGAAATCAAAGAAAATTCAAATTCATCATTTTGGACTTGGGAATTTAACACTTAGGCGATTTAGAATACCTTAAAAGTACCCTCCCAAAAAAAAAAAAAAAAACCACTAAATGAGTTGATTAAGTTTTAAACTAATATCGTTACTCAAAAAATTCTCTTTCCTAGAGGCTAAGCGAGGTTAGTCTGAGTAAAACTTGACCACTTCAGCAAAGGAAACAATTAGTGCCTAAGCTAATTAGTGCCTAAATAGAGAATGATGGAGAAAGTTTGTGTGGAACATTCTTCTTGAGAGCTAAAAGACGAAGTTAGAGAAAAGAAAGATAAACAGGAAGAAAATGAAAGGGAATTCAAATTCATCCTTTTGTACTTGACAACTGAACACTTAGGCCATTTTGAAAACCTTAAATGAGGCGCTTAAGTTAAACAACTAGCGTTAAGCTGCAATTACTCAGAATTTTTTTTGTTAGAGGCTAAGCAACGTTAGTTTGAGTTAAACTTGCCCACTTAAGCTAACGAAACAATTAGGGCCTAAGCTAATTAGTTCTCGAACAAAATAGAGAAGGACGGAGAAGGACGGAGAAAGTTACAGAGAAACATTCTTCTTGAGAGGTCGAAGAGAAAGTCATACAAAAGAATAAGAAATAGGAAGAAAATCAAAGAGAATTCAAATTCATCCTTTCAGAGTTGAGAATTGAACACTTATGTGACTTAGAAAACCTTAAATGAGGTGCCTACGTTAAACTAATGTCGGTAAGATACAATTACACAAAAAATTATATTTCTTGGAGGAGGCAAGGTTAGTTTGAGTTAAACTTGGCCACTCAAGCTAATGAAACCATTAGTGGCCTAAGCTAATTAGTTCCTAGAACAAAATAGAGAAGGATGGAGAAGGACAGAAAAGGTTAGAGAGAAACATTCTTCTTGAGAGTTAGAAGATAAAGTTAGAGAATAGAAAGAGAAGTAGGAAGAAAATCAAAGGGAATTAGAATTCATCTTTTTGGATTTGAGAATTGAACACTTAGGTAATTTAGAAGACCTTAAATGAGATGATTAAGCAAAACTAATATCGTTAAACTAATATTACTTAGAAAATTCTATTTCTTAGAGGCTAAGTAAGGATAATTTGAGTTAAACTAGGCAACTTAAGCTAATGAAAACAATTGGTGGCCTAAGGAAATTAGTTCCTAGAACAAAATAGAGTAGGACGAAGAAAGTTAGACAGAAACATTCTTCTTGAGAGCGAGAAGAGAAAGTTAGAGAAAAGAAAGAGAAATAGGAAGAAAATCATAGGGCATTCAAATTCACCATTTTGGACTTGAGAATTGAACACTCAGGTGATTTAGAGAACCTTAAATGAGGTGGTTGCGTTAAACTAATATCGCTATGCAACAATTACTCTGAAAATTCTCTTTCTTAGAGGCTAAGCAAAGCTAGCTTCAGTTAAACCTGGCCACTTGAGCAAATGAAACAATTAGTGGCCTAAGCTAATTAGTTCCCAGAACATAAAAGATAAAGATGGAGAAGGACAGAGAAAGTTATAGAGAAACATTCTTCTTGAGAGCTGGAAGAGAAAGTTAGAGAATAGAAAGAGAAATAGGAAGAAAATCAAAGGGAATTCAAATTCATCTTTTCGGACTTGAGAATTGAACACTTAGGTGATTTAGAAAACCTTAAATGAGGTGATTAAGCTAAACTAATATCAATGAAGTAATATTACTCAGGAAATTCTATCTCTAAGAGGTTAAGCAAGGTTCATTTGAGTTAAACTAGGCAACTTCAGCTAATGAGACAATTAGTGGCCTAAGTTAATTAGTTCCCAGAACAAGGTAGAGAAGGATAGAGAAGGACAGAGAAGGATGGAGAAAGTTAGATGGAAACTTTCTTCTAGAAATCTAGATGGGAAAGTTGGAGGAAAGAAAGAGAAATAGGAAGAAAATTAAAGCAATTTCAAATTCATCCATTTGGACGTGACTTTTGAAAACATAGGTGATTAACAAAACCTCAAATTAGGTGCTTAAATTAAACAAATATCGTTACGCTACAATTACTCAGAAAATTCTCATTCTTAGAGGCTAAGCAAGGTTAGTTTGAGTTAAACATTGCCACTTTAACTAATAAAACAATTAATGGCCTAGGCTAATTATTTCCTATAACTAAATAGAGAAGGACGAAGAAAGTTAGAGAGAAACATTGTTCCTGAGAGCTAGAAGAGAAAGTTAGAGAAAGAGGAAGAAGATCAGAGAGAATTCAAATTCAACCTTTTAGACATGAGAATTGAACAATTAGGTGATTTAGAAAAAGCTTAAATGAGTGGCCTAAGTTAAACTCATATCGTTAAGCCATAATTACTTTGAAAATTTCCTTTCTTAGAGGCTAAGCAAGGTTAGTTTGAGTTAAACTTGGCCGCTTAAGCTGATGAAATAATTAGTGGCCAAAGGTAATTAGTTCCTAGAACAACATAGGGATGGAGAAGGGCGGAGAAAGTTAGAGAGAAACATTCTTCTTGAGAGCAACAAAAGAAAGTTAGAGAAAAGAGAGAGAAATAGGAAGAAAATCCAATGGGATTCAAATTCCTCATTTTAGATTTGAGTGTTGAAGACTTAGGTCATTTAGAAAAACCTTACGTGGGGTGTTTAAGTTAAACTAATATTGTTAAGCTACAATTACTCAAAAAATTCTTTTTCTTAGAGGCTAAGCATGGTTAGTTTGAGTTAAACTTGGCCACTTAAGCTAATGAAACAATTGGCGGTCTAGGCAATTTAGTTCCTAGAACAAAATGCAGAAGTATGGAGAAAGTTAGAGAGAAACATTCTTCTTGACAAAGCATAGTGCCAAAATTAGAGCTTTCTTTTGGTCTGGTACTAATCTTTTTTTTTTTTGGGTGAATAAGAAAGAAATAAAACCAAAAAATTTACACAAATACAAAGGGCATACCCCAGGCCCTACCACTACTTACAAGAAGAAACCAACACACACAAAAAAAAACCAGCAGCCACTAAACGCATTAATCCAAAGGCATGTTCACCAAGTGACCGAACATAACAGATATTATGTTCAAGACCCATATCTCAAACAGGTATGGGACTTGCACAAAAATCATATTAGTTCCAAGAAAGCACAAATCTGGAATTCCCCAAGACCTAGCGTGAGGGTACACAAAACCAACCCAGTTCTTAATCCTAATTACATCCAAGAAAAAGTACCAAATACAAACCAAAAGGAGAAAAACTAAATAAACAAACTTGGTAACCAACAACCGGAAAGAGAATATATACATCCAAATATAAAAACTACTTGTAAACCCACTAATCACGGCTCCAATTGCTGCCATAGGTGAGAAGCTGCACCAAACCGAATTGCAGCCACCTCCACACCACCAATACCTACATATGAACCTGTTCAAGAACCATATCCCAGCACAGATAGGGGTCTTGCACCGAAACAGTACCATCCCAAGGTTGCACCAAACTGAGCTGAAGATAAAACCCATCGTGAGAATCCACAGAACCAGCCCAGATCTAGGCCCAAACACAGGCCGAAAGTACACAACTGCCCAAAATGAAAAGGGACAGTTATATGATAGCCAAAAATTACAGACAAAAAGAATATACAATCCGAATAAAAACAACCAAAGAGCCCACTGTAATGTCTTGATAAGGCGCAGTTTGCTGCCATCACCAAAGAACATTTCTCAGCAGCATACATCTGCCGAGAAGGGCGCAAATTGCAGCCACCTCTACACCATCCGACAAGGATCACCAGAACCTGTATAATGCGAAGCAATAGGTGTCTGCCAAGCCAATATATATAATCATAAAGGAGAAGAAAAATCATACACAATATATGGGGCCTCTCATCACTCAACCCACATCTAAGAATGACACTCCACACATTATGATATCTCACATCACTCGGCCCTCTTCTCACCAACTCACTCATCATCACCACTAAAGCAATAACGAGAAGAGCTTCCTTACCCTACATATTAAAATTATAGCATATAATAGAGATTAGAAAATATACTTTGTACAATCTCCCATCACTCGACCCACAATTTAAGAAGTGAATATCCTTTCTCACACCACTTGGCCCACAATGAGCATCGCCTCAACTTGCATTAATGTATAGATTCATCAACAGAATTGTGGCAGACCTCCAAAGAACCATCCTACAAAAGAACACCCACATTAGAAACTAACTACATATGCTCCCCATCACTCAACCCTCAATATTGTAGGTCTCACCACACTCAAATTCCCCCTAGCCATGCCAGTGGAGGGCTCCGTCATGATAGTAGATGATAGATGCCATTGTTGCAAGTACCAGCTATCACCTACAGAGATAGTTATATTATGCATAAACATCATCCTACCACGAACCATTTGCATGACCATTCTGATCTTAAAAAACATAGTGCCAAAATTGCTTGGGATAAGGTTTGCAGCCCTAAAAATGAGTGTGGCCTTGGCTTTAAATCTTTAGACATTTGGAATAGGGCTTCCATTGCTAAGCATACCCGGTTCCTGTTTTCTGGAGGTGAGAAATCTATGTGGTGCCAATGGGTGAAATCCTACTTACTTAAAGAAAAGAGTTTCTGGAAAGTCAGGGTCTCTAATGACCCTTCCTTCTTGGGTCTGGAGGAAGATTTTATCTCTTAGGGATGTTGTGTCTCCTCTTATCCTGCATAAGATTTGTAGAGGTAACTCTACTTTTTTATGGCATGATAATTGGCATCCACTTGGTCCCCTTTGGCATAAGTATGGTGATAGAATCTTGTATGATTCCCGTCTCAACAGTGAGGCTAAAGTCAGTCAGATTGTTGACAGGAATTCCTGGAAATGGCCTATTCCTAATTCTTCAGAAATAGGAAGATTTGATCTTATCTACCCCCAGTAGCTGCACCCCTAATTCTTCTAGGAATGATCAACCTTTTTGGCAATTAAGCTCTGATGGTGATTTTTCCGTTAACTCAGCCTGGAATCACTAGAGGAGCAAATTTGATGTTGTAGCCTGGCACACTCTTCTTTTGGGTCCTCATATGATTCCTACGGTCAGTTTTATTGTTTGGATGGCTATTCATGAAAGATTAAATACTGGGGATCATTTGCAATTGTTTGGCTTGTCCCCTAATCCAAGCTTCCCTTTCTGTTAATACCATACTGAGAGCCATTCCCATTTATTCTTTAACTGCATCTTTGCTTCTAGAATTTGGGAAGCTCTTAAAGCTAATTGCAATGTGAATTGGGCCTAATCTCCAATGGCCTCCCGTTTTAACCTTTGTCACCAAAGAGACCAAGGGCAAATCATTACGTTCTATAATCCTTAAGCTTACTTTACTTTGCTCTATTTACCAAATTTGGCTTGAAAGGAATAATAGAATCTTTAATAAGGAACACAAACCTGAAGAGGTGGTTACTAACTCAATTGTTCATATGATTAGAGGTAGACTTCTATCTGTCACCAATTTGCTTAGATCTACGGGGGATAGGTGGTACATTGCTCAGTGGAATCTTCCCAACACAATCTTAAAGCCCCAATCTCCAGGAAAGGGAGGGCTACTGAGTGGTGTGAGTTCACCATAAGAGGGTTGAGTGAAGGAGAGCAATTCAGAGTGTTTATCTAACTGTTTTTTACTTTGTGCAGTGGCAAGTGGAGCTAAATAGAGTGCCTAAGTTGAGGGTTGACTGTCGTGAGAAAATATTCAAAGATTGACTGGTGAGAGAATAGGGTGTGAAATGAACTTCTTATGTATGAGCTAATCAATATCTTAGCTTGCAAATACAAATGTACAATATATTGTGTGTTTTCTTTGCATGCTAAAGTGTGGTTTCAATTACAAAATGGGGTGTAATATTTGCATTTTCATTCTCTGGTGGCAGATTCTCTTGAATAACAACCAATTGGCCTTCATTTGGGATGGTGGCTATCAAAAGTTTATCTTCATGGAAGAATCTGCCGTGCTGGACAACATTCACTGGTTGTTGTGTACATTGGTTCCGATGATCTATGCTGGGATAGGAGTTTTGGAGACACAAAGACTAGGCTGCATGTTGCGCCAGTCTACGTGGAAAATCCTCAAATGGAAAATTCTTTGTCTTCCATTTCTGCATTGTAATAGTTCTTTTTTCTTTGGCATGTGTACAGTCTAAAACTGGCTGGTGTTTTGTTTCCCTATCCCTGCGGGTTGTGTTGTGAATTTTATTTTTTAACTTTATTTTTACCTTTTGGTTGGGGCTACATGCACGTGCTTCTATGTAAAATTACACAGATAAGTTTTTTTTGGTGTTATAGAAGCTGGATTGTGCAGTCAAACCTGCTACTATGGAAGAATAGTTCAAGTGCCATCATTTTGTTGTCAAGGGCATGTTTTCCCTGGAACACAATGCTTCTGATTGTACTCGTGCTAGGCTGCTGCTGGTTGGTTTATTCTCTAGTTGATTCTCTCTATCTCTAGTTATATATAGATAGTTGCAGGTTGTAAGGCCCTAGTTTTTTTGTTTTTTTTAAGTTTTCTGGCTCTCTTTAGCTTTAGTGAGTTTGTAGGTTTCTTTTGTTTTTATTTTGTTTGGTGATCTTGTTTAGCTATGGTAGGCCTGGGGCGTTCCCCTTGAAGTCGTGTAAATTTTCCTGTTTTATTTATGCCATATTCAATGCCCCCCTCCCAAAAAAAAAAAAAACAAAAGAAAAAGAGAAGATAAAGTTAGAGAAAAGAAAGAAAATTAGGATGAAAATCACAGGGAATTCAAATTCATCCTTTTGGACTTGAGAATTGAACGCTTTGCTGATTTAGAAAAACTTACATGAGGTACTTAAGTTAAACTAATATCGTTATGCTATAATTACTCAAAAAATTCTCTTTCTTAGAGGCTAAGCAAGGTTAGTTTGAGTTAAACTTGGCCACTTAAGCTAATGAAACAATTAACGGCCAAAGCTATTTAGTTCCTAGAACATAATAGAGAAGGAAGGAGAATGACAGAGAAAGTCAGAGAGGAACATTCCTTCTTGAGATCTAGGAGAAAAAGTTTGAAAAAAAGAAAGAGAAATAGGAAGAAAATGAAAAGGAATTCAAGTTCATCATTTTGGATTTGAGAATTGAACGCTTTTATTCACCGAAACAAAATTGAACGCTTAGGTGATTTAGATACCTTAAATGAGGTGCTTAAGTTGAACTAATTTCCTTAAGCTACAATGACTCATAAAATTCTCTTTCTTAGAGGCTAAGCTAGGTTACTTTGAGTTAAAGTTGGCCACTTTGGCAAATGAAACAATTAGCGGTGTAGGCAATTTTGTTCCGAGAACAAAATAGAGAATGATGGAGAAGGACTGAGAAAGGTAGAGAGAAACATCCTTCATCAAACGAAGAAGAGAAAGTTAGAGAAAAGAAAAAATAATAGAAAAGAAAATCAAAGGGAATTCAAATTCATCCATTTGGACTTAAGAATTGAACACTTAGTTGATTTAGAAAACCTTAAATGAGGCGCTTAAGTTTAACTAATATCCTTATACTACAATTACTCCGAAACTTCTATTTCTTAGAGGCTATGCAAGGTTAGTTTGAATTAAACTTGTCCACATAAGCAACTGAAACAATTAGCGACCTAAACCAATTGGTTCATTGAACAAAACCGTTGATGGAGAATGACAGAGAAAGGTAGAGAGAAACAATCGTCCTGAGAGGTAGAAGAGAAAGTTAGAGAAAAGAAACAGTAATAGGAAATAAAGCAACGGGAATTCAAGCTCATCGTTTTGGACTTGTGAATTGAACACTTAAGTGAATTAGAAAACCTTAAATGAGGTGCTTAAGTTAAACTAATATCGTTAAGTTACAATTACTCAGAAAATTCTCTTTCTTAGAGTCTAAGCAAGGTTAGTTTGAGTTAAACTTGGTTGCTTAAGCTAATAAAACAATTAGTGGCCTAAGCTAATTAGCTTCTGGAACAAAATAGAGAAGGATGGAGAAAGTTCGAGAGAAACATTCTTCTTGAGAGGTAGAATAGAAAGTTAGATAAAAGAAAGAGTAATACGAAGGAAATCAAAGAGAATTCAAATTCATCATTTTGGACTTGGGAATTGAACACTTAGGCGATTTAGAATACCTTAAAAGTACCCTCCCAAAAAAAAAAAAAACCGCTAAACGAGTTGATTAAGTTTTAAACTAATATCATTACTAAAAAAATTCTCTTTCTTAGAGGCTATGCAAGGTTTGTCTGAGTTAAACTTGACCACTTAAGCTAAGGAAACAATTAGTGGCTAAGCTAATTAGTGCCTAAATAGAGAAGGAGGGAGAAAGTTTGTGAGGAACATTCTTCTTAAGAGCTAAAAGTGGAAGTTAGAGAAAAGAAAGAGAAATGAGAAGAAAATGAAGGGGAATTCAAATTCATCCTTCTATACTTGACAACTGAACACTTAGGTCATTTTGAAAACCTTAAATGAGGTGCTTAAGTTAGACAACTAGCGTTAAGCTACAATTACTCAGAACTTTTTTTTGTTAGAGGCTAAGCGACATTAGTTTGAGTTAAACTTGCCCACTTAAGCTAACGAAACAATTAGGGCCTAAGCTAATTAGTTCTCGAACAAAATAGAGAAGGAGGGAGAAGGACGTAGAAAGTTATAGAGAAGCATTCTTCTTGAGAGGCAGAAGAGAAAGTCATACAAAAGAAAGAGAAATAGGAAGAAAATCAAAGAGATTTCAAATTCATCCTTTTAGACTTGAGAATTGAACACTTATGTGACTTAGAAAACCTTAAATGAGGTGCCTACGTTAAACTAATGTCGGTAAGATACAATTACACAGAAAATTCTATTTCTTGGAGGAGGCAAGGTTAGTTTGAGTTAAACTTGGCCACTCAAGGTAATGAAACCATTAGTTGCCTAAGCTAATTAGTTCCTAGTACAAAATAGAGAAGGATAGAGAAGGACAAAGATGGTTCTTCTTGAGAGCTAGAAGAGAAAGTTAGAGAATAGAAAGAGAAGTAGGAAGAAAATCAAAGGGAATTAGAATTCATCTTTTTGGATTTGAGAATTGAACACGTAGGTAATTTAGAAAACCTTAAATGAGATGATTTAGTAAAACTAACATTGTTAAACTAATATTACTTAGAAAATTCTATTTCTTAGAGGCTAAGTAAGGTTAATTTGAGTTAAACAAGGCAACTTAAGCTAATGAAAACAATTGGTGGCCTAAGGAAATTAGCTCCTAGAACAAAATAAAGTAGGACAAAGAAAGTTAGACAGAAACATTCTTCTTGAAAAATAGTTCCCAAGCAGAGTCATGGGTTAGAGAGAGAAGCTCTGACATCTCTCTAGAAAACTCTTGTTTTCTAGGGTTCAATATCTCATTGATTGCCGATGTCTGGAGTTAATGTTTCCCCGGGTAAATTTAATGCGAGTGTTAATGCTTCGATTGGTTCTGTGGTTACACCACTGAACGAGAGTTTTCGTTTGGGAGGTTCAGAGTTAGATATATGGGGTAATACTATTGAAAACACAAGTTTTGTAAGCAACAAGTTTGAGGTTCTGAGTGAGAAATCGATGGACGTGATTGTTTCGTCGACGGTGAGTGAGGTTCGTGTTGGTGCTAGGGCTGAAAGTCCAAACAGAGGTGATCAAGGCGTCGAAACCCTAGATCCACGGGTGGAATTCCAAGAAATGGCCGATCGTATATTTCGATTGAAAGCTTCTTCAATCAATACCATGGAATCGCAGTTAGGGGGCTCATCTGTATCAACACCTCCACTGAAGATGGAGTTGGGTTCGGAAGGTAGGGTTTCATCTCTGAATCCCTTGGATCGGAGGGAGGGTCTTACCGTTATCACGGAGGTTATCAGATCTTACCAAGTGGGGTTATTGGAGCCTATTGTTGAGGAAGAGGGTCCAAGCTTTGCAAACCCAGTGTTGGAGGGTAGGAGAGATAGTGGTTTCCAGACCCCAACTGGGCAGACTTCGAACCCTAGTTGGTCAGAAATAGTTGAGGAAGATGGAAATAGGTTCCAATATCTTCCGGATAGTCTGGATGTTACAAGGGATAGAGGCGAATGTATGAACCGATCTCTGCCTAGTGATCTCAACTTTGTGGATGATAGTCACCATGGAGGACGGGGTAGGGGGGGTACCAGCTATCGTGGGACTAGAGGAGGTCGAGGTGCTACTGGTGGTAATCGAGCCACAGGAGGTGTTGGATCTAATCTTCTACAACCCAGATCGTGGGCAAATGTTGCTGCAGCATCAACACGCTCCAACATTAAACTAAGGTATATCCCACCTACCTCTGTTGATGATGGTGTTGTAGTTAATATGCCTCGTAGATCAGATCCTTTGGAGAAGTGGGACTCTTGCCTTGTTGGGTATTTCATTGACAAGGGGGTTGGGTATAATTATCTGCGAAACAGTGCTTTTGGGTTGTGGAAGAATAAAGGTTTAAAGGAAGTTCTTACAAACGGGGATGGGTTCATGTTTTTCATCTTTGAATCCCCGCAATGTTGTACAGAGGTGCTCGAAGAATGGCCATGGTATATTGGGGGTTATCTATTAATCCTGAAGCAGTGGAAAAGGATGATGAAGCTAGCGAAGGAGAAGTCCACGAAGATTCCAGTTTGGGTAAAGTTTTTTAATGTCCCTTTGGAATACTGGGATCCTGATGGTCTTAGGAGGATAGCTAGTGCCATAGGTACTCCTCTCTTTATGGATCAGCTTACGGCAAGAGGGACTAGGGTGGCTTTTGCGAGAATTTGCATTGAAATAGAGGCAACTTCTAATCTGCCTAGGTATTTCCAGATCAGGTGTGAGGAGGAAGCAGTTCTTATTCGTGTTGAATAACAAGGTTTGCCTTCTATCTGCAAGCATTGTCAGATCTTCAGGCATGAAACAGAGAAGTGTGTATCTAAACAGGTGGCCCATCTTATTTCTCTACAGAAGCAGACTGAGGAAGTTAGTTTTGAGTAGGAGGAGGGTTGGACTACAGTTAATGCCAAGGAGAAAAGGAAGATGGGTGAACCTGACCCTATTCCTATACCTTTAGCTCCTAATGTGCCACTAGATCCTATTCCTTTAGTTCCTATTCAGCCAGCTCCAGAAGGTGGTAGTCCAGGGAATGAAGTCCCACCAACCCTAGTGGTGGAAGGTTCTACCTCTGAGGAGGAATCAAGCCAATCAGTGGAAGTTGTTGGGTCAGAATCCAATGATGTGCACTTGTTTAAGGATAGTGTGTTGGAACTTACAAAGAAAATTTTTCCAAATGCGGCTGAGTACCTGGAGACTATAACAGCTAATGTCTCGTCAGCAAGAGATAAAACTCAGGTTGCAGTTCAAGGTAACAAGACACCTCCAGTGCATAAGGGTAAGTCCTCTGGCAAAGGTAGCAGCAGCTAGAGGAAAAAGAAAAGGTAACCCTTTTGGTTGGTTGTGGGTACCATGTTTTTGTGTAAGTTTCCAATGACTTTTAAAATTGCTTCTTGGAATGCTAGGGGGTTGAATGAACCTTCAAAATAAAAAGAAATTAAAAATCTTGTGCTGAATGAAAATATTTCTGTCATTGGTGTTTTGGAGACCAAAATCAAACATTGTAGTGAAATAAAGGTTTTTAAGAATTGTTTTGGTAATTGGTCCTTTTTGTCTAACTCACAACCAACTGAAACGGGTAGGGTGTGGGTGTGCTAGGATAATGAGGTGTGTAATATTAATTTGGTTTTGATGTCCAACCAGCATATTTTTTGTGAAATCCAAGTTTTGGCCACAAATGAATGTTTCTTTGCTACGTTTGTGTATGCGGAAAATAACATTCTTTGAGGAAAATATTTTTTGAAGAAATGTCTCGGATATCCCACTCTAAGTCCAATTTCCTGTGCTCTTTCCTAGGGGATTTTAATGCTATCCATCACCCTCAGGAAAAAGTAGGGGCCTCTTTGTCTTGGTCTAATGATAATGAGGAATTCAACTATTATATCAATTCTTCGGAGTTGATGGATCTTTCTTATGGGGGTTGTCAGTTTACTTGGGCTAATAAGAGAGGGGTTGCGGCTTATATTGCTACTAAGATCGATAGAGTGCTTGTTAATGATTCCTGGTTAGCTAAGTTCCTTGAGTCTTCTATTTCTTTTCTTCCTTCTGGTATCTCTAACCACTCTCTTGTAGTGGTGAATGTCAGTGGTACGTTGTCTTCCTTTAAGAAGCCTTTCAAATACTTTGACTTTTGGGCTAGTCACCCAGATTTCCTGTCTACTGTGAATGCTTCTTGGGTCCAGTACGTGAGAGGGGTTCCTATGTTTAGGGTGTGTCAGAAATTGAAAAATCTTAAGCGTGCTCTTAAACTGCTGAACAAGAAAGATTTTAGTGATATTTCTATTAGAGTTCGGATCTCGAAGGCTAGTTTGGATTCGGTTCAAGCTAAACTTGATAAAGATCCCTTGAATGGTGCCCTTCAGACTCAGGAGAGGGAGGAGTATAAGAAGTATTGTGACCTTAGCAAAGTGGAGAAGAGCCTTGCTCTTCAAAAGTCTAGAATCTAATGGCTTGGGCTAGGAGATAGTAACAGTGGCTTCTTTTTTAGATCTGTGAGGAATAACATTAACAGAGGGAAAATTCTTAGTGTTGACATGGGGGATGGCACTTGTTCTTCCGATAGCAGTGATATTCATAATACCTTTGGCCAGTTTCATACCAACCTGTTTGGTTCCCCTTTTGTGGATCATTATAATGGCCTTGATCGGATAAAGGCTTTGGTTAAAACCAAAGTTTCTTTATCTCAATCGGTTATGCTTGCTAGGCCTGTGTCTGATGATGAGATTAAGGAGGTCTTTTGGTCTCTTAAGGCTAATAAGGCTTCGGGCTATCCACCCAAAAAAAATAAGGCTTCGGGCCCTGATGGTTATTCTGCGGGTTTTTTCAAGAGCTCTTGGGGTATTGTGGGCAAGGAGGTAACTCTAGCTATTCGATCCTTTTTCGAAACTGGGAAACTCCTTTATGAAATTAACAATACTATCATTGCTCTTATTCCTAAGATCCCTAATCCTTCTAAGGTTGGGGACTATAGACCCATCTCATGCTGTAATACCATCTATAAGTGCATTGCGAAAATCATTGCTAATAGGGTTAACCTTGTTCTTCCAGACCTTATTGATCCTGTGCAGTCTGCCTTTGTCCAAGGTAGAAAAATTTCTAATAATATCTTCTTGTCCCAAGAAATCATGAGAGGGTACCATAGGAGCTCTAACTCTCATAGATGTGCCTTGAAAGTGGACATTATGAAAGCTTATGACAATGTTAGATGGGAGTTTATTCTTGATATTTTATCTGCTATGGACTTTCCTCCTTTGATGATTTCTTGGATTTAAGGCCTGTATGACCAGCCTCTCTTTCTCCATTTGTATTAATGGTAGCCTCCATGGGTACTTTAAAGGGGCTAGAGGGCTTAGACAAGGGGACCCTATGTCCCCTTACTTGTTTGTTCTGGCTATGGAAGTCCTTACTAGAATTCTTGCTGAGAAAGCTAGCAGTCCTTTGTTTCATTTCCATTGGAGATGTGAGAAAACCAAGATTGTTAACCTTTGTTTTGCCGATGATCTAATGATCTTTAGTAAAGGTGATCCTGTTACTGTGAATCTCATTATGCAAGGTTTGGAGGAGTTTAGGACTCTGTTGGGTCTCACTCCTAGTCCTAGCAAAAGTAATATCTACTTCTCTGGTTGTAGTAGTGAGTTTAGAGATGATATTCTTAGGATCGCTAAGTTTACTGTTGGTACTCTTCCAGCGAAATACTTGAGTGTTCCTTTGATCACCACGAAGCTTGAGGCTACTGATTGTCAAATCCTGGTTGATAGGATTACTAAGAAAGTCAAAAGTCGGACTAACAAGCTTCTCTCTTATGCGGGTAGAGCTCAACATATTCAGACCATTCTTTTTTCTATGCAAGTATATTGGTCTTCTCTTTGTATCCTTCCTAAAAAGGTTATTAGACAGATTGAATGTATCTTGAGATCCTTTCTTTGGTCTGGGGTGGAGTTGAAGAAGCATAGTGCTAAAATCGCGTGGAAGGAGATTTGTAAGCCTAAGAGTGAGGGGGGTTTAGGCTTCAAAGATTTGGGTGTTTGGAACAAGGCGGCTATAGCTAAGCATGTTTGGTTCCTCTTTTCTGGGGGGGAGGGTTCGATGTGGTGCCAATGGGTTAAGTCTTATTTACTCAAAGGCAGGAGTTTTTGGTATGTTAAGATTCCTAGTGACCCCTCTTGGGTCTGGTGGAAAATTCTGTCTCTTAGGAAGATTATCTACCCTCTTATCAACTTTACGATTGGTAATGGGGAGAGAGTTTTTTTGTGGTTTGACAATTGGCATCCCCTTGGTTCCCTCTGGGATAGATTTGGGTATAGGATTCTTTATGATACAGGTCTTCCTTGTGATACCAAAGTTAGTTCCATTGTCTCTAATTCTGCTTGGAATTGGCCAATTGCTAATTCTTGGGAAATCAGGGAATGTATATCATCCACTCCTCCTACTTTTAGGCCTAGTAACGAGACTCAGGATAGACCTTATTGGAAGCTTAACTCTGATGGGCTCTTTTCTATTCATTCTGCTTGGGATTGTTTGAGGGATAAGGGTCCTAAAGTCCCTTGGGCTAATTTGTTATGGGGGTCTCCTTACATTCCTAGGGTCAGCTTTGTGGTTTGGTTGGCTATTCATGAGAGGTTAAATACAAGGGACAGATTGCAAATGTTTGGCCTTGTTTCTCATCCTATCTGCTCTCTCGGTCATGTCCTTGAGGAGAGCCATTCACATCTGTTTTTTAGGTGTACTTATTCCTCCAGGATATGGGCTAACATTCAGGCTAAGTGTAATGCTTCTTGGCTGCAATTGTTATGGCCTAATATTGTTGTCTTTGTTACTAAGGCTACTAAAGGTAAAACTCTGCATTCTGTTACAATGAAATTATCCTTTATGTGCACTGTTTATCATATTTGGCTTGAGAGGAATAGCAGGATTTTTAGTAAGGTTAATATACCCGAAGAGGTTGTCACTAACATGGTCATACAAATGGTTCGAGGTAGGGTGATGTCAATACATAATATATTAATATCTGCAGATGATGGTGGGTATCTCAATCAATGGCAGCTTCCTTCTACTATCATGAAGGCGCCCTCGGCCAGCATGGCTAGGGGGAGTTTGAGTGTGGCGAGGGCTACCATATTGAGGGTTGAGTGATGGGGAGCATATACTGTGGGTTTCTAATGTGGATGTTCTTTTACAGGTTGGCCCTTTGGAGGTTTGCACAATTTGATGATGAATCTATACATTAAAGCAAATGCGGGCAATGTTCTTTGTGGGCTGAGTGGCGTGAGAAAGGAAATTCTTCTTTTAAATTGTGGATCGAGTGATGGGAGATTGTATAAAGTTCTTTTTTTAATCTCTATTATGTACTACAATTTTTATGCGCAGGGTAAGGAAACTCTTTTCTGTACTGTTCCAGTGGTGATGAGGAGTGAGCTGGTGAGAAGTGGGCCTAGTGATGTGAGATACTATAATGTATGGAGTGCCATTTTTAGATATGGGTCGAGTGATGTGAGGTCTCATATATTGTGTATAATTTTTCTCCTCCTTTATGATTTCATATATTACCTTGGCAGGTTCCCAGTAATCCGTATTGTTCAGGTTCTTGTGATCCTTGTCGGTTGGTGTAGAAGGGGCTGCATACTGCGCCCCTCTTGGCAGATGCTTTATGATTGGAATTGCTCTTTGGTGATGGCAGCATATTGCGCCTTGCTAAGACATCTCAGTGGTCTCATAGTTTTTTTTTTCATTTTGGGTTGTACATAAATCGTTTTTGTTTGTTTGTACTTATTGGTCACTGTATAACTGCCCCCTTTATTTGGATTGTTGACTATTTTGGTAAGTGCTTGGGCACCAGATCCGGGCAGGGTAGTTGGACCTTTGTGGTGGTTTATGTTCTAATCACAGTTCGGTGCTACGTTTTGGACAGCTTATTCGTGTGCAAGGCGACTATCTGTGTTAGGATATGGCTCTTGAACAGGATTCATATTCGGTTCACATAAAACTGGTTGTGCTTGTTCTCTAATTAGTGGGGCTTGTTGGATGTTGTTCTTTTCAGGTTTTGGTTGTTGTTGTAGCTTGTGGTTGCCCCTTGTATTCGTGTAAATTGTTTTGTTCTATTTTATTTCTTATTAACCCAAAAAAAAAAGTAAACATTCTTCTTGAGAGCGAGAAGAGAAAGTTAGAGAAAAGAAAGAGAAATAGGAAGAAAATCATAGGGCATTCAAATTCACCATTTTGGACTTGAGAATTGAACACTCAGGTGATTCAGAGAACCTTAAATGAGGTGCTTGCGCTAAACTAATATTGTTATGCAATAATTACTCTGAAAATTTCTCTTCCTTAGAGGCTAAGCAAAGCTGGCTTCAGTTAAACTTGGCCACTTGAGCAAATGAAACAGCTAGTGGCCTAAGCTAATTAGTTCCCAGAACAGAAAAGATAAAGATGGAGAAGGACAGAGAAAGTTATAGAGAAACATTCTTCTTGAGAGCTGGAAGAGAAAGTAAGAGAATAGAAAGAGAAATAGGAAGAAAATCAAAAGGAATTCAAATTCATCTTTTCAGACTTGAGAATTGAACACTTAGGTGATTAAGCTAAACTAATATCATTAAAGTAATATTACTCAGGAAATTCTATCTCTAAGAGGCTAAGCAAGGTTCATTTGAGTTAAGCTAGGCAACTTCAGCAAATGAGACAATTAGTGGCCTAAGTTAATTAGTTCCCAGAACAATGTAGAGAAGGACAGAGAAAGTTATATAGAAGCTTTCTTCTTGAAAGCTAGATGAGAAAGTTGGAGCAAAGAAAGATAAATAGGAAGAAAATTAAAGCGAATTCAAATTCAACCATTTGGACTTGACTTTTGAAAACATAGGTGATTAACAAAACCTTAAATTAGGTGCTTAAATTAAACAAATATCGTTATGCTATAATTACTCAGACAATTCTCATTCTTAGAGGCTAAGTAATGTTAGTTTGAGTTAAACATGGCCACTTTAACTAATAAAACAATTAATGGCCTAGGCTAATTATTTCCTATAACTAAATAGAGAAGGACGGAGAAAGTTAGAGAGAAACATTGTTCTTGAGAGCTAGAAGAGAAAGTTAGAGAAAGAGGAAGAAGATCAGAGAGAATTCAAATTCAACCTTTTTGACTTGAGAATTGAACAATTAGGTGATTTAGAAAAAGCTTAAATGAGGTGCCTAAGTTAAACTAATATCGTTAAGCCACAATTACTTTGAAAATTCCATTTCTTAGAGACTAAGCAACGTTAGTTTGAGTTAAACTTAGCCACTTAAGCTAATAAAATAATTAGTGGCCTAAGGTAATTAGTTCCTAGAACAACATAGGGATGGAGAAGGGCGGAGAAAGTTAGAGAGAAATATTCTTCTTAAGAGCTACAAAAGAAAGTTAGAGCAAAGAGAGAGAAATAGGAAGAAAATCCAATGGGATTCAAATTCCTTATTTTGGATTTGAGTATTGAAGAGTTAGGTCATTTAGGAAAACCTTACGTGGGGTGTTTAAGTTAAACTAATATTGTTAAGCTACAATTACTCAAAAAATTCTCTTTCTTAGAGGCTAAGCATCGTTAGTTTGAGTTAAACTTGGCCACTTAAGCTAATGAAACCATTAGCGGTCTAGGCAATTTAGTTCCTAGAACAAAATGGAGAAGTATGGAGAAAGTTAGAGAGAAACATTCTTCTTGACAAAGCATAATGCCAAAATTGGAGCTTTCTTTTGGTCTGGTACTGATCTTAAAAACCATAGTGCCAAAATTGGTTGGGATAAGGTTTGCAGCCCTAAAAATGAGGGTGACCTTGGCTTTAAATCTTTAGAAATTTGGAATAGGACTGCCATTGCTAAGCATATTTGGTTCCTGTTTTCTGCAGGTGAGAAATATATGTGGTGCCAATGGGTGAAATCCTACTTACTTAAAGGCAAGAGTTTCTGGAAAGTCAAGGTCCCTAATGACCCTTCCTTCTTGGGTCAGGAGGAAGATTTTATATCTTAGGGATGCTATGTCTCCTCTTATCCTGCATAAGATTGGTAGAGGTAACTCTACTTTTTTATGGCATGATAATTGGCATCCCCTTGGTCACTTTGGCATAAGTATGGTGATAGAATCTTGTATGATTCCCGTCTCAACAGTGAGGCTAAAGTCAGTCAGATTGTTGATGGGAATTCCTGGAAATGGCCTATTCCTAATTCTTCGGAAATAGGAAGATTTGATCTCATCTACCCCCAGTAGCTGCACCCCTAATTCTTCTAGGAATGACCAACCTTTTTGGCAATTAAGCTCTGATGGTGATTTTTCCGTTAACTCAGCCTGGAATCATTGGAGGAGCAAATTTGATGTTGTGGCCTGGCACACTCTTCTTTGGGGACCTCATATGATTCCTAGGGTCAGTTTCATTGTTTGGATGGCTATTCATGAAAGATTAAATACTGGGGATCATTTGCAATTGTTTGGCTTGTCCCCTAATCCAAGCTTCCCTTTCTGTCAATACCATGTGGAGAGCCATTCCCATTTATTCTTTAACTGCATCTTTGCTTCTAGAATTTGGGAAGCTCTTCAAGCTAATTGCACTGTAAATTGGGCCTAATCTACAATGGCCTCACGTCCTAACCTTTGTCACCAAAGAGACCAAGGGCAAATCATTGCGTTCTATAATCCTTAAGCATACTTTACTTTGCTCTATTTACCAAATTTGGCTTAAAAGGAATAATAGAATCTGTAATAAGGAACACAAACCTGAAGAGGTGGTTACTAACTCAATTGTTCATATGATTAGAGGTAGACTTCGATCTATTACCAATTTGCCTAGATCTACGGGGGATAGTCGGTACATTGCTCAGTGGAACCTGCCCAACACAATCTTAAAGCCCCAATCTCCAGGAATGGGAGCGCTGCCGAGTGGTGTGAGTTCACCATAAGAGGGTTGAGTGAAGGAGAGCAATTCAGAGTGTTTATCTAACTGTTTTTTACTTTGTGCAGTGGCAAGTGGACCTAAATCGAGTGCCTAAGTTGAGGGTTGAGTGTCATGAGAAAATATTCAAAGATTGACTGGTGAGAGAATAGGGTGTGAAATGAACTTCTTATGTTCGAGCTAATAATATCTTAGCCTGCAAATACAAATGTACAATATATGGTGTGTTTTCTTTGCATGCTAAAGTGTGGTTTCAATTACAAAATGGGGTGTAATATTTGCATTTTCATTCTTTGGTGGCAGATTCTCTTAAACAACAACCAATTGGCCTTCATTTGGGACGGTGGCTGTCAAAAGTTTATCTTCATGGAAGAATCTGTTGTGCTGGACAACAATCACTGGTTGTTGTGTACATTGGTTCCGATGATCTATGTTGGGATAAGAGTATTGGAGACACAAAGACCAGGCTGCATGCTCCGCCAGTCTACGTGGAAAATCCTCAAATGGAAAATTCTTTGTCTTTCATTTCTGCATTGTAATAGTTCTTTTTTCTTTGGCATGTCTACATTCTAAAACTGGCTGGTGTTTTGTTTCCCTATCCCTGAAGGTTGTGTTGGGAATTTTATTTTTTAACTTTATTTTTACCTTTTGGTTGGGGCTTCATGCACATGCTGCTATGGAAAATTTCACAGATAAGTTTGTTTTGGTGTTATAGAAGCTGGATTGTGCAGGCAAACCTGCTATTGTGGAAGAATAGTTCAAGTGCCATCATTTTGCTGTCAAGGGCATGTTTTCCCTGGAACACAATGCCTCTGATTGTACTCGTGCTAGGCTGTTGCTGGCGGGTTTATTCTCTTGTTCATTCTCAATATCTCTCGTTGTATATGGATAGTGAGCAAGTTGTAAGACCCTAGTTTTTTTGTTTGGTTTTAAGTTTTTTGGCTCTCTTTAGCTTTGGTGAGTTTGTAGGTTTATTTTGTTTTCATTTTGCTTGGTGGTCTTGTTTAGCTGTGGTAGGCCTGGGGCATTCCCCTTGTAGTCGTGGAAATTTTCTTGTTTTATTTATGTCTTATTCACTCCCCCCCCCCCCCCCCAAAAAAAAAAAAACATAGAAGAAAAAGAGAAGAGAAAGTTAGCGAAAAGAAAGAAAATTAGGATGAAAATCACAAGGATTTCAAATTCATCCTTTTGGACTTGAGAATTGAACGCTTTGTGGATTTAGAAAAACTTAGATGAGGTACTTAAGTTAAACTAATATCATTATGCTATAATTACTCAGAAAATTCTCTTTCTTAGAGGCTAAGCAATGTTAGATTGAGTTAAACTTGGCCACTTAAGCTAATGAAACAATTAACGGCCGAAGCTATTTAGTTCCTAGAACAGAATCGAGAAGGAAGGAGAAGGATGGAGAAAGTCAGAGAGGAACATTCCTTCTTGAGATCTAGAAGAGAAAGTTTGAAAAAAAGAAAGAGAAATAGGAAGAAAATGAAAAGGAATTCAAGTTCATCATTTTGGATTTGAGAATTGAACGCTTATATTCACCCAAAAAAATTGAACGCTTAGGTGATTTAGATACCTTAAATGAGGTGCTTACGTTGAACTAATTTCCTTAAGCTACAATGACTCATAAAATTCTCTTTCTTAGAGGCTAAGCAAGGTTAGTTTGAGTTAAACTTGGCCGCTTAAGCAAATGAAACAATTAGCGGTCTAGGCAATTTTGTTACTAGAACAAAATAGAGAATGATGGAGAAGGACTGAGAAAGGTAGTGAGAAACATCCTTCATCAGAGGTAGAAGAGAAAGTTAGAGAAAAGTTGGGTTATTGTGTTTTATGTTGTTCTGGTGTGTACCCCTTTTAGGGGTGTAGTAGTAGTTTAAGTTGGTTTCGCTTTTTTTTTCTTTGTTGTTGGGGGTGCCTGGGGTATGCCCCTTGTAAATTTATATAATTTCATTGTCTTTATTTTATGACTTACTTACCCAAAAAAAGTTAGAGAAAAGAAAAAATAATAGGAAAGAAAATCAAAGAGAACTCAAATTCATCCTTGTGGACTTAAGAATTGAACACTTAGTTGATTTAGAAAACCTTAAATGAGGTGCTTAAGTTTATCTAATATCCTTATGCTACAATTACTTAGAAACTTCTATTTCTTAGAGGGTATGCAAGGTTAGTTTGAATTAAACTTGGCCACATAAGCAACTGAAACAATTAGCGGCCTAAACCAATTGGTTCTTTGAACAAAACAGTTGATGGACAAGGACAGAGAAAGGTAGAGTGTCACGCCCCAAAATTTGGACAATTAAATATTAAATTAGGACTAAACCCCAATCAATATTCCATCATCCAAATCCTAGGGGTGAAACAAAAATCTAAACACTCTAATCTCAATAAGGTAATTAACAAAACACCAATCATACCATGCACCATAATTTCATAAACTATCTAATATACCCAACGTTACAGTAACATTAAATACTTCAAAACAACTTAAATAATGTAAGGTTACAACCCAAGCCAAATTATCCAAAATACTAAGGTCATTAAAAAAATAATAATTACATAAACTATTACAACCTTAAACTCAAGAAACAAAAGAAATCTAAGAGATATGCCCAACAACTATAGTTTCTTCTCGTCACCACCGTAGCCTTAACTAATCCTGCAAAGGAAGCTCAGCTGCGCTCAACAGAACGCACCCGAGTTGTCAAGAGACAAAACGGGTCAGTATACAGGTATACTGGTATGAGTACAAGAATTGATACCCACGTGTCCACCAGACACAAACAAAAATACATTAAATTCTTATTACAGGACAAGACAAGTAGTTCCAACCGCACCGAGACGAATGAGTAGTTTCTCGAGACACGGTGGCATTTAGTTTCTTGTCCGTACACAACGAAATATAAATGTATTATAAAATAAACAAAATAGAAATAGAATTATGGTGGGTCAGCCCTGCATAAAAAGTTAGTAAGACCCACCATCCTGCAAAACAAATAAAGTTAGTATAATTTAATCATAAGTAACTTGTTGAAACAAATATAAAATTACACCGTTTCATACTTAAATAATTCGAATTGATCAAAACTCAAAGAACGAAAGTTGTACAGAATCAAATTTCCTATAAGACAGCACGAACGAATTTAACAGAAACTGAACAGGTTAAGAGAAAAAGTTGATATAAAAATCTAGATAGAATTCAATCGAAAAATCTGAAGCTGAAAACGAACCAAAACTGCCATAAGATGATTTTTTTCCGAAAAAGTTCAAAACATGAAAAGTGTGCAGAATAATGTTTTACTTCAGTGTACGCGAAACCAATAAAAATGAACTCGTTTCATGCGTTAAAACAGCCTATAAAATCTGCATTACCAAAGTGAATCAAACCGACAATAACCAAGGTCATCCGATTATAAGTTCTAATCGATCTTTTTAATAAAAAGGTACAACACAAGAGTTGTCCAAAATCACGTATACATGCCTCTCCTCAAATTTCATAATTCATCAAGATCGTTTACTATTTTTTTATCATGTACATAACAGTACCATACACACTATACTAATAAATTCATGATTAAATTCTTTGTTCCTTAACTCCACCACTTCGGCTCTCCCCTTCCGGCCTACACATATATCCCATGTGCCTCCCGTATACCTAACACCGCTCCGAAGCCAAACTTGCACGGGGATATCGTCCCGAGTTTGACTCACACTCCCCGGATGGTTAGCATATACGTACGCGCGTAAATCAAAGCACTCGTCTACTCATGAGAACGAGGCAACAATATAAATAACATCTCATCAACATCATGAGACAAATATAACAATGCCGGGCATAAGGCATTAAACAACTCTCATAATCCTCACCTTTTTTATACACCCTTTCTCCCCATCACTCAAATAAAACAACAATCCATGGAGTCATGGTGGAGTATAAGGAATTTATCTATATGTTCTTAATTAATATCAATTTCATATGACCATGAGTGTAATTACAACCATAAAATAAATCCATATAAAATTCTAAACATGGCATCCACAACTAATCAAAATAATTAAAATCAATCCATCATCTACAGGCAAATATAAAATCAATCCAACATCAAATATAAATAAATAAATAAAAACAATGAATCAATCCATCCTCTAACCAATATCTATGGATTCTAAGTTTATTTTAATTTTATATAATCATGAGTGTGATTACAATCATAAAATCAATCCATATAAAAATCCTAAATCTTGCATATACAATTAATCAAAATAATTAAAATCATTCAATCATTTAAAAACCCTAAACCTTATAGAAACAACTAATCAAAATAATTAAAATCAATCAATCATCTAAGAACCCTAAACTTTACATACACCACTAGTCAAAATAATTAAAATCAATCTATCATCTTTGTGTGAATACAAAATCAAACTAATATCAAATAAATAAATAAATAAAAAGAATTAAATATAAATCCAGGGAAGTGGATTTTGTACTCACAATTATTTTTGAAGATCAAAGAATCACCCAAAGAATTAATAAAGTCACCCAAAATAAAACCCTAAACCTTGCATACCCAACAAATGCAAATAATTAAAATCAATCAATCATCCAAAAACTCTAAACCTTACATACACGTCTAATCAAAATAATTAAAAATTAGTCAATCATTTAAAAATTCTAAACCTTACATATCCAACTAATTAAAATAATTACAATCAATTAATTATCTAAAATCTTAGACCTTACATATACATCTAATCAACATAATTAAAATGAATCAATCATCTAAAAATCCTAAACCTTATATACTCAATTAATTAAAATTATTACAATCAATTAATCATCTAAAACCTTAAACCTTACATATACATCTAATCAACATAATTAAAATTAATCAATCACCCTAAAAAAAAAACCCAAACCTTACATACCCAACTAATTAAAACTATTACAATCAATTAATCATCTAAAAATCCTAAACCTTACATATGAGTCTAATCAACATAATTAAAATTAATCAATCATCTAAAACAATCCCAAACCTTACATACCCAACTAATTAAAATTATTACAATCTATTAATCATCTAAAAATCTTAAATCTTACATATACGTCTAATCAACATAATTAAAATTAATCAATCGTCTAAAAAAAAACCCAAACCTTTCATACCCAACTAATTAAAATTATTACAATCTATTAATCATCTAAAAATCCTAAATCTTACATATACGTCTAATCAACATAATTAAAATTAATCAATCGACTAAAACAATCCCAAACCTTTCATACCCAACTAATTAAAATTATTACAATCTATTAATCATCTAAAAATCTTAAATCTTACATATACGTCTAATAAACATAATTAAAATTAATCAATCATTTAAAAATCCTAAACTTTACATATATATCTAATCAAAGTAATTAAAATTAATCAATCATCTAAAAACCCTAAAGTTTACCCACACAACTAATCAAAGTAATTAAAATCAATCACTTATCTAAGAATCCTAAACTTTACATATACTACTAGTCAAAATACTTAAAATCAATCTATCATCTATAAACCCTAAATCTTATATCCACAACTAATCAAAATAATTAAAATTAATCTATCATCTTTATATAAAACAAAATCAAACTAACATCAAACAAATAAAAATAAATAAATAAATAAAACAGCGAATTAAATATAAATCAAGGAAAGTGGGTTTTGTACTCACCATATTTTTTTGAAGATCCAAGAAATATTTAAAAAGCTAATAGAGCCACCAAAATAAAACCATAATCTATTTTTTCTTTTTTTGCTCTTTTTCTTCTTCTTCACTTTCACGCCACACACACACACAGCACTTTTTTTTTTCTTCTTTGATGATCAATCTCTCTCTCTCTCTCTCTCTCTCTCTCTCTCTCTCTCTCTCTCTCTCGTAGCCCTGCTGCCTCTGCTTCTCTTTTTTTCCTTCATTTGTTTATAACCTAAACACTTCTTATAAATCCTAATAGTTATAATATTATATAACCTCATAGTTATTATACTATATAATATAAATACAACATAATTATAATATATATAAATATAAATATAAGATAATATATATATATATATAACACTTTTTTTCTTTATATAACAAATATAAATATTTAAATATTTAGATTAATTATATATAATTAAATAACACATTAAATTAATTAATCACCACATTAAATTCATTAAGCTCACATTAAATTCTCATGTGACCACACAATTAATAAAACCAAAAATAAAATAAGATAATAATAATCATAATAATAGTAATAATAAATAATGACTTAAGAAAATTAGGGTCGTTACAATATACACACCTCAAAAGAATCTCGTCCCGAGATTCGATAGGAAAGAATAGTAAAGAAAAAGTTCCGGGTGTAATTCCCGACACTAAGTCAATGCACAATTCTACTACCCGTCGGGGTGGCGGCCTATGTGTCTCCTGAAAGACATCCTCAAACTCACGCACCACATCTATCTCACTAATATCCTGCTTAGAGATTTCTACCGAGCACAGAAGACTTGTCCTCACTAACACTCTTCTACCGCTATAAGTGTGGATAAGCCATGACCTACTAGTAATATCTATATTTATAGTCCTTCTAGCACCATCTAGAGTTACAAAATGCTTTCGCAGGCAATCCGTACCCAAAATAATTACAAACCCCGCAAGCCCTAGCAAAATTAAGGCTGCATACAAGACTCTACCCGCAAAATCAATCTCAAAATCTTTACACATCCCATAAAGAGTAACTGCCCCTCCTAAAGGGGTTTCAACACAAATAGGTCTAGACAAATGAGGTAGTTACAATACGTTCTCTTTCTACAAACTGCCTAGATATGAAACAATGAGAGACACCAGTATCAAAAAGTACTCTAATCGGTTCTTAAAAAAATTAAAGGTATCTTCCAGCCATCACCTTCAAGTTAAACACATAAGAAGAATTCGTTCTTAAATACTTAGAATAAACTCAATCACAAAACTAAACCAGCTAACCCATGTTTCCACAATCCGAGGATCACCTAAACTCTCACAAGTCTAGGGTAACCTAGGGCTCTGATACCAAACTGTCACGCCCCAAAATTTGGACAATTAAATATTAAATTAGGACTAAACCCCAATCAATATTCCATCATCCAAATCCTAGGGGTGAAACAAAAATCTAAACACTCTAATCTCAATAAGGTAATTAACAAAACACCAATCATACCATGCACCATAATTTCATAAACTATCTAATATACCCAACGTTACAGTAACATTAAATACTTCAAAACAACTTAAATAATGTAAGGTTACAACCCAAGCCAAATTATCCAAAATACTAAGGTCATTAAAAAAATAATAATTACATAAACTATTACAACCTTAAACTCAAGAAACAAAAGAAATCTAAGAGATATGCCCAACAACTATAGTTTCTTCTCGTCACCACCGTAGCCTTAACTAATCCTGCAAAGGAAGCTCAGCTGCGCTCAACAGAACGCACCCGAGTTGTCAAGAGACAAAACGGGTCAGTATACAGGTATACTGGTATGAGTACAAGAATTGATACCCACGTGTCCACCAGACACAAACAAAAATACATTAAATTCTTATTACAGGACAAGACAAGTAGTTCCAACCGCACCGAGACGAATGAGTAGTTTCTCGAGACACGGTGGCATTTAGTTTCTTGTCCGTACACAACGAAATATAAATGTATTATAAAATAAACAAAATAGAAATAGAATTATGGTGGGTCAGCCCTGCATAAAAAGTTAGTAAGACCCACCATCCTGCAAAACAAATAAAGTTAGTATAATTTAATCATAAGTAACTTGTTGAAACAAATATAAAATTACACCGTTTCATACTTAAATAATTCGAATTGATCAAAACTCAAAGAACGAAAGTTGTACAGAATCAAATTTCCTATAAGACAGCACGAACGAATTTAACAGAAACTGAACAGGTTAAGAGAAAAAGTTGATATAAAAATCTAGATAGAATTCAATCGAAAAATCTGAAGCTGAAAACGAACCAAAACTGCCATAAGATGATTTTTTTCCGAAAAAGTTCAAAACATGAAAAGTGTGCAGAATAATGTTTTACTTCAGTGTACGCGAAACCAATAAAAATGAACTCGTTTCATGCGTTAAAACAGCCTATAAAATCTGCATTACCAAAGTGAATCAAACCGACAATAACCAAGGTCATCCGATTATAAGTTCTAATCGATCTTTTTAATAAAAAGGTACAACACAAGAGTTGTCCAAAATCACGTATACATGCCTCTCCTCAAATTTCATAATTCATCAAGATCGTTTACTATTTTTTTATCATGTACATAACAGTACCATACACACTATACTAATAAATTCATGATTAAATTCTTTGTTCCTTAACTCCACCACTTCGGCTCTCCCCTTCCGGCCTACACATATATCCCATGTGCCTCCCGTATACCTAACACCGCTCCGAAGCCAAACTTGCACGGGGATATCGTCCCGAGTTTGACTCACACTCCCCGGATGGTTAGCATATACGTACGCGCGTAAATCAAAGCACTCGTCTACTCATGAGAACGAGGCAACAATATAAATAACATCTCATCAACATCATGAGACAAATATAACAATGCCGGGCATAAGGCATTAAACAACTCTCATAATCCTCACCTTTTTTATACACCCTTTCTCCCCATCACTCAAATAAAACAACAATCCATGGAGTCATGGTGGAGTATAAGGAATTTATCTATATGTTCTTAATTAATATCAATTTCATATGACCATGAGTGTAATTACAACCATAAAATAAATCCATATAAAATCCTAAACATGGCATCCACAACTAATCAAAATAATTAAAATCAATCCATCATCTACAGGCAAATATAAAATCAATCCAACATCAAATATAAATAAATAAATAAAAACAATGAATCAATCCATCCTCTAACCAATATCTATGGATTCTAAGTTTATTTTAATTTTATATAATCATGAGTGTGATTACAATCATAAAATCAATCCATATAAAAATCCTAAATCTTGCATATACAATTAATCAAAATAATTAAAATCATTCAATCATTTAAAAACCCTAAACCTTATAGAAACAACTAATCAAAATAATTAAAATCAATCAATCATCTAAGAACCCTAAACTTTACATACACCACTAGTCAAAATAATTAAAATTAATCTATCATCTTTATATAAAACAAAATCAAACTAACAGCAAACAAATAAAAATAAATAAATAAATAAAACTGCGAATTAAATATAAATCAAGGAAAGTGGGTTTTGTACTCACCATATTTTTTTGAAGATCCAAGAAATATTTGAAAAGCTAATAGAGCCACCAAAATAAAACCATAATCTATTTTTTCTTTTTTTGCTCTTTTTCTTCTTCTTCACTTTCACGCCACACACACACACACAGCACTTTTTTTTTTCTTCTTTGATGATCAATCTCTCTCTCTCTCTCTCTCTCTCTCTCTCTCTCTCTCTCTCTCTCTCTCTCTCGTAGCCCTGCTGCCTCTGCTTCTCTTTTTTTCCTTCATTTGTTTATAACCTAAACACTTCTTATAAATCCTAATAGTTATAATATTATATAACCTCATAGTTATTATACTATATAATATAAATACAACATAATTATAATATATATAAATATAAATATAAGATAATATATATATATATAACACTTTTTTTCTTTATATAACAAATATAAATATTTAAATATTTAGATTAATTATATATAATTAAATAACACATTAAATTAATTAATCACCACATTAAATTCATTAAGCTCACATTAAATTCTCATGTGACCACACAATTAATAAAACCAAAAATAAAATAAGATAATAATAATCATAATAATAGTAATAATAAATAATGACTTAAGAAAATTAGGGTCGTTACATAGAGAGGAACATTCGTCTTGAGAGGTAGAAGAGAAAGTTAGAGAAAAGAAATAGTAATAGGAAAGAAAGCAATGAGAATTCAAGCTCATCGTTTTGGACTTGTGAATTGAACACTTAAGTGAATTAGAAAACCTTAAATGAGGTGCATAAGTTACACTAATATCGTTAAGCTACAATTACTCAGAAAATTCTCTTTCTTAGAGTCTAAGCAAGGTTAGTTTGAGTTAAACTTGGTTGGTTAAGCTAATAAAACAATTAGTGGCCTAAGCTAATTAGCTTCTGGAACAAAATAGAGAAGGATGGAGAAAGTTAGAGAGAAACATTCTTCTTGAGAGGTAGAATAGAAAGTTAGATAAAAGAAAGAGTAATAGGAAGGAAATCAAAGAGAATTCAAATTCATCATTTTGGACATGGGAATTGAACACTTAGGCGATTTAGAATACCTTAAAAGTACCCTCCCAAAAAAAAAAAAAAAAACCACTAAACGTGTTGATTAAGTTTTAAACTAATATCGTTACTCAAAAAATTCTCTTTCTTAGAGGCTAAGCAAGGTTAGTCTGAGTTAAACTTGACCACATAAGCTAAGGAAACAATTAGTGGCTAAGCTGATTAGTGCCTAAATAGAGAAGGAGGGAGAAAGTTTGCGAGGAACATTCTTCATGAGAGCTAAAAGAGGAAGTTAGAGAAAAGAAAGAGAAACGGGAAGAAAATGAAGGGAAATTCAAATTCATCCTTTTGTACTTGACAACTGAACACTTAGGTCATTTTGAAAACCATAAATAAGGTGCTTAAGTTAAACACTTATGTGACTTAGAAAACCATAAATGAGGTGCCTACGTTAAACTAATGTCGGTAAGATACATTTATACAGAAAATTCTATTTCTTGGAGGAGGCAAGGTTAGTTTGAGTTAAACTTGGCCACTCAAGCTAATGAAACCATTAGTGGCCAAAGCTAATTAGTTCCTAGAACAAAATGGAGAAGGATGGAGAAGGACAAAGATGGTTAGGGAGAAACATTCTTCTTGAGAGTTAGAAGAGAAAGTTAGAGAATAGAGAGAGAAGTAGGAAGAAAATCAATGGGAATTAGAATTCATCTTTTCGGATTTGGGAATTGAACACTTAGGTAATTTAGAAAACCTTAAATGTGATGATTAAGCAAAACTAATATCGTTAAACTAATATTACTTAGAAAATTCTATTTCTTAGAGGCTAAGTAAGGTTAATTTGAGTTAAACTAGGCAACTTAAGCTAATGAAAACAATTGGTGGCCTAAGGAAATTAGTTCCTAGAACAAAATAGGGTAGGACGGAGAAAGTTAGACATAAACATTCTTCTTGAGAGCGAGAAGAGAAAGTTAGAGAAAAGAAAGAGAAATAGGAAGAAAATCATAGGGCATTCAAATTCACCATTTTGGACTTGAGAATTGAACACTCAGGTGATTTAGAGAACCCTAAATGAGGTGGTTGCGTTAAACTAATATCGTTATGCAACAATTACTCTGAAAATTCTCTTTCTTAGAGGCTAAGCAAAGCTAGCTTTAGTTAAACTTGGCCACTTGAGCAAATGAAACAATTAGTGGCTTAAGCTAATTAGTTCCCAGAACAGAAAAGATAACGATAGAGAAGGACAGAGAAAGTTATAGAGAAACATTCTTCTTGAGAGCTGGAAGAGAAAGTTAGAGAATAGAAAGAGAAATAGGAAGAAAATCAAAGGGAATTCAAATTCAACTTTTCGGACTTGAGAATTAAACACTTAGGTGATTTAGAAAACCTTAAATGAGGTGATTTAGCTAAACTAATATCATTAAAGTAATATTACTCAGGAAATTCTATCTCTATGAGGCTAAGCAAGGTTCATTTGAGTTAAACTAGGCAACTTCAGCTAATGAGACAATTAGTGGCCTAAGTTAATTAGTTCCCAGAACAATGTAGAGAAAGATAGAGAAAGACAGAGAAGGACGGAGAAAGTTAGATAGAAGCTTTCTTCTTGAAAGCTAGATGAGAAAGTTGGAGCAAAGAAAGAGAAATAGGAAGAAAATTAAAGCGAATTCAAATTCGTCCATTTGGACTTGACTTTTGAAAATATAGGTGATGAATAAAACCTTAAATTACGTGCTTAAATTAAACAAATATCGTTTGGCTACAATTACCCAGACAATTCTCATTCTTAGAGGCTAAGCAAGGTTAGTTTGAGTTAAACATTGCCACTTTAACTAATAAAACAATTAATGGCCTAGGCTAATTATTTCCTATAACTAAATAGAGAAGGACGGAGAAAGTTAGAGAGAAACATTGTTCCTGAGAGCTAGAAGAGAAAGTTAGAGAAAGAGGAAGAAGATCAGAGAGAATTCAAATTCAACCTTTTTGACTTGAGAATTGAACAATTAGGTGATTTAGAAAAAGCTTAAATGCGGTGCCTAAGTTAAACTAATATCGTTAAGCCACAATTACATTGAAAATTCCCTTTCTTGGAGGCTAAGCAAGGTTAGTTTGAGTTAAACTTGGCCATTTAAGCTGATGAAATAATTAGTGGCCTAAGGTAATTAGTTCCTAGAACAACATAGGGATGGAGAAGGGCAGAGAAAGTTAGACAGAAACATTCTTCTTGAGAGCTACAAAAGAAAGTTAGAGAAAAGCGAAAGAAATAGGAAGAAAATCCAATGGGATTCAAATTCCTCATTTTGGATTTGAGTATTGAAGACTTAGGTCATTTAGAAAAACCTTACGTGGGGTGTTTAAGTTAAACTAATATTGTTATGCTACAATTGCTCAGAAAATTCTTTTTCTTAGAGGCTAAGCATGGTTAGTTTGAGTTAAACTTGGCCACTTAAGCTAATGAAACAATTGGCGGTCTAGGCAATTTAGTTCCTAGCTCAAAATGGAGAAGTATGGAGAAAGTTAGAGAGAAACATTCTTCTTAACAAAGCATAGTGCCAAAATTGGAGCTTTCTTTTGGTTTGGCACTGATTTTTTTTTTTTTTTGGGTGAATAAGAAATGAATAAAACCAGAAAATTTACACAAATACAAGGGGCATACCCCAGGCCCTACCACTACTTACAAGAAGAAACCAACACAAACAAAAAAAACCAGCAGCCACTAAACGCATTAATCCAAAGGCTTGTTCACCAAGTGACCGAACATAACAGATATTCTGTTCAAGACCCATATCTCAAACGGGTATGGGACTTGCACAAAAATCATATTAGTTCCAAGGAAGCACAAATCTGGAATTCCCCAAGTACTAGCGTGAGGGTACACAAAACCAACCCAGTTCTTAATCCTAATTACATCCAAGAAAAAGTACCAGATACAAACCAAAAGAAGAAAAACTAAACAAACAAACTTAGTAACCAACAATCGGAAAGAGAATATATACATCCAAATATAAAAACTACATGTAAACCCACTAATCACGGCTCCAATTGTTGCCATAGGTGAGAAGCAACACCAAACCGAATTGCAGCCACCTCCACACCACCAATACCTACATATGAACCTGTTCAAGAACCATATCCCAGCACAGATAGGGGTCTTGCACCGGAACAGTACCATCCCAAGGTTGCACCGAACTGAGCTGAAGATAAAACCCATCGTGAGAATCCACAGAACCTGCCCAGATCTAGGCCCAAACACAAGCCGAAAGTATACAATAGCCCAAAATGAAAAGGGACAGTTATATGATAGCCAAAAATTACAGACAAAAAGAATATACAATCCGAAATAAAAACAACAAAAGAGCCCACTGTAATGTCTTGACAAGGCGCAGTTTGCTGCCATCACCAAAGAACATTTCTCAGCAGCATACATCTGCCGAGAAGGGCGCAAATTGCAGCCATCTCTACACCATCCGACAGGGATCACCAGAACCTGTATAATGCGAAGCAATAGATGCCTGCCAAGCCAATATATATAATCATAAAGGAGAAGAAAAATCATACACAATATATGGGGCCTCTCATCACTCAACCCACATCTAAGAATGACACTCCACACATTATGATATCTCACATCACTCGGCCCTCTTCTCACCAACTCACTCATCATCACCACTGAAACAATAATGAGAAGAGCATCCTTACCCTGCATATAAAAATTATAGCATATAATAGAGACTAGAAAATATGCGTTGTACAATCTCCCATCACTCGACCCACAATTTAAGAAGTGAATATCCTTTCTCACACCACTCGGCCCACAATGAGCATCGCCTGAACTTGCACTAATGTATAGATTCATCAACAGAATTGTGGCAGACCTCCAAAGAACCATCCTACAAAAGAACACCCACATTAGAAACTCACTATATATGCTCCCCATCACTCAACCATCAATATGGTAGGTCTCACCACACTCAAATTCCCCCCAGCCATGCCAGTAGAGGGCTCCTTCATGATAGTAGATGATAGATGCCACTGTTGCAAGTACCAGCTATCACATGCAGAGACTGTTATATTATGCATAGACATCATCCGACCACGAACCATTGGCATGACCATACTGATCTTAAAAAACATAGTGCCAAAATTGCTTGGGATAAGGTTTGCAGCCCTAAAAATGAGGGTGGCCTTGGCTTTAAATCTTCAGACATTTGGAATAGGGCTGCCATTGCTGAGCATATCTGGTTCCTATTTTCTGGAGGTGAGAAATATATGTGGTGCCAATGGGTGAAATCCTACTTACTCAAAGGCAAGAGTTTCTGGAAAGTCAGGGTCCCTAATGACCCTTCCTTCTTGGGTCTAGAGGAAGATTTTATCTCTTAGGGATGCTGTGTCTCCTCTTATCCTGCATAAGATTGGTAGAGGTAACTCTACTTTTTTATGGCATGATAATTGGCATCCCCTTTGTCCCCTTTGGCATAAGTATGGTGATAGAATCTTGTATGATTCCCGTCTCAACAGTGAAGCTAAAGTCAGTCGGATTGTTGATGGGAATTCCTTGAAATGGCCTATTTCTAATTCTTCGGAAATAGGAAGATTTGATCTCATCTACCCCCAGTAGTTGCACCCCTAATTCTTCTAGGAATGACCAACCTTTTTGGCAATTAAGCTCTGATGGTGATTTTTCCGTTAACTCAGCCTGGAATCATTGGGGGAGCAAATTTGATGTTGTGGCCTAGCACACTCTTCTTTGGGGGCCTCATATGATTCCTATGGTCAGTTTTATTGTTTGGATGGCAATTCAGGAAGGATTAAATACTGGGGATCGTTTACAATTGTTTGGCTTGTCCCCTAATCCAAGCTTCCCTTTCTGTCAATACCATGCTGAGAGCCATTCCTATTTATTCTTTAACTGCATCTTTGCTTCTAGAATTTGGAAAGCTCTTAAAGCTAATTGCAATGTAAATTGGACCTAATCTCCAATGGCCTCACGTTCTAACCTTTGTCACCAAAGAGACCAAGGGCAAATCATTGTGTTCTATAACCCTTAAGCTTACTTTACTTTGCTCTATTTACCAAATTTGGCTTAAAAGGAATAATAGAATCTTTAATAAGGAACACAAACCTAAAGAGGTGGTTACTAACTCAATTGTTCATATGATTAGAGGAAGACTTCTATCTATCACCAATTTGCCTAGATCTACAGGGGATAGCTAGTACATTGCTCAGTGGAATCTGCCCAACACAATCTGAAAGCCCCAATCTCCAGGAATGGGAGGGCTGCTGAGTGGTGTGAGTTCACCACAAGAGGGTTGAGTGAAGGAGAGCAATTCAGAGTGTTTATCTAACTATTTTTACTTTGTGCAGTGGCAAGTGGAGCTAAATAGAGTGCCTAAGTTGAGGGTTGAGTGTCATGAGAAAATATTCAAAGATATTAGCTTGCAAATACAAATGTACAATATATTGTGTGTTTTCTTTGCATGCTAAAGTGTGGTTTCAATTACAAAATGCGGTGTAATATTTGCATTTTCATTCTCTGGTGGCAGATTCTCTTGAACAACAACCAATTGGCCTTCATTTGGGACGGTGGCTGTCAAAAGTTTATCTTCATGGAAGAATCTGCTGTGCTGGACAACAATCACTGGTTGTTGTGTACATTGGTTCCGATGATCTATGTTGGGATAAGAGTATTGGAGACACAAAGACCAGGCTGCATGCTCCGCCAGTCTACGTGGAAAATCCTCAAATGGAAAATTCTTTGTCTTTCATTTCTGCATTGTAATAGTTCTTTTTTCTTTGGCATGTCTACATTCTAAAACTGGCTGGTGTTTTGTTTCCCTATCCCTGCGGGTTGTGTTGGGAATTTTATTTTTTAACTTTATTTTTACCTTTTGGTTGGGGCTACATGCACGTGCTGCTATGGAAAATTACACAGATAAGTCTGTTTTGGTGTTATTGAAGCTGGATTGTGCTGGAAAACCTGCTATTGTGGAAGAATAGTTCAAGTGCCATCATTTTGCGGTCAATGGCATGTTTTCCCTGGAATACAATGCTTCTGATTATACTCGTGCTAGGCTGTTGCTGGTTGGTTTATTCTCTTGTTCATTCTTCCTATCTCCAGTTATATATGGATAGTGAGCAGGTTGTAAGGCCCTAGTTTTTTTGTTTGGTTTTAAGTTTTCTGGCTCTCTTTAGCTTTAGTGAGTTTGTAGGTTTGTTTTGTTTTTATTTTGTTTGGTGGTCTTGTTTAGCTGTGGTAGGCCTGGGGCGTTCCCCTCGTAGTCGTGGAGATTTTCTTGTTTTATTTATGTCTTATTCACTCCCCCCACCCCCTCCCAAAAAAAAAACAGAAAGAAAAAGAGAAGAGAAAGTTAGAGAAAAGAAAGAAAATTAGGATGAAAATCACAAGGAATTCAAATTCATCCTTTTGGACATGAGAATTGAACGCTTTTCTGATTTAGAAAAACTTAGATACTTAAGTTAAACTAATATCGTTATGCTATAATTACTCAGAAAATTCCCTTTCTTAGAGGCTAAGCAAGGTTAGTTTGAGTTAAACTTGGCCATTTAAGCTAACGAAACAATTAACGGCCCAAGCTATTTAGTTCCTAGAACAGAATAGAGAAGGACGGAGAAAGCCAGAGAGGAACAGTCCTTCTTGAGATCTAGAAGAGAAAGTTTGAAAAAAAGAAAGAGAAATAGGAAGAAAATGAAAAGGAATTCAAGTTCATCATTTTGGATTTGAGAATGGAACGCTTATGTTCACCCAAAAAAATTGAACGCTTAGGTGATTTAGATACCTTAAATGAGGTGCTTAAGTTGAACTAATTTCCTTAAGCTACAATGACTTATAAAATTCTCTTTCTTAGATGCTAAGCAAGGTTAGTTTGAGTTAAACTTGGCCGCTTAATCAAATGAATGAATTAGCGGTCTAGGCAATTTTGTCCCTAGAACAAAATAGAGAATGATGGAGAAGGACTGAGAAAGGTAGTGAGAAACATCCTTCATCAGAGGTAGAAGAGAAAGTTAGAGAAAAGTTGGGTTATTGTGTTTTATGTTGTTCTGGTGTGTACCCCTTTTAGGGGTGCAGTAGTAGTTTAAGTTGGTTTCGCTTTATTTTTCTTTGTTGTTGGGCATGCCTGGGGTATGTCCCTTGTAAACTTGTATAATTTCATTGTCTATATTTTATGACTTACTTACCCAAAAAAAGTTAGAGAAAAGAAAAAATAATAGGAAAGAAAATCAAAGAGAATTCAAATTCATCCCTTCGGACTTAAGAATTGAACACTTAGTTGATTTAGAAAACCTTAAATGAGATGCTTAAGTTTAACTAATAGCCTTATGCTACAATTACTCAGAAACTACTATTTCTTAGAGGCTATGCAAGGTTAGTTTGAATTAAACTTGGCCACATAAGCAACTGAAACAATTAGCGGCCTAAACCAATTGGTTCTTTGAACAAAACAGTTGATGGAGAAGGACAGAGAAAGGTAGAGAGAAACATTCGTCTTGAGAGGTAGAAGAGAAAGTTAGAGAAAAGAAACAGTAATAGGAAAGAAAGCAATGAGAATTCAAGCTCATCGTTTTGGACTTGTGAATTGAACACTTAAGTGAATAAGAAAACATTAAATGAGGTGCTTAAGTTAAACTAATATCGTTAAGCTACAATTACTCAGAAAATTCTCTTTCTTAGAGTCAAAGCAAGGTTAGTTTGAGTTAAACTTGGTTGGTTAAGCTAATAAAACAATTAGTGGCCTAAGCTAATTAGCTTCTGGAACAAAATAGAGAAGGATGTAGAAAGTTAGAGAGAAACATTCTTCTTGAGAGGTAGAATAGAAAGTTAGATAAAAGAAAGAGTAATAGGAAGGAAATCAAAAAGAATTCAAATTCATCATTTTGGACTTGGGAATTGAACACTTAGGCAATTTAGAATACCTTAAAAGTACCCTCCCAAAAAAAAAAAAAAAACCACTAAACGTGTTGATTAAGTTTTAAACTAATATCGTTACTCAAAAAATTCTCTTTCTTAGAGGCTAAGCAAGGTTAGTCTGAGTTAAACTTGACCACATAAGCTAAGGAAACAATTAGTGGCTAAGCTGATTAGTGCCTAAATAGAGAAGGAGGGAGAAAGTTTGTGAGGAACATTCTTCATGAGAGCTCAAAGAGGAAGTTAGAGAAAAGAAAGAGAAACGGGAAGAAAATGAAGGGGAATTCAAATTCATCCTTTCGTACTTGACAACTGAACACTTAGGTCATTTTGAAAACCTTAATGAGGTGCTTAAGTTAAACAACTAGCATTAAGCTACAATTACTCAGAATTTTTTTTGTTAGAGGCTAAGCAACGTTAATTTGAGTTAAACTTGCCCAGTTAATGTCACGCCCCAACCCTGTCCCTAAAAGAACGGGCATGACCTGTGAGGAAGTAGACACTAAGCCTGGTATAAATATATACATAGGGGCCAGAACGGAAGCGTTGTTGACAAAGATAATATAAGAAAGTATGACATCCATTGAGCTACCACTATCATGCCAGGATCACAAATATCGTATAAGACGAATAGATATAAGGAGCACACATTTGAGAACTAGATATTTATATATATATATACATACATAAGCGTATACAGAACCAGCCCCAAGATTGGGCATAGAACAAAAATATTATATACATTACCCCCTAAGCCAAGAACGAAAGTATACGCCATGATCTAGCAAAACATTACATAAAAGAACGGCTGCGACCAAGGGCCTAGCTATGCTTAGGCTGACAAAAGTGTGACGGTGGCCGGCTAGGACCGACCTCCAGCTTGGTTACCTACAGAAATAGACATAACATAGAGTGAGCCAGGCTCAGTGAACAATAGTATTTAAGTGCTTCGTTACATTATTAACATTGTAGTACATATAAAAGTGTAAGTAATGCAGAGATCATGTAGCGAGTCTGAATTTGTACACATTTATCGAATAACTTTATCGGTTCACAGTCTCATAGATTGGCCCTTGGCCTAATGGGTTCACACGTTCACAACTTATCCCTTGGCTTCATAATTCCATAACTTAGAATCATAGTTTCACAATTTGGCCCTCGGCCTCTTAAATCCATATATCACAAGTTGGCTCTCGGCCTCATGGATTCACATTTCACAAGTTCTGTCGATGTTTCCATAGTTCACACTGGGTCTCAATTTTATGACTTCACAAGTTCTTTTGGTACTTTCACAACTTCACACTGTTTCTTAATTTTATAACCTCACATTTCGTTCCACGTGGCATATATATTAAGCACAATGTTAATAACAATAATACTTAGCGAGATTAAAGTACATCTAGTACTATTACTCACCGTGTTGCGGCGGGGCACTTGATCCTCTTGAAGCGTGTCCTACACATGCACAAGATACACATTAGTTTCCCTCTTTCTTATTAAATCAATTCTTGACTCATTTTTCTTCGATTAATTTAACGAACATCATAACAATATCAATTGCAGGTTTCGACAACGTTAGAGGAGCCAACACGCAAAACAGAGCAACCCGTGTTTCCCGGCCTGGGCCGCACGTGCGGCTAGGATCCCCGCACATGCGGCAAAGTCTCCCGCACGTGCGGCAGTGATGCCCTGCACGTGCCTTTTTAGCAGTGTTGAACTCCAAAATTTGCCATATTACCCGCACGTGCGGCCATGACTCCCGCACGTGCGGCTGGGGCTCCCGCACGTGTAGCCTTGGACCCCGCACGTGCGGCGATTCTGCACAAAAATGTCCGAAAATTCTGCACAATTCCATCCTTTTGCAGATGTGTTTAAGGCCTCAAAACTTAACTATAAATTGCTAATGTAAAGGCTCAAATGCATGTGAATAAGCATCAAAATACATACTTCATTTGAATATAAGTTAAATCATTAATCCACACTCATAAACACTCCCCATTTCATGAGATTCCTAACTTTACACAGATATATAGACACATATACACAAAGCCATGTCACATAATAAAAGTCAAGCAACTCAATTGAGTCATAGCTATTTTAAATTAAGTCAAAACATTTACATTAACTTCTTACACACCCTTAGAACCACAATTCCAACCCTTGAATGCCATGATTTTGAGTATATCTCTCACTATTGAAGAAGAAGGAGAGTTGTAGGAGTTAATTAATATAACATCTACATACCTTGTGCTAAAGTTTCAATTCCCCACCTTCTACCCTTCAACCTTTCTCTCCTCTACGCTTTTCTCTCCAGAGCCATGTATTGAGTTAGGAAGTTGTTTTTGTTTTATCAAGTGGTCAAAGAACACACACATACATATATATATATATATAAGGAGGGAATAGGACAAAAATTAATCGTTTAATCATTCCCAAATCAAATTTCTGCAAATATGCTTATTATTACCTAAAAATTATGCCGTTTCCAAATACGAAGTCTGTTTTAGATTACCAAGTCTCTAAGATTCTCAATTTCTGATTTACCCATTCTAGGTGTGACAAATACTCTCATTGCCCAATAGATACATGTTAAATTCATAACATTTGTATACATAAATTTAATTTCTCCTGAAATTTCACATTAAGTATTTGAAGGCTCAGAATAATTGACTGAAATATATCACACAATCACATACGAGGGTTGGGTTATTACACTCTCCCCCCCTTAGAAAGTTTGGTCCCTCAAACTTGCTTTACCTCAAAATGAAAACAGTTGCGGATATTGATGTTGCATTTCCTCTTCTTTTTCCCAAGTTGCCTCGGTCCTGTAATGTTCTTGCCACTCCACTTTTACCATTGGAATTTCTCGATTGCGTAATTGCTTCACTTGTCGATCCAAAATTCGAAGTGGTTTCCCTTCATAGCTTAGCTTATCATCCAACACAATTTGGTGGTAATCTATGATATGAGATGGATCTGGTAAGTATCCTCGGAGCATAGAGACATGAAACACATTGTGTACTTGGCTCATGTTCGGTGGAAGAGCCACGCGGTAAGCTACCGGGCCCACTCTTTCCCAAATTTGGAAGGGACCAACATACCGGGGTGTTAACTTGCCCTTTTTCCCAAATCTCGGATGTCCTTTCGATGGGGTGACTTTCACGAACACATAACCATCCACTTCAAATTCCAAATTCCTTCGTCGGTTATCCGCATAACTTTTCTGTCTGCTTTGAGCTGTTTTCAATCTTTCCCGGATAAGTTTAACCTTTTCGGTTGTCAATTGCACAATTTCAGGTTCTAGTAATGCTCTATCCCCAACCTCAGCCCTAGATACAGGGGAACGACATGGTCTTCCATATAGGGCTTCATAAGGTGCCATTTCGATACTCGAATGGTAACTATTGTTGTATGCAAACTCTATCAATGGTAGATGTGTTTCCCAGCTTTCCTGAAAATCTAGCGCACACATTCGAAGCATATCTTCTAGAGTCTGTATCGTTCTCTCGGATTGACCGTCAGTCTGAGGGTGAAAAGTTGTGCTGAACTTAAGTTCCGTACCCATAGCTTCCTACAGACTTTGCCAAAATCTCGAAACAAATTTGGGATCCCTATCTGACACAATTGAAACCGGAACACCGTGAAGCCTTACAATTTCGTTTACATAAATCACTGCAAGCTTATCTGCATTATATTGAGTTTTCACTGGCAAAAAGTGAGCAGACTTTGTTAGCCGATCTACGATGACCCATATCGAATTCATGCCTCGAGGAGTTTGTGGTAACCCTACAACAAAATCCATGGTCAGGTGTTCCCACTTCCATTCCAGAATCGGAAGGGGTTGTAGTAAGCCTGCTGGTCTCTGATGTTCTGCTTTTACTTGCTGGCATTGCAAACACTTAGAAACGAATTCCGCAATCTCTTTTTTCATACTTGGCCACCAAAAATTTTGCTTCAAATCTCGGTACATCTTAGTACTTCCCGGATGTATTGAAAATTTCGAGGCCTGCACTTCTTCCATCAATTTTCGTCTAAGCTCTAACACATTGGGGACACACATTCGGTTTTGAAACTTAAGCACCGTATCCATAAAGTTGAACCTCGGTCTTGGTTTTGTCTCTAATTCATCACATATCTTTCTTAAAGTGTCATCCTTCATTTGATGTAACTTGATCTCTTCCAATAAAGTCGGTTGAGCCATTGTTGCTACTAGTACTGCCTCCTGTCCACGTAGCACAAAGTCCACATTCATTTTATCTAATTCAACCCTCAACTTCCTTTCCCCCGTCAATAGGTTTGCCAAATTTCCCATATTCTTCCGACTAAGGGCATCCGCAACTGTGTTGGCTTTTCCAGGATGGTAATGAATCTGTAAGTCATAATCTTTAATCAACTCTAACCATCGCCCCTGCCGCATGTTCAATTCCTTCTGGGTAAAGAGGTACTTGAGACTTTTGTGATCAGTGTAGACTTCGCAGGTCGTGCCATAGAGATAATGCCGCCATATCTTCAAAGCAAAAACCACTGCCGCTAGCTCAAGGTCGTGTGTGGGATAATTCTTCTCGTGGGGTTTCAATTGTCGAGAGGCATAAGCAATAACTTGTCCATTTTGCATAAGTACACAACCAAGCCCTTTGTGTGAAGCATCACTGTAAATGATAAACCCTTCGGTACCAGATGGTAAGGCCAGAACTGGTGCTGTAGTCAACTTTGTTTTCAATTCTTGGAAAGCAGATTCCCGCTCTTCTGACCATTAAAATACAACTCCCTTTCGAGTCAATTGTGTAAGCAGCACGGCGATCTTGGAGAAATTTTGAACAAACCTCCTGTAATATCCGGCCAGTCCCATGAAACTACGCACCTCGGTTACATTGGTAGGAGTTGGCCAATTCACAATCGCCTCAATTTTTTGCGGATCAACGGAGACTCCTTCCTTTGTTACTACATGCCCCAGAAAGGCCACCTCCTGTAGCCAAAATTCACATTTCTTAGACTTTGCATACAATTTCTTCTCCCGAAGTGTTTGAAGGATTTGGCGGAGATGATCCTCATGAGCTTCTGCACTTTTTGAGTAAATAAGAATATCGTCGATAAAGACCACCACAAACTCATCCAGGAACGGTTTAAAGACACGATTCATTAGATCCATAAATGCCGCTGGTGCATTAGTAACTCCAAAGGGCATAACTATAAATTCATAATGACCATACCGAGTGCGAAAAGTTGTCTTCTCCACATCATCAGCTTTAATCTTTACTTGATGGTACCCAGACTGTAGATCAATTTTTGAGAAAACTTGTGCCCCTTGTAACTGGTCAAATAAATCGTCAATCCGTGGTAAGGGGTACTTGTTTTTTATTGTTACCTTATTAAGTTCTCTATAATCAATGCATAGTCGAAGTGTGCCATCCTTCTTTTTCACAAATAAAATCGGCGCACCCCAAGGAGATACACTCGGACGGATGAATCCCTTATCGAGTAAATCCTGTAATTGAATCTTTAATTCTTTCATTTCAGCTGGCGACATCCTATACGGAGTCTTGGAGATAGGTTGAGTTCCCGGCGCCACATCAATTATAAACTCAATTTCGCGGTCTATCAGTTGCCCTGGAAATTCTTCGGGAAAGACATCCGGAAATTCACAAACAACTGGAATCATATCAATATCCCCATTCATCACTTGCCCCTCCAAAATACTACATAAATACCCCCGACACCCTTTTTGAATCTACTTACAAGCCTTTATTGCCGAAATCAGATAAGGTGGCAAAGTTACTTCCTGACCCTGAACAATAGACTCTGCTTGGCCTGGAGGGTAGAAATTGATTTGCTTAGTTAAGCAGTTTATAATTGCACCATAATCACTCAGCCAATCCATTCCCAGAATAACATCAAAATAGGTCATGTCGAGAGGTAATAGATTAGCATACACCCTGATATCCCCAAGTTGAAGTTCACAAGCTAAGTACAAAGAAGCACAGAGCATAGAATCTCCCAAAGGAGAAGACACACACAACATATAAGACAAATTCTCCTTAGTTTTATCTAAATTTGGAGCAAATAATTTCGACACAAAAGAGTGGGTGGAGCTAGAATCAAACAATACATGCGCAGAATGACCATGAACAATAAATGTACCTGACACCACTGTTGCCGCGTTTTGTACATCACCCGGAACCAATGCGAACACCCTACCTTGCCTTGCAGTATCTTGATTATTCGTAGGTTTAGCGGCTGCCTTTGCGTTAGGGGTTGGTGTAGATCCCGCGGAACTAGTGGCAGTCCTATTGCCTTTTTGTTGAGTCCACTGTGGGCAATCCCTTACCAAATGACCCGTTTTACCACACTTAAAACAAGCTCCAGTCTTCCAGTGGCAAGTCCCACGATGCAGCCTTCCACAGTCTGGACACACAGGACTGGAGTTTTGAGCAGGGGTGGTGGTGCTAGAGTTCCCTAAATTAAGCTTCTTATGTGGTGGCGTAACTGCTCCCTTTGACCATTGATTGTTCTGCCTCTTCCCTTTCCACTCGAAAATCCGATTCTGCACAGTAAGATTTCCTTCTGCTATAACGGCCCTTTCTAGTACATCAACATATGTAGGTAGCTTTAACATATTGACCCGGTCTAAAATAGCACTCCGTAATCCCCCTTCAAATTTTCGTGCCTTCTTATAGTCCGTATCCACCATATGAGGCGCAAACCGTGCTAGTTCTGCAAATTGGGCTTCATATTCAGCAACAGTCTTACTTCCTTGTCTAAGGGTCTCAAATTCAGTCACCTTTTTATCTCGCATACTTTGGGGGAAGTACTTATCATAGAACAACTCCAAAAATCTATCCCATGTTAAGTCCTGATGCACCGTTCTCGTGAGCATCCACCATCTTCGCGCCTCGTCTTCAAGAGTAAAGGCGGCAAGTTGCACTTTCTGGACTTTAGTACATGGAAATACTTCGAACAATTTCTCTATTCCCAGCACCCATGCTTCATCTTTCATCGGCTCTATTCCTCCCTTAAATGACGGTGGTTTCATCTTTTTAAACTCCTTTGTGAGTGTAATGGTTCTGTCCTCAGCACAGAAATCTTGTACTGCAGGTGGAGGTACCGGTGGCAGTGGCGGTTGCGGTTGTTGTTGTTGTTGCCTTAAGGTCTCCGCCATTTCCATCATCATTCATTCCATTCGGTCTAATCGTGCTGCAGTGGCGTCTTCTGGATCTTCTGCCCTTGTTCTCACCATAACCTGCATATCATTCAAGTATATCCAATAAACATAATTCAAATTGTTAGCATTAGTAGAGTACACTAAACGTTGCCATCGATCTCTCATACGTTCTAGGATGTCATGCATGATGCCTAAGTCTTTTCTAGACATCCTAAGGCTCAATGGATTCGTGTGTGAGATATCAACTCGTGCTCTGATACCACTCTGTCACGCCCCAACCCTGCCCCTAAAAGATCGGGCATGACCTGTGCGGAAGTAGACACTAAGCCTGGTATAAATACATACATAGGGGCCTGAACGGAAGCGTTGCTGACAAAGATAATATAAGAAAGTATGACGTCCATTGAGCTACCACTATCATGCCAGGATCACAAATATCGTATAAGACGAATAGATATAAGGAGCACACATTTGAGAACTAGATATTTATATATATATATATACATACATAAGCGTATAGAGAACCAGCCCTAAGATTGGGCATAGAACAAAAATATTATATACATTACCCCCTAAGCCAAGAACGAAAGTATACGCCATGATCTAGCAAAACATTACATAAAAGAACGGCTGCGACCAAGGGCCTGGCTATGCTTAGGCTGACAAAAGTGTGATGGTGGCCGGCTATGACCGACCTCCAGCTTGGTTACCTACAGAAATAGACATAACATAGAGTGAGCCAGGCTCAGTGAACAATAGTATTTAAGTGCTTCGTTACATTATTAACATTGTAGTACATATAAAAGTGTAAGTAATGTGCAGATCATGTAGCGAGTCTGAATTTGTACACATTTACCGAATAACTTTATCGGTTCACAGTCTCATAGATTGGCCCTTGGCCTAATGGGTTCACACGTTCACAACTTAGCCCTTGGCTTCATAATTCCATAACCTAGAATCATAGTTTCACAATTTGGCCCTCGGCCTCTTAAATCCATATATCACAAGTTGGCTCTCGGCCTCATGGATTCACATTTCACAAGTTCTGTCGATGTTTCCATAGTTCACACTAGGTCACAATTTTATGACTTCACAAGTTCTTTTGGTACTTTCACAACTTCACACTGTTTCTTAATTTTATAACCTCACATTTCTTTCCACGTGGCATATATATTAAGCACAATGTTAATAACAGTAATACTTAGCGAGATTAAAGTACATCTAGTACTATTACTCACCGTGTTGCGGCGGGGCACTTGATCCTCTTGAAGCGTGTCCTACACATGCAAAAGATACACATTAGTTTCCCTCTTTCTTATTAAATCAATTCTTGACTCATTTTTCTTCGATTAATTTAACGAACATCATAACAATATCAATTGCAGGTTTCGACAACGTTAGAGGAGCCAACACGCAAAACAGAGCAACCCGTGTTTCCCGACCTGGGCCGCACGTGCGGCAGTGGTGCCCCGCACGTGCCTTTTTAGCAGTGTTGAACTCCAAAATTTGCCATTTTTCCCGCACATGCGGCCATGACTCCCGCACGTGCGGCTGGGGCTCCCGCACGTGCGGCCTTGGACCCCGCACGTGCGGCGATTCTGCACAAAAAGGTCCGAAAATTCTGAACAATTCCATCCTTTTGCAGATGTGTTTAGGGCCTCAAAACTTAACTATAAATTGCTAATGTAAAGGCTCAAATGCATGTGAATAAGCATCAAAATACATACTTCATTTGAATATAAGGTAAATCATTAATCCACACTCATAAACACTCCACATTTCATGAGATTCCTAACTTTACACACATATATAGACACATATACACAAATCCATGTCAAATAATAAAAGTCAAGCAACTCAATTGAGTCATAGCTATTTTAAATTAAGTCAAAACATTTACATTAACTTCTTACACACCCTTAGAACCACAATTCCAACCCTTGAATGCCATGATTTTGAGTATATCTTTCACTATTGAAGAAGAAGGAGAGTTGTAGGAGTTAATTAATATAACATCTACATACCTTGTGCTAAAGTTTCAATTCCCCACCTTCTACCCTTCAACCTTTCTCTCCTCTACGCTTTTCTCTCCAGAGCCATGTATTGAGTTAGGAAGTTGTTTTTGTTTTATCAAGTGGTCAAAGAACACACACACACACACACATATATATATATAAGGAGGGAATAGGACAAAAATTAATCGTTTAATCATTCCCAAATCAAATTTCTGCAAATATGCTTATTATTACCTAAAAATTATGCCGTTTCCAAATACGAAGTCTGTTTCAGATTACCAAGTCTCTAAGATTCTCAATTTCTAATTTACCCATTCTAGGTGTGACAAATACTCTCATTGCCCAACAGATACATGTTAAATTCATAACATTTGTATACATAAATTTAATTTCTCCTGAAATTTCACATTAAGTATTTGAAGGCTCAGAATAATTGACTGAAATATATCACACAATCACATACGAGGGTCGGGTTATTACAGTTAAGCTAACGAAACAATTAGGGGCCTAAGCTAATTAGTTCTCGAACAAAATAGAGAAGGACGGAAAAGGGCGGAGAAAGTTACAGAGAAACATTCTTCTTGAGAGGTAGAAGAGAAAGTCATACAAAAGAAAGAGAAATAGGAAGAAAATCAAAGAGAATTCAAATTCATCCATTTAGACTTGAGAATTGAACACTTATGTGACTTAGAAAACCTGAATGAGGTGCCTACGTTAACTAATGTCGGTAAGATACAATTACACAGAAAATTCTATTTCTTGGAAGAGGCAATGTTAGTTTGAGTTAAACTTGGCCACTCAAGCTAATGAAACCATTAGTGGCCTAAGCTAATTAGTTCCTAGAACAAAATAGAGAAGGATGGAGAAGGACAGAGAATGTTAGAGAGAAACATTCTTCTTGAGAGCTAGAAGAGAAAGTTAGAGAATAGAAAGAGAAGTTGGAAGAAAATCCAAGGGAATTAGAATTCATCTTTTTGGATTTGAGAATTGAACACTTAGGTAATTTAGAAAACCTTAAATGAGATGATTAAGCAAAACTAATATTGTTAAACTAATATTACTCAGAAAATTCTATTTCTTAGAGGCTAAGTAAGGTTAATTTGAGTTAAGCTAGGCAACTTAAGCTAATGAAAACAATTGGTGGCCTAAGGAAATTAGTTCCTAGAACAAAATAGAGTAGGACGGAGAAAGTTAGACAGAAACATTATTCTTGAGAGCGAGAAGAGAAAGTTAGAGAAAAGAAAGAGAAATAGGAAGAAAATCATAGGGCATTCAAATTCACCATTTTGGACTTGAGAATTGAACACTAAGGTCATTTAGAGAACCTTAAATGAGGTGCTTGCGTTAAACTAATATCGTTATGCAACAATTACTCAGGAAATTCTCTTTCTTAGAGGCTAAGCAAAGCTGGCTTCAGTTAAACTTGGCCACTTGAGCAAATGAAACAATTAGTGGCCTATGCTAATTAGTTCCCAGAACAGAAAAGATAAAGATGGAGAAGGACAGAGAAAGTTATAGAGAAAGATTCTTCTTGAGAGCCGGAAGAGAAAGTTAGAGAATCAAATGGAGAGGCCGAATGGAGGGTTGAGTGATGTGAGCAAGCATATTCGTTACTATAACTGTGGGTTGAGTGAGGAGAGGAAGTACATATATTTAGCTCTAACATTTATGATATATTATATATATTTTGTGCAGGTTAAAAGAGCTATCATGTACACTGTCCATCTGGAATTTATGAGAGAATATGTGAGTTGTGGGCCGAGGGATGTGGGATATTATATGGAGTGAAGAGACTTCTTTTATTGTGGGTCGAGTGAGGGGAGGTCCTATACAGAGTGTTTGTTGTTTTTACTTCTCTGTGACTACTTGTATCGGTTTGGAAAGTCATATTTTGAACAGGTGTACAGATTGGTGTGTAGGAATGGTGGTTGCTTCTTGTGTAGGTTAATATGGCAGTTTGAATTATTTGTAACGTGGTGATGGCTGCTTCAAGCGCCTTGTTGTGCTACATGAAAGGGATAATCAGTTGTTTTCTTTATTGTGTGTACATAGTTCTATTTTGTAATTTTGCTTACCTCTACAGGCTGTGTAGGCGGATTTTGGTGGCTTTTGTTATGCTGTGCTATAGGCAACCCAACAAAGTTGATATAATGGGTCTGTTTTGGGTTTTTCCCATAAGGCTCCTAAAGTATAGGAGCCCATTCCTACGGGTTGTGAAGGAAGGATCCAAGGAGGCTGGGTACTTTTGGGATTGTGCTGTTCTAAGGTGGCTGCTACTTATTTCCATTGTACAAGGTCCCTATTACAGGACATGGCCTCTGTACAATCAAATGGCTAGTAACCTCCATTTGATTCCCGACTTTTGGATGTAACCTCGGTTTTCTAGGTTTGTTTCATGTTTATTTTTGTTTTTTGTGTTGTGGTTGGGCTTCGATGTTCTGTGGCCAAGGTTTGTGTTTTTGTTTTGTTGTAAGGGCCTGGGGTATGCCCCTTGTATTCTTGTAAATTTTTCTATTTCATTTTATTCTTATTCACCCAAAAAAAAAAAAAAATTTCAAAGGGAATTCAAATTCATCTTTTCGGACATGAGAATTGAATACTTAGGTGATTTAGAAAACCTTAAATGAGGTGATTTAGCTAAACTAATATCATTAAAGTAATATTACTCAGGAAATTCTATCTCTAAGAGGCTAAGCAAGGTTCATTTGAGTTAAACTAGGCGACTTCAGCTAATGAGACAATTAGTGGCCTAAGTTAATTAGTTCCCAAAACAATGTAGTGAAGGATAGAGAAGGACAGAGAAAGTTAGATAGAAGCTTTCTTCTTGAAAGCTAGATGAGAAAGTTGGAGCAAAGAAAATGAAATAGGAAGAAAATTAAAGCGAATTCAAATTCGTCCATTTGGACTTGACTTTTGAAAGCATAGGTGATTAACAAAACCTTAAATTAGGTGCTTACATTAAACAAATATCGTTATGCTACAATTACTCAGAAAATTCTCATTCTTAGAGGCTAAGCAAGGTTAGTTGGAGTTAAACATGGCCACTTTAACTAACGAAACAGTTAATGGCCTAGGCTAATTATTTCCTATAACTAAATAGAGAAGGACGGAGAAAGTTAGAGAGAAACATTGTTCCTGAGAGCTAGAAGAAAAAGTTAGAGAAAGAGGAAGAAGATCAGAGAGAATTCAAATTCAACCTTTTAGACTTGGGAATTGAACAATTAGGTGATTTAGAAAAAGCTTAAATGAGGTGCCTAAGTTAAACAAATATCGTTAAGCCATAATTACTTTGAAAATTTCCTTTCTTAGAGGCTAAGGGAGGTTAGTTTGAGTTAAACTTGGCCACTTAAGCTGATGAAATAATTAGTGGCCTAAGGTAATTAGTGCCTAAAACAACATAGGGATGGAGAAGGACAGAGAAAGTTAGAGAGAAACATTCTTCTTGATAGCTACCAAAGAAAGTTAGAGAAAAGAGAGAGAAATAGGAAGAAAATCCAATGGGATTCAAATTCCTCATTTTGGATTTGAGTATTGAAGACTTAGGTCATTTAGAAAAACCTTACGTGGGGTGTTTAAGTTAAACTAATATTGTTAAGCTACAATTACTCAGAAAATTCTCTTTCTTAGAGGCTAAGCATGGTTAGTTTGAGTTAAACTTGGCCACTTAAGCTAATGAAACAATTAGCGGTCTAGGCAATTTAGTTCCTAGAGCAAAATGGAGAAGTATGGAGAAAGTTAGAGAGAAACATTCTTCTTGACAAAGCATAGTGCCAAAATTGGAGCTTTCTTTTGGTCTGGTACTGATCTTAAAAAACATAGTGCCAAAATTGCTTGGGATAAGGTTTGCAGCCCTAAAAATGAGGATGGCCTTGGCTTTAAATCTTTAGACATTTGGAATAGGGCTGCCATTGCTAAGCATATCTGGTTCTTGTTTTCTGGAGGTGAGAAATCTATGTGGTACCAATGGGTGAAATCCTACTTACATAAAGGCAAGAGTTTCTGGAAAGTCAGGGTCCCTAATGACCTTTACTTCTTGGGTCTGGAGGAAGATTTTATCTCTTAGGGATGCTGTGTCTCCTCTTATCTTGCATAAGATTGGTGGAGGTAACTCTACTTTTTTATGGCATGATAATTGGCATCCCCTTGGTCCCTTTTGGCATAAGTATGGTGATAGAATCTTGTATGATTCTCGTCTCAATAGTGAGGCTAAAGTCAGTCAGATTGTTGATGGGAATTCCTGGAAATGGCCTATTCCTAATTCTTCGGAAATAGGAAGATTTGATCTCATCTACCCGTAGTAGCTGCACCCCTAATTCTTCTAGGAATGACTAACCTTTTTGGCAATTAAGCTCGGATGGTGATTTTTCCGTTAACTCGGCCTGGAATCACTGGAGGAGCAAATTTGATGTTGTGGCCTGGCACACTCTTCTTTGGGGGCCTCATATGATTCCTAGGGTCAGTTTTATTGTTTGGATGGCTATTCGTCAAAGATTAAATACTGGGGATCGTTTGCAATTGTTTGGCTTGTCCCCTAATCCAAGCTTCCATTTCTGTCAATACCATGTTGAGAGCCATTCCCATTTATTCTTTAACTGCATCTTTGCTTCTAGAATTTGGGAAGCTCTTAAAGCTAATTGCAATGTAAATTGGGCCTAATCTCCAATGGCCTCACGTCCTAACCTTTGTCACCAAAGAGACCAAGGGCAAATCATTGCGTTCTATAATCCTTAAGCTTATTTTACTTTGCTTTATTTACCAAATTTGGCTTGAAAGGAATAATAGAATCTTTAATAAGGAACACAAACCTGAAGAGGTGGTTACTAACTCAATTGTTCATATGATTAGAGGTAGACTTCTATCTATCACCAATTTGCCTAGATCTACGGGGGATAGTCGGTACATTGCTCAGTGGAACCTGCCCAACACAATCTTAAAGCCCCAACCTCCAGGAATGGGAGGGCTGCTGAGTGGTGTGAGTTCACCATAAGAGGGTTGAGTGAAGGAGAGCAATTCAGAGTGTTTATCTAACTATTTTTTACTTTGTGCAGTGGCAAGCGGAGCTAAATAGAGTGCCTAAGTTGAGGGTTGACTGTCGTGAGAAAATATTCAAAGATTGACTGGTGAGAGAATAGGGTGTGAAATGAACTTCTCATGTTCGAGCTACTGAATATCTTAGGCTACAAATACAAATGTACAATATATTTTGTGTTTTCTTTGCATGCTAAAGTGTGGTTTCAATTACAAAATGGTGTGTAATATTTGCATTTTCATTCTGTGGTGGCAGATTCTTCTGAACAACAACCAATTGGCCTTCATTTGGGACGGTGGCTGTCAAAAGTTTATTTTCGTGGAAGAATCTGATGTGCTAGACAACAATCACTGGTTATTTTGTACATTGGTTCCGATGATCTATGCTGGGATAAGAGTTTTGGAGACACAAAGACCAGGCTGCATGCTGCGCCAGTCTACATGGAAAATCCTCAAATGGAAAATTCTTTGTCTTTCATTTCTGCATTGTAATAGTTCTTTTTTCTATGGCATGTGTATAGTCTAAAACTGGCTGGTGTTTTGTTTCCCTATCCCTGCAGGTTGTGTTGGGAATTTTATTTTTTAACTTCATTTTTACCTTTTGGTTGGGGCTACATGCACGTGCTGCTATGGAAAATTACACAGATAAGTTTGTTTTGGTGTTATAGAAGCTGGATTGTGCAGGCAAACCTACTATTGTGGAAGAATAGTTCAATTGCCATCATTTTGCTGTCAAGGGCATGTTTTCCCTGGAACACAATGCTTCTGATTGTACTTGTGCTAGGCTGTTGCTGGTTGGTTTATTCTCTTGTTCATTCTCCCTATCTCTAGTTATATATGGATAATGAGCAGGTTGTAAGGCCCTAGTTTTTTTGTTTGGTTTTAAGTTTTCTAGCTCTCTTTAGCTTTGGTGAGTTTGTAGGTTTGTTTTGTTTGGTGGTCTTGTTTAGCTGTGGTAGGCCTGGGGCGTTCCCCTTGTAGTCGTGTAAATTTTCTTGTTTTATTTATGTCTTATTCACTCCCCCTCCCAAAAAAAAAAACAAAAGAAAAAGAGAAAAGAAAGAAAATTAGGATGAAAATCACAGGGAATTCAAATTCATCCTTTTGGACCTGATAATTGATCGCTTTGCTGATTTGGAAAAACTTAGATGTTCTTGTATATCCTCCTCTTTCTTAGAGGGGTGCAGTGGTAGTTTCTGTTGGTTATGTAATTGTTTTTTACTTGTTCTTAGGCGTGCCTGGGGTATGCCCCTTGTAAACTTGTAAATTTCATTGTCTTCATTTTATGACTTACTTACCCAAAAAAAAAAAAAAAAAAGAAAAACTTAGATGAGGTACTTAAGTTAAACTAATATCGTTATGCTATAATTACTCAGAAAATTCTCTTTCTTAGAGGCTAAGCAAGGTTAGTTTGAGTTAAACTTGGCCACTTAAGCTAATGAAACAATTAACGGCCTAAGCTATTTTGTTCCTAGAACAGAATAGAGAAGGGAGGAGAAGGACGGAGAAAGTCAGAGAGGAACATTCCTTCTTGAGATCTAGAAGAGAAAGTTTGAAAAAAGAAAGAGAAATAGGAAGAAAATGAAACAGAATTCAAGTTCATCATTTTGGATTTGAGAATTGAACGCTTATATTCACCCAAAAAAATTGAACGCTAGGTGATTTAGATACCTTAAATGAGGTGCTTAAGTTGAACTAATTTCCTTAAGCTACAATGACTCATAAAATTATGTTTCTTAGAGGCTAAGCAAGGTTAGTTTGAGTTAAACTTGGCCGCTTAAGCAAACGAAACAATTAGTAGTCTAGGCAATTTTGTTCCTAGAACAAAATAGAGAATGATGGAGAAGGACTGAGAAAGGTAGAAAGAAACATTCTTAATCAGAGGTAGAAGAGAAAGTCTGAGAAAAGAAAAAATAATAGGAACGAAAATCAAAGGGAATTCAAATTCATCCCTTTGGACTTAAGATTTGAACACTTAGTTGATTTAGAAAACCTTAAATGAGGTGCTTAAGTTTAACTAATATCCTTATGCTACAATTACTCAGAAACTTCTATTTCTTAAAGGCTATGCAAGGTTAGTTTGAATTAAACATGGCCACATAAGCAACTGAAACAATTAGCGGCCTAAACCAATTGCCTCATTGAACAAAAACAGTTGATGGACAAGGACAGTAGAGAGAAACATTCGTCTTGAGAGGTAGAAGAGAAAGTTAGAGAAAAGAAATAGTAATAGGAAAGAAAGCAATGAGAATTCAAGCTCATCGTTTTGGACTTGTGAATTGAACACTTACGTGAATTAGAAAACCGTAAATGAGGTGCTTAAGTTAAACTAATATCGTTAAGCTACAATTACTCAGAAAATTCTCTTTCTTAGAGTCTAAGCAAGGTTAGTTTGAGTTAAACTTGGTTGCTTAAGCTAATAAAACAATTAGTGGCCTAAGCTAATTAGCTTCTGGAACAAAATAGAGAAGGATGGAGAAAGTTAGAGAGAAACATTCTTCTTGAGAGGTAGAATAGAAAGTTAGATAAAAGAAAGAGTAATAGGAAGGAAATCAAAGAGAATTCAAATTCATCATTTTGGACTTGGGAATTGAACACTTAGGAGATTTTGAATACCTTAAGGTGCCCCCCTAAAAAAAAAAAACCACTAAACAAGTTAATTATGTTTTAAACTAATATCGTTACTCAAAAAATTCTCTTTCTTAGAGGCTAAGCAAGGTTAGTCTGAGTTAAACTTGACCACATAAGCTAAGGAAACAATTAGTGGCTAAGCTGATTAGTGCCTAAATAGAGAAGGAGGGAGAAAGTTTGTGAGGAACATTCTTCATGAGAGCTAAAAGAGGAAGTTAGAGAAAAGAAAGAGAAACGGGAAGAAAATGAAGGGGAATTCAAATTCATCCTTTCGTACTTGACAACTGAACACTTAGGTCATTTTGAAAACCTTAATGAGGTGCTTAAGTTAAACAACTAGCATTAAGCTACAATTACTCAGAATTTTTTTTGTTAGAGGCTAAGCAACGTTAATTTGAGTTAAACTTGCCCACTTAAGCTAATGAAACAATTAGGGGCCTATGTAAATTATTTCTCGAACAAAATAGAGAAGGAAGGAAGTTTAAGGGGAAGAAAGTAGAGCCTCTCTCTCTAGATTCTAGTAAGTTTTGTTTTCTCCGACAACGAACTTTCTGGTTTCAAAGCAGAAGGTGGGAGGTTTTGTTCTTTGAGTACATTGGTCTGGTCGTCTCCGGTATTGGTGGTTCCTACCTGCGCTTGCTGCCGGTGGGGTCGTGTTTTCTGAGTTTTGCTCCGTTGATCATGGTGTGGATAGCCATGTAGGATGTCACCCTGCTGTTGCTGAGCAAGAGTGATAGAGTTTCTGCAGTGTTTGGGGTTCACCTGGTTTACAGAGTTGTCTAGCAATATTCACCGGACGATTTGGTTAAGGTTTTCTAAATCACCTGATTGTTCAATTCTCAAGTCCAAAATGGTGAATTTGAACGCCCTATGATTTTCTTCCTATTTCTCTTTCTTTTCTCTAACTTTCTCTTCTTGCTCTCAAGAAGAATGTTTCTGTCTAACTTTCTCCGTCCTACTCTATTTTGTTCTAGGAACTAATTTCCTTCGGCCACCAATTGTTTCATTAGCTTAAGTTGCCAAGTTTAACTCAAATTAACCTTATTTAGCCTCTAAGAAACAGAATTTTCTAAGTAATAATAGTTTAACGATATTAGTTTTGCTTAATCATCTCATTTAAGGTTTTCTAAATTACCTAAGTGTTCAATTCTCAAATCCAAAAAGATGAATTTTAATTCCCTTTGATTTTCTTCCTATTTTTCTTTCTATTCTCTAACTTTCTCTTCTAGCTCTCAAGAAGAATGTTTCTCTCTAACCTTCTCTGTCCTTTTCTATCCTTCTCTATTTTGTTCTAGGAACTAATTAGCTTAGGCCACTAATGGTTTCATTAGCTTGAGTGGCCAAGTTTAACTCAAACTAACCTTGCCTCCTCCGAAGCTGTCTAATGGGAGAAATGGGTCTAAGGGTATGGCTGCTGCATGCGCCTATCAGAAAGTTCAAACTGATCATAAGCTGTTTTTAATTTTTTCCTATTTTGTAACTATCTTAATGGTAGACTTGTTTTGGTCTACTCTAGTGGGATGTACTAGAGACTATCCTTTATTTCACTTTTCTAGTTGCTGGATGCATACATCGCATGTTTGGCTTTGTGTTTCTATTTGTGGATTCCACCTCAAGACATGTTGGTTCATGATTCGGTGTTGTCTGGGTGGGCATGTTGGTTGTTACCATTTTGGTTAATTGGATGGCTGGTCCTTTCCTTTTCCTCGCGTTGTGTTTATTTGATATCTCTCTTTGAGATAGGTTTTGAACATTTTGCGTTTGTTAATTTTTGTCTGGAATGTTTCGTGTCTTGCTTTTGTTTTCTATCTTGTATAGCCCTGTAGGGCTTGGGGCATGCCCCTTGTAATATTGTATATTTTTCTGCTTTTATTGATGTCTTATTCACCTAAAAAAAAAAAAAAAAAAAAAAAAAAAAATCCCTTGCCTCCTCCAAGAAATAGAATTTTCTGTGTAATTGTATCTTACCGATATTAGTTTAACGTATGCACCTCATTTAATGTTTTCTACATCACATAAGTGTTCAACTCTCAAGTCTAAAAGGATGAATTTGAATTCTTTTTGATTTTCTTCCTATTTCTCTTTCTTTTGTATGACTTTCTCTTCTACCTCTAAAGAAGAATGTTTCTCTGTAACTTTCTCTGTCCTTCTCTATTTATTTTTTATTTTTTTTTGGGTGGGTAAGTCATAAATTAAAAACAAAGAATTACACATTACAAGGGGCATACCCCAGGTAATACAACCTATCCAACGTCTACCCCCCAGGAAAGGGGGGCGAGTAATGCAAAAAATATAACTAAAAAAACTGAACAACTTTGCCCATATATCATTTTTGCCCCCAAGTGACGCCTACGAACCTAGGAGGCTTGGGGAAAATATATGGGCAAAACAAAGAACACACCATGACCCACTGACCATGGAACAACAAGACTCACGGCCCAAAAACTCTGGCCCAAACAAATAATACCAAGAATTGGTCCAAACAAGTCAGAGCCACAATTCATCAAAAAAAAAAAAAAACGAAAAAGCCCACAAAACTAGCCCACAAATTAGCCACCATTAAACCAGGGGCTGAATCAAACAACACCCACGTGCACATGCTAACATCATCACTAAATATACAAATACAATTCAATACAATTCAAAAGACGATGCAGACATCACTAAGTCGACCAGCTACCTTTTGTCATTACCAACCCACGGTCTGCTCTTATGTAGTACGGCAGCATGCGTGCACCAGCAAGTTTGGGCGGAAAGATTGTATCTCCATCCACGTGACAGAAGCGCACGTACACCATGCACTAACACAAGAGTTACGACCAGCAACAAAATCGTCCGGAGAATATAGCTAGACAACTCTGTAAAACCGGTGAACCCCGAACACTGCAAAAACTCCATCACTGTCGCTCAGCAACAGCAGGATGACCTCCTACATAGCTACACACACCATGATCAACGAAGCAAAACCCAGAAAACATGACCCCACCGGCAGCAAGCGCTGGTAGGAACCACCAATACCGGAGACAACCAGACCAGTGCACTCAAAGAACAAAACCTCCCACCTTTTGTTTTGAAACTAGAAAGTTCGTTGCCGGAGAAAACAATACTTACCATGGGCAAAACCCAACACCTCCGGTAACCCAAACTGTAGACGGAGAATCTAGGTTTGAAATCAATGGAGAGAACACCAATCAGCCATAAGGATGTCTAGCCGACACCACAGTAAGCCGTAGACCCACCACAACCTTTGCTTCAGTTACCAGATTGCACAGCACAGTCCCACCAAAACACACTACTGTAGCCACCAAAGAAGGTCAAACGCCGACAAAGGGCACCACTGACCCATGGCGGTAAGGCCATCGGGCTTGCAAGTGGCACGCCAGTGAGCAAACTGGGACGATCGCCGATTCTCACAACCATGGCTACCGTAACTAGATCCCCAGAACTGGGACAGGAAGTATACCATAGCAACCAGAGAACTCCTAGAAAACTAGAGATTTCACAAACAAGAATCAGCACAACCCCAAGCTGGAGCTAAGCAGATCTTTAATACATGCTAGCTCACACTCATATTATGGGTAGACCAGCTAAACAAGCTGGCCAAAAATGCACCAGACCTTCTCCACCACGATACACCACCAGGGGGAGCTTTCTCTCTCTAAGGCTCTACTTTCTTCCCCTTAAACTTCCTTCCTTCTCTATTTTGTTCGAGAACTAATTAGCTTAGGCCCCTAATTGTTTCGTTAGCTTAAGTGGGCAAGTTTAACTCAAACTAACGTTGCTTAGGCTTTAACAAAAAAAATTCTGAGTAATTGTAGCTTAACGCTAGTTGTTTAACTTAGGCACCTCATTTAAGGTTTTCAAAATGACCTAAGTGTTCAGCTGTCAAGTACAAAAGGATGAATTTGAATTCCCCTTCATTTTCTTCCCGTTTCTCTTTCTTTTCTCTAACTTCCTCTTTTAGCTCTCAAGAAGAATGTTTCTCTCTAACTTTCTCCATCCTTCTCTATTTTGTTCCAGAAGCTAATTAGCTTAGGCCACTAATTGTTTTATTAGCTTAAGCAACCAAGTTTAACTCAAACTAACATTCATTAGACTCTAAGAAAGAGAATCTTCTGAGTAATTGTAGCTTAACGATATTAGTTTAACTTAAGCACCTCATTTATGTCTTATTCACCCAAAAAAAAAAAGAAAAATCACAAGTCCAAAACGATGAGCTTGAATTCTCATTGCTTTCTTTCCTATTACTGTTTCTTTTCTCTAACTTTCTCTTCTACCTCTCAAGACGAATGTTTCTCTCTACCTTTCTCTGTCCTTCTCCATCAACTATTTTGTTCAATGAACAAATTGGTTTAGGGCGTCAATTGTTTCAGTTGCTTATGTGGCCAAGTTTAATTCAAACTAACCTTGCATAGCCTCTAAGAAATAGAAGTTTCTGAGTAATTGTAGCATAAGGATATTAGTTAAACTTAAGCACCTCATTTAAGGTTTTCTAAATCAACTAAGTGTTCAATTCTTAATTCCAAAGGGATGAATTTGAATTCCCTTTGAATTTCTTTCCTATTATTTTTTCTTTTCTCTAACTTTCTCTTCTACCTCTGATGAAGAATGTTTCTCTGATTTTTTGCTATATAGTTGCTGTAGGGCCTGGGGTATTCCCCTTGTAATCTTGTATATTCTTTGTTTTTTATTTTATGTCTTATTCACCAAAAAAAAAAAAAAAGAATGTTTCTCTCTACCTTTCTCAGTCCTTCTCCGTCATTCTCTATTTTGTTCTAGGAACAAAATTGCCTAGACCGCTAATTGTTTCATTTGCTTAAGTGGCCAAGTTTAACTCAAACTAACCATGCTTAGCCTCTAAGAAAAAGAATTTTATGAGTCATTGTAGCTTAAGGAAATTAGTTCAACTTAAGCACCTCATTTAAGGTATCTAAATCACCTAAGCGTTCAATTCTCAAATCCAAAATGATGAACTTGAATTCCTTTTCATTTTCTTCCTATTTCTCTTTCTTTTTTTCAAACTTTCTCTTCTAGATCTCAAGAAGGAATGTTCCTCTCTGACTTTCTCCGTCCTTCTCCTTCCTTCTCTATTCTGTTCTAGGAACTAAATAGCTTAGGCCGGTAATTGTTTCATTAGCTTAAGTGGCCAAGTTTAACTCAAACTAACCTTGCTTAGTCTCTAAGAAAGAGAATTTTCTGAGTAATTATAGCATAACGATATTAGTTTAACTTAAGTACCTCATCTAAGTTTTTCTAAATCAGCAAAGTGTTCAATTCTCAAGTCCAAAAGGATGAAATTGAATTCCCTATGATTTTCATCCTAATTTTCTTTCTTTTCTCTAACTTTCTCTTCTCTTTTACTTTTGTTTTTTGTTTTTTGTTTTTTTTTTTTTGGGGGGGGGGGGTGGGTGAATAAGACATAAATCAAACAAGAAAATTTACACAACTACAAGGGGAACGCCCCAGGCCCTACCATAGCTAAAGAAGACCACCAAAAAAAATAAAAACAAAACAAACCTACAAACTCACTAAAGCTAAAGAGAGCCAAAAAACTTAAAACCAAACAAAAAAACTAGGGCCTTACAACCTGTTCACTATCCATATATAACTAGAGATAGGGAGAATGAACAAGAGAATAAACCAACGAGAAGCAACCTAGCACGAGTACAATCAGAAGCATTGTGTCCCAGGGAAAACATGCCCTTGGTAGCAAAATGATGGCACTTGAACTATTCTTCCACAATAGCTGGTTTGCCTACATAATCCAGCTTCTATGACACCAAAACAAACTTATCTGTGTAATTTTCCATAGCAGCACGTGCATGTAGCCCCAACCAAAAGGTAAAAATAAAGCTATAATAACTAGGTTGTCTCTGTTGTGTACTGTATATGAAATCTGGATTGAAAGAAATAACAGAACATTTAATAAGAAATGAAACCTGAAGAAGTTGTTATCAAATCAATTGTTCAAATGGTTAGAGGTAGACTAATGCCAATGCAAAATTTAACTAGATCTGTAGGTGATGATTGGTTCTTAAAGCAATGGAATTTGACTGATTCCATTTTGAAGCTTCGTACTTTTAGTATTGGGAGGGCTGCTGAGTGATGGAAGTTTCTCATATGAGAGTTGAGTGTCAGGGAGCCACATAATGTGTGTTTTCCTAATTGTTTGTGACTTGTGCAGCTGGTGTTTGTTAGTCTGGAAATTGAGGGTTGAGTGATGTAGACACAAAATTGTGGGTTGAGTGTGGTGAGCCATAAAATCTCTAATTCAGTAGTATCTATGAAATGGTTGAGTGGGTTGAGTGAAAATAGCCAATACATGTTTTTTGTGCTAACCATTATATATATAGTACCTCTTTATTTGTAGGTTAAATAAGCAATTTCCGAGTGTGGTGAGGTCCTTTATTGTGGGCCAAGGGAAGTGAGATCGTATAAAGTGTGTATCATCCATTTTTATTGGGTATTTTGTGCTCCATTGATTCGGGTTCTTGTCTCATTTGTCTGGCAGGAAATTCTATATTGTGTAGAGAGTGTTTGTCATTAATACTCTACCAAGGACTGCCATTCCGAGATGTCTGTGCTGCTGTTGAAGTCTATGTCGTCCAGTGTGGGAATCTGGTTTATGGCAATGGCTGCCGAATGCGCCTTCTGGATACATCAGAATGTTCAAAAGTTGTTCTTCATTATCTTTATATACAATAGCTATTATTTCTATAGTTTTATTTTACCTATCCTAGTGGGATGTACTAGGGATTATGTTATGTTTGGTTCCTTCCTAGCTACTTTTACCTTGTTAGTTAGATTGTGCTCAATTTGGTTTGTTTTGAGGCCTACGCCTACATACTTTATGCATTTTGTGATTGGGTTCCTTTCTTAGTTTGGGGTTCTTTCCGGCTGTGCTGTTGTTGCCGTGTTTTGGATTGATTTGTTTCTTCTAGCTTTGGTTCGGCTTCACTGCGTTCAATCTCCCTATCTTCTCTTGATATGGTTTCTGAACATAGTGTGTTTTTGGTTTTTTGGTTTCTTATTTGTTTTGGTTGTTTTATTTTTGGGTTTGGTTTCTTTGTCTGTATAGTTGTGGTAGGGCCTGGGGCATTCCCCTTGTAATCTTGTATATTTTCTTGTTTTATTTATGTCTTATTCACCCAAAAAAAAAACACAACCCGTAGGGATAGGGAAACAAAACACCAGCCAGTTGTAGACTGTACACATGCCAAAGAAAAAAGAACTATTACAATGCAGAAATGAAAGACATAATTTTCCATTTGAGGATTTTGCACGTAGACTGGCGCAACATGCAGCTTGGTCTTTGTGTCTCCAAAACTCTTATCCCAGCATAAGATCATCGGAACCAATGTATACAACAACCAGCGATAGTTGTCCAGCACAGCAGATTCTTCCATGAAGATAAACTTTTGACAGCCATCGTCCCAAATGAAGGCCAATTGGTTGTTGTTCAGGAGAATCTGCCACCAGAGAATGAAAATGCAAATATTACATACCATTTTGTAATTGAAACCACACTTTAGCATGCAAAGAAAACACACAATATATTGTACATTTGTATTTGCAGGCTAAGATATTCATTAGCTCGAACATAAGAAGTTCATTTCACACTCTATTCTCTCACCAGTCAATCTTTGAATATTTTCTCACAACACTCAACCTTAGGCACTCTATTTAGCTCCACTTGCCACTGCACAAAGTAAAAAATAGTTAGATAAACACTCTGAATTGCTCTCCTTAGAAAAAGATTGTTTGAACGTGGATTAGGTTGAGAGCTTCTCTCTCTAGAATCTAGAGAGAAAAAGCTCCCACCGTTGTTACCCATGGAGGTTTTTTAGTTTCCTTAAGATTCTTCGTCTGGTTTTGGGTGGTGCTATGTAGTGTTACTGAATTTGGTCCTTTTTTTGTTCAGATTTAGGTGGGTTTGAAATGGTTGTTGGTCGTTGCTGTTGTGAATGTGGAGTTTCATTTTTTGGCTCCATTTCTTGTGACTTATGCTGCGAAGAGCCTCTCTCTCAAGATTTTCTAGAGAGAGAATTGGTGATTGTGGGACTGAAGTTGGGTCGGTGGTCCGGGTGTGGGTGGCGCTTCGCTGGCGACGTTCTATGATGCTGGTGGGGTTGTTTCCAAGTCCTAGGTTGTACTACCAGCCTGTATATAGTGTCTGCCGCTAGTGTCTCAGACCACGGTAGTTGCGGATGTGCTTTACGGGTGCCTTTTTTGGTGTTTGCTCGAAGTTGCTGGTTTCAGTTTCTTCTCCGGCACTAGTTGGCTGTCTAGTAGGTCTCCGACATTGACTGCTGCCGGAGATGTGTTTTGTGTTGGCCGCTGGTCGCTAGTCTCTATGTCGGTTTTTTATCATCCATGGTTGCACTGGATGGCACTGGTTTGCTTCTAGTAGTCAGGTGGTGGGGCCTAAGTGTATAGTTTACTCAGGCAAAGAGCTAACAATGGTCATGGAGCGTTTGTCTTCTCCGGCATCGGCTTGCCCAATGTTCAGAAATGGGTGAGTTCGCCAAGGGTGGTAAGGCTTGCGAGCTTCGGGTGTTACTTTTACAAGTTGTTATAGTGATGGTGTTTCTGTGGACTGCTTCGCTTCGTCGGAGGTGTCTTTATACACCGGCGTTGACGGGTCAGTAGTGAGGCGGTGCTGTAACTGGCGCGTATGCCCCACGGTCTGGAATACACGTAGGGGCAGCTTTGGCGTCCTGTAGAGCTGAGATCATCAGCATGGATAATCACAGACCACGTGCAAGGTAACAGTGGAGGTTGGTTCAAAATTGTTTCCAAATTACCGCCGGTTTGGTAGGAGCCCATGGTTTTGAAAATACAATGGCGGTTTGTGCATCTGTGGAGGTGTAGTACCCACGTGCTACGGAATAGCAGTTTGTTAGTGCGTGTGGATTTTTTAAAGTGAAATATCTTGGGGCATGAGGCCCACATTTTCTCTCAGTGGGCATTGATATTGAGTATAATGGAGCTATTGTATGCTATCAATGGCGTTCCATGGGCTATTAACTTGGTTTATATGTCAATTGTTCGACCCACTTTTACGGGATGGTTTTTATTTTATAGGCCCACTATCTTATTTGTTATTGGGCTGTAATTGGGTTCATTTTGGAAATTTGTTTTTGTCTAGTCTCTTTGCAGCGGATCACTTTATAGTTGATTATTTCATGATGATTGATCGTGTGATCCTCATGGGACTTGATATGAGGATGGTTTTGAGACATCTCCGCCACGAGTGATTAGGGAGTCACTGCTATGGGGAATAGTGGCTTGATAACTAGTCGAGTTAGAGACTGGGAGATAAGCTGGAGGTTAGCTACCGGTTTTCTGGTCACTTCTTGTCTTCATGTGACCCGTCCTAATTAATCGTATTGCCACGCCTGACATGGAGTGAAAGGCACACTGCCGTGGGGTTTGAGGGGGATGTGATGATTGATCTCATGATTTTGTTGGCTATGTATTGGTTTGTTGTTGTGGGACTATTGTTTTCACTACAATTCCCTATACCGTTGTAGACACCCCATTTTTGACCGTCCTCAAGACTTGGACGTCACCATTGGAACACTTGGTGATTACCCTTGTTTGTGTTCGTTTGGAGTTCCCGGAGGTCTCGGCTACGCGCCTTGCCTCAGGATCTCCGAACTTGACAGTTTAATGTCTGGTTTTGCACCAAACACTTGTGTTTTGCCTTGGACGGGCAGGGAATGCCTTGTGAGGCATCCCCACACATCACCGGCCATGGCCAGAGGCCACCAGCTAGTGTTTTGATGCCATCGGCAATCTATATTGCCGGTCGGCATTCTTTGTTGCCGGTCGGCACTCCCTTTTGCCAAAATGGCATTTTTGGGCAGCCGACTACTGTTCATCTGCTTTTGCATATATTTTATTACAGCTGTCTTACATTTGGCACCCCTCCATACACGTGTATGGAGGGATCTCTCTCTTTAGAAGCTTGTCTTGTTAGCTTTACAAGACAAAAAGCTCTATAAGAGGAGCCCTTCTCTCCCTTGCTTAGGGTTAGACACTTTAGAGATTTTAGACAGCCATATTAGGGTTTTGAGTTCTAGGGTTAGGATTGATACACATTCTATCTCTATACCTCTCTCTTTTTACCTTTGTGTGTGTTTAAGTGCGTTTGTGTCTTACTATTGCACACAAACACATAGTGTTTCACCTTCACTTAGCTACTGAGGTTCTAAGAGGTTGTTTTTGAAGTTTTGGAGCTAGTTTCAACCTAAAAGGGGCTGCTGGTCCACCATTGTTGAAGGGGTCTTCAAGGGTAAGAAACTAGTCCATTTATTCCCCATTTTTTGCATTGTATTTTTACCTATCTTAAAATTGTTTTTGAGCTTGGTGTATAATATAAAAAAGTTCTATTTTTAGGCCCTCTAAATAGTTTGTTTGGAGTGTTTTGTGGTTTGGAGGTGTTTGACCCCTCTTAGACCTTGAAAGGCCCCATTTTGTGCTATTTTGAGTGAGCTCCGAGACCTTGATGTTTGGGCCTCCTCACCACTGAAATCTTGAGGGATTTTAGAGGTGAGGATGGTGCCTTGAGGTCCCAAGAAGGAGAGGGCCGCCCCCTCTCCTTATTGTCCTTGAAATGGACCATTTTTGGCCTCTTGAGGGAGCATCTAGCTAAGCTTCATGTTGACCATGCCTCGGCTATTTTTTGTGCCTATTATATCATAATATGCCTCTTTTTATTGTTGGTTGTGGTACACCATGCATGCTTAGCATACCTACCTTGTAATGCCACTTTATTGCCTTAACATGCCTTAGGTTGTAAACCTTTGTTTAAGCTTGTTTTAGGTCTAGTTTTGTGAAGCTTCTATGCTTATTTTACCACTCTAGAGGTCTGTCCATAGTTGTTTGGGTCGGCCATGGCATGCATTGTATAGCCCCTTTGCATTTTTGGCTTGTTGGCCTTAAGTGTGTGAATGTATAGCATGCATCCTTGCCTTAATTTAGTGGGTTGGGACCGTTTGTCATGTAATTCCAGTCCCTTTGACGTGCTTGTATGCTTGCCTTGGACACCTCTTTAATGCTTTGAAAGCTTGTGTAGCATGTTCCATGTTTTGGCCATTGTAGATGCCTTTGAATTTGAGCCACTTAGATGCCATCTAGGGGGCCCCCTTTGCATGGTCTAGGTCTGTCTTGAACCTATTTTAAGTCCTCTTAGCCTTGTGAGGCTTGGTGGACTTGGTCATGGTTCAAGCCCCTTTGACTTGCTTCAAGTACTTGGGCCATTTATTGCATGCTTAGTTTATTTTGTTTGCTTGGTTTGGCACCATCTTTACATGATTTTCAATGCTTACCTTGCATGCCATATGTCCCTGATTACCCTCTTTCAAATGTGTTTGAGAGTTGTCCCATTTGTGCCTAAATGTTGGCCCTTTAACATGTGCATGTGTGCATGTGTATTTAGTCCTTTATTTTGGTCACTTTGGCCACTGTTTTGGGCCTTATTAGAGTTGCCCAAATCATGTTTAAGTCCATTATTTGTTTGCTTGCATGCTTACCTTGCATGTTTGTTTGCATGCTTGCATGTGCATCTTGCATTTCCATGTTGCATCCTCAGCTTGTATGCCTAGGTTGCATTGCATTTAGCATGCATGTCTTGCTCCTTGATCTAGTGATAGGAATTAGACATCGGTTTGTTGGTTTGCATTGCATTTGACATCAAAACGTGCACACTTGGTCTTTTGGGCCATCACGCATGGAAATGCGCGATTGATGGTCCGAGAACCAAGGGGCATGTCCCTTTGAGTCACTAACATGATAAGGGACATGATTGGTTCATATATGCCTTGAATTGTATTGCCATGCCCTGCCTTGCCCTCTGTTGCTGTCAATTGCAGATTCTGCAGGAGCTTTCTGCCGACCGGCAGTGCCAAGTGCCGACCGGCAATCCTCCCTTTGCCGATAGTTTCACCAATGGCCGGTGATCACATGCCACTGCCGGTGGGCATTCTACCCAGCCGATGGCATTCCCCAGTATCCAGAAAAGCAATCCTGAGATTTTGGCACCCTCTAGAGGAGTAAAGAAGGGAAAACAGAGGCAGCCTATGCATGGTGGTGCACTTCCAAGCAAGATCCGAGCACGCATTGCTTTGAGCTCTCTTCCCGAGGCGGTTTACTATTTTTCCTAGCTTAGTTAGTTTGTTAGCTAATTAGGCAATTTGTAATAATTAATTAGCTTGTAGGTTAATTATCTGTATTATTCTTTTGGTCCCTCCGAGTGAGGACGAATCTGTAATAAGTGTGGGTGAGTGTGTGAATGTCTTCCAACCCCCCCACTTCTTTCTTCCCTTTTATTTACCTGTTTATGATGGTAGATTAGGGCATGTTTAACTTGGCATACCTTGTGCTATGCATGCGTGCATCCATACATTTGTCTTGCATGCACCAGGCTCGGTACATCACGCTAACTGCATTTGTACTTCAAATTCCGAATCGAATACATGCGTTAACTGACTGCATTTCACATGTCATCCTTAAGATTAGCCGAGCCTATTCTAGTAACATTTTTGTATGCGATGCATTAGGCACTTAACATGGACTTGGATCATGCACTAATTGCTAACATGTTCTTGTTTTTAGCTCGGAGTACTATGTAAGTAGTTATGCTTTAGCATCTCGCATGCGTGTGAATGTTAACATGATAGCATGATTACCATGTGGCTAGATGCTTATGTGTTATAAACTGTTTGAATGCCTGTGGGTGAAGGTTGGATTGTTTGAGTTGGAAAAACTCGTTGAAATCCGTATTTTAGCCTACTTGCAAGTAGCAAATTCCAAAACATTTTCCAAAATAAACGGATATGCAATGTTTCTTTCCAAATTAGGCAATCTAGTCTATACTTATTTGCTGTGCGCATAACATAGTAATTCTAGACTAATAAATGGTTTAAGAACACATAATGTTTTCAAAAAACGGATATCACGGTTAGTAGAGGCCGATCTTCGGATCGGGCGAGAGGAGGTGCTCGTAGCTGACCTTCCCCAATCGTACCCTAGCTCCCGAGCCAAGGCAACTCTGGTGATGACGGACATGTGGCCTTCGGCACCGAGTCAGGGTTTCCTAAATTCCCCCATAAAAAAATATTTAGGTGGCGACTCTGTATCTGGCAAAGCAGTCCATGTTTGGCACTTCTTTCCAAAAATCTGTTTTCTCAAAACGATTTGTCAGATTTGGACTCTTTGGTTCAAGATTAAGAACCGTGGCACAAAATCGAGTCCGAACTGTAGCGGGGTCCCTCGCGGACGTGCTACAGTTTCTGGCAACTCTGCTGGGGATTTTAGAGAGCTTGACTCGAACTCGTGATATCCTATTTTGATTTCATTTATGTGTCTCTTTGCATTGCATGTGCATTGGTGCGCCTAGGACATCGTGTTTGCCATCTGCCATTCCTGAACGGTTTGCCGGAGGCTTGTCTTGTCAAGGCATGACCATAAGGCTGACCGGTTATGGGCTCTGATAGTATGGGAACACAAACCCCGATTTTACCGGGGCACCCTTTTCGACCATTCGACCTAGTGCATATTCGGATCCATAGTGACCATTCCAAGTTAGGACAGGCTGCTTACCCGATGTTAGGTTGTTTGAAAACTGCTGCGTGCGTAGTGAAACCCTATCTCCTGACAAAATAGGACAGGGAAATCCTACCCCAACTTAGGGGTGTTTTGGCTCTTACTTATCTGCTATGTGCTTTTAGAATGTATCTCTACAGGAACGTACATATCAGTTTGCAAGTTTGAGTATCGGACCTAAGAGCATCAGTGTCAGTTATGAGAATCGGTTATCTGCGGGTATCGGGTTCAGTTTTGGGAACAGTGATTTCTGAGGAACAGTGATCAGTAGTAGAGTGCAGTTGTTCAGCTACACCCGTGTTTGATCTGTTTGGGCTAAAATACTATTTGTTGTCTCTTTCAAGGTTCGGACAGCTGGTACGGAATAGGTAGTGCTCCCCCTTGCTGAGGCAGGACTTATGATGACGCAGAATTCAGAAGAGATCGTGGTTATGACAGCTGCATTAGATCAAGGGATCACTCTGCAAAGTGAGGCCAACATTGATGTGTCACATCCACCCAGGTCGCCTGTTGCGTACCCGGTTTGGGCCCCCCAACTATACCAGGCTCGCGAGCCTACTACATTCGAACTAATGGGGATGATAGGTGATCTCCAGAGGTCTGTGGCGGATCTCGCCTACGGAATGTCAGCTTCACCTCCAGCCGCACCGTATGCCGGGAGTTTTGTACCCCAGGAACCCCCGTTGTTGGGGCGAATTGTGATCGAACTTAACCAACCGGAGATGGCCTCCAGCTATGGTAATGACATATCAACATCAACTCAAACCCTCGATCAGGCTGAGGCCAGAGGAAAAGACAAAATGAAGGCAGATGCCGATCCCATTGAACAACTGCTGCGGGCAGTCGAGGCTTTGAAAGCCGGAGGGATGAACAAGCAACAGATATCCGCAGTTGTGGTAAAAACTGTGGAGGATGCTTTCCCCACTCCACCTGAGGGGAGTTCAAGTCAGTCGGAAAATCGGGACAGGCCCCGTCATGCCAGAACAGTTCCTCCTATTCCAGCCCCTGCACCTGGGAAAGATCAGAAAGCTAAGGTGGCGCCTGCCGACCCTTTCGCTTGTGCGGCTAGTAAGAGCGCTAAGACTCCAAAGTACCTGCCCCGGGGGCGTAGGACCTTTCATGCTCTCTACATGCCTTTGTCTAAGGCACTTCAGCTCCTTGCCGAGAGGGGGCATCTTAAACCCTTGGAGCCTCGGCCTCTCCCGAAGAATCTCCCCGCTACGTATGATGCTGCTCAATACTGCGCGTACCACCAGCAGACAGGCCATGCAACCGACAATTGTTTCCGCCTCCGTCATGAGGTGCAAGGTTTGATTGATAACGAGGTTATCCTCCCGCCTACCTCAGCCAAGTCCGTTACCACCCAGTTATTGGATTTTGAGGACACAGACACTGCAAGTATGTAATCAGAAAGTGAACCACCTGCGGGCGGCATCTAGATGTATTTTGAATGTGGCGTCTGGCACGCATTTTTGAGCATTTGTGAACGCTGGCTTTGTAAATTCTGGCTTGGGTATCGAGTCAGTCTTTTGTTTTGAGTCTGTCTCTTTGTCTTGAGTCAGTCTTTTTGCTTAAGGGTCTGTCTTGTTGTAGTGAGTCGGTCCCCTTTGTATAGAATACCAGGTGATTCCGGGGTTGTTGCCTCGAACACCGTTTTGTCTTGTAATTACCCATTTTGTTTTGAGTCTGTTTCTGCCAATGGGCCAGTTATGCCAACAAATCTGAATGAAACAACTGTGGTTATCTCGTTTTCATGCTTGCTTTCAGTGTGAGTTAGTTGTGCCAGAGGATTTGAATGGGCCAACAATACATCTCGCCTGCTCTCCTGCGCGCCAAACTCATCGCATTGACCTAATTTTTTCAAAAACCCCTTTTTGAACTATGTGGTGATAAAAACGAAGAGGAAGGAATTCCTCGGGTTTTACAAAACTTTGATCAAATTGAGAGAAAGAGAGGCATGCTAAGCCTTTTAATGAATGAAATCATGCTTGTCGGCATGAGTACTGAGAAGGATCCTAGCTTGATCCAGATTGGTCCCACACTATCTTCGGCACGAGCAATTTATCGCTTTCTTAAAAACTTTCAAAAACAAATGTTTTACACGGCCCTGTGAAGACCTGTGTGGAATCGCTCTTGAGATCGCGCAGCCTAGGATCGCTCTCAGCCTCAAGATTCGACCTGTTATCTTGAACCTCGAACTCATTCGGAACGTTCAATAGTCAACTGTCAGAGAAGGTCTGTATGACCAGTTTTGAAGCTGCCTTCGAGCGAGAGGCACCAAAGCCGAATCAAAAAGATTAGATCTCACCAAAAGAAGCTCGTGGAGCAACCATGATGGATTCTTCCGCAAATCAGTGCAACAGTCGTTCTCCTAGACACAGAGAGGCTTCAACTTCAAAAACCATTTGGCATGGACTTGTTACACTTTTACCCTTTGAGAGGCTCGCTGGGCCGAAAACCCGAAAGGGCGACCCAGGCAAAAGTTAGAGCAAAAGAAAAAAAAAAAAAACAACAAAGAAAAACAAAAAATACAAAGATAGAAAAGAAAAGAAAAGAAGAAAAGAAAAAAAAAATGCAAAGGAAAGAAAAAAAAGAATGAAAAGATATGAAAATTGAAAAAGGAAAATAAAAAGAAGCTCGCGAGGTCGAAAACCCGCATTGGGCGCCTTGGCAAAAGTTAGAGCCTGAAAAGTGAAGGTTAAAATACCCGAGTGTACCTTAACTGGAACTACGTAAGACTTGATTCCCATGTTTGGGATACGTAGGCAACTTCATCATGAAGTCCAGCCCCCAACGCTTTCATAGCGTCTCTGTCCATACAATGGTTTCGATTTCATCCCAAAGTCCAGTCGCCGACGCCTCCAAGGCGACTGTGTCCATATATTTGTTATGACCGTCTTCGTCATCTCTGTGTCCAAGAGCTCGACCACCACCAATGAAGACTGTTTGTGGACTGCTGCGGCGCCATCCAAACAAGGGGCAACTTTCCATTGCCACGAGTCGTCGTGAGCCGCCATTCAAACCAGGGGCAACTTTCCGTTGCCATCCACCCCCTTTAAGCGAGGGGTAATTTTTCATTGCCTCCGATCCGAGGTGGCGCACCTCAAAGAGTAAGTTCCATGCTCGTTGAGCATTGGCTGTTTGCAAAATAGTTTTTGAAAATTTTTACTGAGGTTGACTATTTTCTTGAAAACTATTCCATTTTCCAAAACTGGATCATTTTCTTGGACCCAAAAAGGAAAATTTTCAGTGCTTACAGCCTGACTTGCATGGTTTTCAAATCAAGAGTCGAACAAGTACGTTAATCCGACTCTCATCTTGATCAAAACTGTTTTAGTAGAAAACCAAAACCAAAAAAATGGACAAAGTGATGAACTAAGGGCACAGTTGAGCCAGGAGTTCTGTCTCCCCCTCGTCGTCAACATACTTGCCAGAAGGGCACTCTGCCCACCAGAAGAAATAGCCGTGAGCTAACGGTGTTGAGCATGAACCCACACCGTTCTATTTATCCATCAATCACCCTGGAGAGGGACGAAAAATGAGAGAATAAAGAATAGAGAGGTGTAAGTTGAGAGAAAAGTAAGAAAAAGGGTTTTGAGAGAAAAACCGAGCTTGAGTGCCAGAGTGATGTGAGAATCACAAATGAGAAAAGGGTGGGAAACGATACCCAGAGAAACTGGCTCCTCGTGATCAGAGATCCCCCGTCTTCGTTAATGCGTCTGTATGTCGTGTCTTTTGTTTTGTTTACCTCAACCTTTGTTTTAGGTCTTTTCCGAGCGTGTCTCGTTATGTTTAGGTCGTGTACCCTTTTGTTTGAGCCCTCCCCACTGTGTTCAGCTGCAGGCTCGATACCCCGGTTTGAAAAACCCTTATTTAATTTCAAAAATCGTTTATACTCAGAATGCTGTGCCATTCTCTATATTTGAGCGAGCTTCAACTCCAACCGGTTCCATCTTTGAGCTCCGTCTTGTCAGATTGGGCCGTTCGCTCAGGATTTGCTGTGTGCAGAATGAACGAAGTGCTGTGTTACGGGCTGTGTGTAGATTAATCCCCAGTCGAGTAAGGGCTGTGTGTGTCCAGAATCAGGCGGTGGGTTGCTTGGTTTATTCTGCTGTTGGCTGTTTAATTATCTGATTATTACCGTGCAAGTGTTCAATTTTCAGACAACTAATCATATTTTATTTACATTGAAGTGTAACATGATGGGATGCGATGCAATACATGAGATATGTAAATGTAACACTTTTTAAGCAAAAAATTTGTTCATTTCGTCATGTTTTCAAGTACACAAGTTTCGAGGAAAACAAAAATCTGCCTGCGGCAGTACAAAGTATCCTGACTACCAACAAAAGGGAAAAGTACAAAAAAAGAAGAAAAACAACAAAAATCTGTATCCATGTCAAGCGACTCCGAGGGCTACCGGTCTGTCCTAGTCCTCTTCCTGGACGAAGGTCCAGGAGCATCATCAGCATCGTCGTCAGAGCCCGAGCTAGTGCCGCCTCCGGTCTCCTCCTCCGATGACTCCGCCTTCGACTCTGCCTCCACCTCCGACTCGTCATCATCATCATCGTCATCATCAGGGATGGGAGCCCGCGAACTACTCCCGACATGAGTGCTCCCCGCCTTGGTGCGGGGGAATACTCTGCCCTCCTCATCTCTCCCTCGGGCGGGGACGGAAGGTCCAGCTGGAGCACCTCCTACCACGGGAATCTGGAAGGGAGGCTGAAAAAGTACATAAAAGGCAAATGCATCAGTATACTGTGGATAGTTTATCAGTGCAGAATGCAGTGTATGAGTACAGTGTGTGAATGCCGTGAGTAGTTTATCAGTGCAGAATGCGGTGTATGAGTACAATGTGTGAATGCCATGAGCAGTTTATCAGTGCAGAGTACAGTGCAGAATGCAGTGTATGCAGTGTATCGGACGCTATGAGATCAGTGTGTCAGGTGTTGTGTCGTGCATCAGATTACGTGAATCAGCTTGTGAGCGATTTGAGGCCGTGATCAGAAGAACATACCGAAATGCTGTAGAGGGCCAGGAGGTCAAAGGTCCGCTGTAGCATCCCCATCATGGAGGCATTCAGCTCCACGGACTGTTGAGTGTACTCGGAAGACGCCTACAAAAGTACAAGATATGTCAGTATTCCGTGGAATATCAAACAAACTGAAATGAAATACCAATACAAGATGCAAAATGGAGTAATACATACCGGAGGCAAGTCGGGGATGCCGGCTAACTCATGACCAGCCGGGGGAGGAGCAAAGGGGATCTGATAGGTCGCCCCATCCTGCCCTCTGTATGTCGGTAAAGTGGACAGAGCAGGCCAACTGGTCCCCCATCCTTCTTGAACTCCACCCCTGCCACGGACTCGAGCCCTCCTCGATGCTCCTGCTCCAGCTCCCACTCTTGCCCCAACTGCTGGCGCCACGGGCCTAGCTCCCTCAGGTCGACGACCGTCGCTCAGAGACCGCATAATGTACGTCTGCACGTACTCTCTGTAGTCGCCAATGCCTCTGAAGCTGGTCGCCTCCCAGCCAATAGTATAATCGGCCATCTACTCGGTAGTGAGTCTCTCGGTCTCCCTCATGTCCTCAGGAGGGTGAACCGGGACTATCTGCTCTGGTAACCCTAGGGTCTGGCATAGGAAACGCTCACCCAGGTACCAAGCCCGACAGACCGGGCCCTCCAGTAAGATCCGAAAACGCGAGATCTCCTCAGCACCGGCAAATCGTTCCCGAATCGTCGCCGACAACGGAGCCCAAGGCTGCCACATGATCCGAAAGTGACATATAATTTGTTATCTATCGCTATTGAAGTATGCAGTGAAAAGCAAAGCTGAGATAAATTCTGAAATAAAACATACCTCGGCAGGGGTGATAGTGTCGAAATAGCAACGAAAGAAGCTAAATGTCTCTCGTGGCCTCCGCACGCATCTCCCGTCGAAGCGTCGTGAGAATGGGACGACGAGGGGGTTCTCCGTGTCTGGCACGGGTGCAAGCCTGGGAAAGTAGGCATACACCCACAACTGCTGAGAAAACATCAATATGACTATCAGATAAAGCAAAATACAGAATAAAGCAGAAATGGCAGAGTCGTGTGTTGTGCAGTGTATTGTGTACAGTGTACAGTGTGAGCAGTGTACAGTCAGTGTAAAGCAGAATGTATGTGTGTGCCGCGTGTGCAGTATACAGTTAGTGAAAAGCAGACTACAGTATGTGCAATACAGAATACAGTACAAAGTACAGAAGATAGAAAAGCAGAAATGAAAACCGGGAAAGAAACGTACCTCCCAAGCACGCCAGTAGCCTCCGAGCAACTGTCCACTGCCACGGGAAGCCGAGCTCATATACCCGTAGAGTGTGGCCAGAGCGGTGCCACCCCAATCATAGTGCAAGATCTGCCTGATGTCTACCAAAGCACTAAGCAGGCAGAGGGGCACGGTGTTCGCCCGGTCAGCGAAAATAGTCGTCCCTAGAAGGAACATGAGAAAGCCGCGCGCATACCTCTCCAAGGCCTCCTGAGTGATCTGTGCCTCCTCCACCAACGCGGGCTGGACCCTGAACTGCACCTCGAGCCAGGAGTAACGAACAAAGCCTGGACGGGCGAGAGGTGGCACCTCACCAAGCAGATGGATCTGAGCGGCAGTCCACTCGTCCATGTCAGTATCGAAGGGGATCGGATCACCCCCTACCCCGATGCTTGTGAGCATCGAGAAATCATAGGGAGTCATCGTCATGTCTCCCGTCGCAGATAAATGGAACGAGTCGATGGTGTCCCACCACCTCTCCACTAGAGCGGCGAGCAAGGGCCTGCAGGTCGTGAGTCTGGATAGTCCCCTGCAGAAAGCGCCGAAGCCCGCCTGGTCCACGATGTGGCGAACCGCATCGGGAAGCTCGGCATACCAGTCCCGAGCGCCGGTGTTCCCATACCCACGAATGGTATGTGAATCCTCCTGTAAACAAACCAAAAAAAAACAACAATTGCGAGGCAATATTCAAAATGCAGTTCTAAGAAGCATATAGGTATGCAGCATGTGTGCAAGTTTAACAGATTTCAACAAATACCGGGTGCCGGTGTGCTTACAGTGAACTACAACGTGTGATGCGTCAGCGTGTTCGGGTGATTCAGTACAGTATAGCATGTGTGCATATTTTCATACTCAAGCAAATACCGGGTGCCGGTGTGCTTACAGTGAACTACAACGTGTGATGCGTCAGCGTGTTCGGGTGATTCAGTACAGTATAACATGTGTGCATATTTTCAGACTCAAGCAAATACTGGGTGCCGGTGTACTTACAGTGAACTACAACGTGTGATGCGTCAGTGTGTTCGGGTGATTCAGTACAGTATAGCATGTGTGCATATTAACAGATTTAAACAAATACCAGGTGCCGGTGTGCTTACAGTGAACTGCAACGTGTGATGCGTCAGCGTGTTCAGGTGATTCAGTACAGTATAGCATGTGTGCATATTTTCAGAGTAAAGCAAATACCGGGTGCCGGTGTGCTTACAGTGAACTACAATGTGTGATGCGTCAGCGTGTTCGGGTGGTTCAGTACAGTATAGCATGTGTGCGTGTTTCCAGACTCAAGCAAATACTGGGTACCAGTGTGTATGCAGTGAAATACAGTGTGTGCCGTGTGTTTGGGTGATTCAAGGCTAGTGTAGTGTGTGTGCATGTGTCAGTCTCAAGCATATATCAGTTGCACGTATGTTTACAATCAACTACAGTATACAGGGTATCTGAGCTAAAGCAGTTAAAAAGCACAACCAGCTACGACAGTTTTGTGTCCTACATTGCAGAAAGTAAAGCAGAGAAAAGAGAGTTACCTCCGAAGCGCCGAAGGACAGGTGGGAGGTAGGCTTACGCAGTAATAGCTCGGCTGGCACGTGCCTCTCGAAGCTCCGAAACTAGCGAAGTCCGTCAGGAGGTAGCAAATGAATCGCCGGCAGGTAGGTCGCCGAGTCGAACGGGCGGACGCTCAGCAGGAGAAGCTCAACCCCGGGATCCATCTCGTGATCCGGGGGAGTCCCGCCCTGTGGAATATCGTCGACCATGTCAAAAATGGTGAGAAAATAGCCGAAAAAGGAAAACCGGGCGAAAATGTGGAAAGTCAACCGAAAAGTCAAACCCCGAGAGGGTCGGAAAAGGCCGAAAAAGTTGAAATACGGAAAAGGCACGGGTATCGAGAAAAACTCGAGGGAAACAAGCCCCGAGTGGCGAAAATCAAGAAAGAAACATCGAAACGAAGTTTCGTTTGGTTGAAAATGTCCGAAATGCGAAGGAGCACTACAACAAAAGTAATCTATGGTGACGAAAAGTAGTGAAGAAAATAAATTTCGTCACTAAATAAAAATAATCCGTGACGAATTATAAAATTTTGTCACATATAACAAAAAATAAAAATAATAGGTGACGAAATTTATTTTTGTCAACAAATACTTTTTTTTAGGTGAGGAAAAATTAAGTTTCGTCATCGAAGGTTTTCCCACTAATTTTTTTTTGGTGGCGCCAAAATTTTGAGACTTTTGGTGAGAAATTTTTTTGTCACCAATTATAAAATTATTAGTGAGAAAAATATTTTCGTCACCAATAATTGTATATATATATATATTTTTGAGAAACTTGATTTTAAATTTTTTAAGACCATTTGGTGAGAAATATATTTTTGTCACTTATAATTTTTAATATTTTGAGACTTTTTAGTGAGGAAATTATTTTGTCACTAATTTTAAAGGGAAAATTTTGACATATTGGGCGGTAATGAAAAAAAATAGACTACTAACTTCCCTCCTTTTTTTTTTTTTGTTTCTCATTTTTCCTCTCCCCTCTCTCTCTCACTCTCTCTCTCTCTCAAAACAAAACACAAGTTAATTAGCTTTCTAAGTAACCTATGGTGACAAAAAGTAGTGAAAAAAATAAATTTCATCACTAAATAAGAATAATCCGTGATGAACTATAAAATTTTGTCACATATAATAAAAAAGTAAAAATAATATGTAAAATTTTGTTACATAATTTTAGAAAGGATATGAATAATTCTTAAACATTTAAAAATGAAACAAGAAAAAAAATTAAAAAACAAAACTCAAACCAAACAGGCACCTCACTTTTTTACAATCCCTCCCAAATTCCCCTCTTTTTTCGCTGGTAGGTAAAAACCCTCATCTCTCCCCACGATTTTCACTCGTTCTCTCATGATTGGAAGTTCTCCCTCTCTCATGGTTTCCTCCGTTTGCCGTTGCTGTCATTGTGCTACACCTCGTTACTTCATTCTGCTTCGATAGGTGGTCCCTCTTTGCTCTGTATCCCACCCAAGGAATTTTGGTTTGGTTTTATTTATATTAATACATTGTTCCTCCACTAGGTTTTGGGTTGGAATTCTAGTATTGACCCAGGTTTATCTAGTTCTAGATTTGATAAGAATTTGTATGGAACTGACTTGGTGCAATCTTATCCTTAAGCATGAGATCACCCATAAAGATGGATTAATGGCTCTCTGTTTAGGAAATAGATTAACTTGTTTCATATCATACACAAATTGAAAAGGATATAAGATGGCAATGATTTCTAGGGTTTTAAATGCCCAAAATTGCTATTCTATATTTGAAGAATGTAGTAGAATGCTTTTAATAATGTCAGTGATAAGTTTTGGTGTTCTAGTGGCTTCATATGAGGAGATTGTTATTAACTGGATTGGTTTGGTTTACCAAATGGGAGGTGTTGTTGGGAAAGCTTTGAGGCTTATATTCATGGAGATTTTTGTTAAAAGGAAGGGTCTCAAACTAAACCCTATTTCTGTCATGTACTGCGTTAGTCCCTGCGGGCATGTATTTTCATCTGCCAAAGTTTAATTGTTATCATTATTTCTTTCACCATTTGATGTTTATATGCAGAACCTTTTTGCCATGTGAACGGAATCATAGTTCTTGTGCAGTGCTCTTTGCTTGTTCATTCTGTGGATTTTTCTAAAGAAGCCAAAGATGGATACCCAAGGGACATGGAGCTTTCAACCTGTTATCCTAACACTCAATTCTCTCTGTACTTTTGCACTCAATCTATCAGTTTTTCTTGTGATCTCACATGCAAGTGCTTTAACAATTCGTGTTGCTGGAGTTGTCAAGGATTGGGTGGTTGTCTTACTATCAGCCATTCTGTTTGCTGATACAATGCTGACAATGATAAATCTGTTTGGTTATGGCATTGGTAATTTTTCGATAACAAATACTTTTGTTTTGGGTTTTCACTATAGTTTATTGTCTCAAAATTTGATATTAGTATTATGATATTTATTTATATATTCAGTATGCCCTTTGTATATTCTCAATGTTGTACTGTTTATATTCTAGTATTATAGATTGTTCATATCGGAAATCAATTCCAAGAAAGTAGAACAAAAAACTATAGTCTGTCATACTTTAAAAACGGCATTGTATAGGTGGTTATCCTTTGTATTATCCATAAAAATTTATTTTTCTTGAGCTTTATAAAAAAATTGCTCTTTCAATGTTATGGAATTCACATTTTCTTGATGAGGATACTGTTGCTTATCTGACCATTGAGATATGCCTTTTTTTCATATTTCCGCTGGGGTAATGCTTGGCATATTGTGTGTTGCATTTGGGTTTCTCTTTTTCCTGTACTTTTTAATGTATTATTTTTTTTCCATTCTCTGATAAAAAAGACTATTGTTTATTTCATCTGCATTTCAGATAGTGATCGTGCTTAGGATCTGGATGAGAACCCTGTTGATCACTCAGGAACGAAATTTCAATTTTAATGTGCTGCAATAATGTTTCTGCTGTCTTTAATACTATTTGTGCAAGACAAAAAGATATGTGATTTAATTTTGTTTTTGGTTAGACATGTGATTTCATGAAATAGAGATTACCTATCTAGGAAGCATAGACATGCCTCCTAGGTCAGCATGTCTATGTCTAACATGTGTCAAATTATGCCCTTTTTTTATTTTTATTTTTTTAAAAGCAGACATGCTAGCATGTGTGAGGCACATCTGTGGCCTTGGTTCAAGTTTGGGAAAAAATAGAGTAAAATGAAAAGAAGTTTTTTATACCAACTAATTACTTCTTCAGGCTTTTTAATTTTTCAAACCATAAAGACTAATAATTTCCAATTTGTTTGTGAATCCTTATGCCTTCTTAAAATAGACTTTAGGGTGTTCTCTATTATATTTTCAATTTTTTTGTCTCCATTTTTTGAAAATTGTAGTTTTAGTATGTCTGTATTATGTTGCATCTGCATCTTGTTTTTACATCTGTGTTTCTTAGATACCTATTGACCTAGCGAAGAAATATGGTTTTTTATGCAGCCATTGCAGGTGTAGCTACATATAACAACCACAAGTTGAAAAAGGAAGCTTCTCAAGGCTCCTCTGATGAGTCTCAACATGCTAAATCTACGCCATTAACTTCATCTTCAACTATTGAAAGTAGATAAATAGAGAGCGGTCTCATAGTTTAGTTTGAGGTATGCAACTTTAATTGTTCAATTTGACTCTTCCCTCAAAGTGTAAGGAGTTTGAAGTAAGGTTTGTGGCACACACTGTTTGACCCTGAGAAGCCACTGGGTATGCACAATTTCGATTTGATAAGGCTCATTTTGTCAATGGGAATTTGTTGACAATGGGATTTATTTAGGATGAGGTAGCTATTTTAGATATGGAAAAAATCCCATAACTTTGTTGGTAATGACCTGTTGCGAGGATTTTCATGTTCAAGGGCGATGACAAGTAGAAATTAGTGACTTTAACTGAACCACTAGAACTTTGAAGATCAATATTAAATTTGTAATATTTTAACAGTTTCAATGGAGTGATATATCTAAGTGACCCCCTGTTTTTTTCCCCTGAAGCCCCTTCTCTCTATGTTGAAACTTTGGATTTGATGACTCCAAAGTGCCATCCTTTATGTGTTCTGTTTTTTTTTATTTTTTTTCCAATAATTCTAAAATATTGTGTTTTTTTTAATTATATTTTGTATTTTATTTTAATATTGGAACTAGAATCTGTTAGAATTAGTTTCAATCACAACGGTTGAATTTAGTTCCAAGTTATCACTTGTGAGCTTAATATTATAATGTTTTATTAGATTTACTAAAATGAGATGGAATAGAATAAAATGATTTTTATGGAAGAGTTGGCAGCAATGTATTGATTATCCTTTTAGGTTGACAATTAATATAGAAAGTTTTGCTTTCAATAAATTTAAGACAATCTATTCCAATCTACTTACTGTTTTTCACTATCCTACCAATGACCTAGGTTTCCTGGGTTGGGTTACAAGTTTTTGCTTGGGTGCTATCGTCCATGCTACGCAATTGCCTCTCAATAAGCAAACTATAAGATGAGCTGAGTTGCTTTGAGAAGCTCTAGCTTCGGTTTATTTAGAGCTTTGCCAAACTTGTATTATGTCAAATACATGAACCTCAAGCCTAGACTCCAAGCTTCTTTGCTTAATATGTGAGCTTGATCAATGTGTAGCTTGGCTCGTAAGGCCCATTAACATACGGGTCTGTGAGATAATACCTAAAAGGAAATCTCGTGCAAAAGTGAATCAGTGTCATATGAGAGGGGCACTATCAGAGTGCAAAGGTGTTCGTGCTTCGAGTAATAATAATTTAAGTTGCTTTAGGGAAGCTAGTTGTAGCCCTCCATTAACTTAGCTTATATGGGTGATAGGGAAATCTCAAAGTTTTTCTAATTATAATAAATGGAAAACGCAAATCCCATATAGCCCTACCCTAATTATTTAATTTCATAAACAATAGTGATGCTGTCATTTGAAGTCTTTGACAAATGCTTATTGACTGTTATTCTTATTCTGGGCATCAACTTTTTCTAAATATTTATGAAATATATACCAAATTATGGGTTTCATCTTTTTGGTCTTTTCATGGAATCTAATTATTTGTTGCTTTTGTTGCAGGCAATAAGGTTAAGAAGCTCTGTGACTTGTGTAACATAACTGTGAATAAGAATGTTGTGTTTGGTGACAGCAGTGCCTTGTCCCCTGGAGGGGTACGAATTGGTAAGAACTGTTGATTTGTGGGCATCATTTTACTGATAATAGATAGATCTCACATGAGAATGTGACTGAAAGAGTCTTTTGAATTGACTCCTAGAACAACTGACTTTTATGGATTACTACAACATTTTCTCCCATAAAAACCAGTGAATCTAGTAGGGGAGGAGCGAGGTGGACTTGAATTGAAAGTGTGGTTTTTTCTATCACTGAATACTTCAGCTCAAACCCATTTACCCCATTTCCTGAGATAAATGATTTAACTAGGCAAAATGGGTTTTATTCGACTGCTCTAGCCATGTGGTACTCAATATTTCATTAAATGCTTAGATGTCAAAGTGGAATTTAAAGAATAATTGATATGAAAACTTGAAGTTGCTTACCTGTATCCACCAAATTACGTGTCTAGTAATTCTGACAGATCTGGTTTGGTGTGCGCATTTGTTTAGTGATGTAGTAAATTGATTGCTTTCACGATTTGGGTTGATTGCTCTTTAATTTACTCAGAACTTCGAAACTCACTTGTTTTCTGTTGAAATATGAATCAGAAAACCAGATAGTTTGACATTCTTTTCTTTGATATAAATGAGTAAGGAGATTCTCTATTTGCAGGTACTTCAGCTATGACTTCCAGATGGTTGTTTGAGAAGGATTTCGAGCAGATTGCAGAGTTTCTCCACCGCTCTGTGACAATCACATTGAAGATCCAAAAGGAGAATGGAAGGCATGCCAAAAAAAGGCTGAGAAGTAAAAATAGTGTACTCCCCTGTTAGTTTCCCTGTTTCAAGCACTGGACCTATTGCACTTGCTGGTATTCATAGAAGTAAAAATCTTCTGAGATGAAGAAGCCTTACAATTTTCTTAATTTAAGATCATGTTGCTCAAATGAAGATAATTAGGCATACAAAACTAAGTTGGTGACATATGTTGTATGCACCATCATATGATTGCATCCTTTTTTATAATGCTTTAATTTGTTTTTATTTCTTCTGCTGTCGCCATTCCCATTGCTTTCTCCTTCAAGTTGAGATAACTTACAGATACTTTGTGCATGTAGATAGCAATTATACCACGCACTTAGCAAGGACATGGATGGCTGAGGCCTGCCACCGGAGTGGTTGCGCTTTCTTAAAGTATAAATCAGGTGTCTGATCATTGAAATCTCATTCTGCTATAATATTTTTTGGCTTTCCTGGGTGTATCATTGTATTGTTTGATGTCTTTCTTATTTATTTATTTTTTATTATTATTTTGCTAATTTACATATCAGTGCACATTTATTCTTGTACTGATTTAGAGGGTGACTGGACACTGTACATAAATGGAACTCCTCTGTTTTATTTTTTTTTTTGTTACATTTTAAATGAAATCTATATCTGTTACAATTTAAATATGCTAAATGTTTGATTTTAAATTATTTTTTACAATATTTTGGAGTGATGCTTTTGTCTAATACAAACATATTTGCGCATGTCACTCACATTATATGTATATACATGTTAAAACATAAACTCGTAATGTGAAATATCAATTTTTGTTATGTAATGTATAAAGTGAGGACATTTCAAGACCTTAGAGACATGACCCCACAGGAGCGTGCTAAACTGCTGACTCAAGTTGCCAGTTTCTTAAGAAACATGGTTTCAACGGGCAATTTAGGGGAGGGGCAACCCTAGATCGCTTTTTTGGTAAGTCTATCTTGCTTTATCTTTTTATTTTCCTCATGTTGGTTAGTATATATTGGTTAAAACACAACTGTTTAAGAAAGTTACACTTTGCAACATTGTTAAATTGCTAGTACAAACATTGAAACATTGAAAATGATCATGACACACTAAAATGCTTAGTTTTATATTATTTATGTTGATCTATCTTAGTTTGAATTTTGTGAAATTGAAAACCCATTAAAAACAATCAACCCATATCGGTATTTCTCATTTCTTTCTGAGCAAAGTTGGAGAAACAGTGAGTGAGATAGTGAAGTTGTATCAAAGGGACATCCACTGGTAGATAGTGAAATTTATGGAGAAAACTGGAGTTAGTAGAACAAAGATCCAAGTTTCATTGAACCATTCTATATGACAATAAAACTCATCATGTTGCTTGATTGTTTTCAATATTGGCAGGTTCATAGGTGTTCATATAACTTGCAAGAACTTGCCCCAAATTAGATTGTTGTTTTGTGATTTAGTACAGATGAAAGTCAAATTTCGGTACAAAATGCATTTTTGCTAAATTGGTTTACTCATATATAAAATTATTTATATATGAGTTTAGATGTAATTGATAATATATTAATGTTTTCCTTTTTTATTTTCTTTGCAGATTGATTTTTGGATGACATTTGGAAGCATACTTGCAAATCAAGATCAAGTGTTAATTTTTTTTGTAGACGGATAATTAGTTCTACTTGTAACTGATCAAGTGTTGATTTTTATTTATTATTTTTTTTTTTTTGTGGATTGATACTTAGTTCATTTTGTGATTTGCTTTGATTGTCTTTTTGTTATAGTTAATGAATTGTTATTAAATTTGTTTGATGGATATATTTTGGTTTATAATTTCAATTGTTTATTGAATTTTTTGTGGAGTGGTGTATAATAGCTAATGGATTTCTTAGTAAAATTTTAAGGCTATTGAAATATAAGCAGAGATATTTGTGAAATAATAATTTAAATTGAAATATAAAATATGGAACAATAAGTTTTGTGACGAATTTTTTCGTCACATGCAATTATTGTCACAAAGTTCTTATTCGTCAGCAATAAATAACTTTTTGTGACAAAATTTGACGCTGTTTATATATGGAAAGTTGCTTAATTTTGTTGTTTGGTGACTAAAAATTTTGTCATGTATAAATCTTATTGCCACGAAATATATTTCGTCACTTATATCAAACTTTTGAAGATGAAAAATTTCGTCAACTTTACATCTTACCGTGACGAAAATATTTCCTCGCTAATGATCAACATCTGTGACAAATTTTTTTGTCAACTAAAGTTATATATACGGTACTGAGTAATTATTTGGTGACGAAAATGAGGATTTTTTGTGAAAAAATATTGTCTAATTGGTGACAAAGGTTTTTGTCACTAAAGTAATTTTATTAGTGACGAAATCGGTGACGAAAATATTTCCTCACAAATATCTATAGTGACGAAATTAGCTCTTTGGTGACAAAAATAATTCGTCATTCAAGACCCAACTTCTTGTAGTGGAGATCGCAAATCAAACAACGAAACGGGAGCTAGAACGCAAGAAAAAGAGAGAATCGAGGGAGGAAAACACTCTAGAGAGAGAGAGAGGCATTTTTCGACCAAGGAGAAGTAAGAAAATAGGGTTAGAAACCCTATTTTAAAAGACCCGTGCCGAAATGACAGAACTGCCCCGATTCAGCAATTCTTTGCCGGTCGGCCACACTCTTTGCCGGTCGACAAAATATTGTGCCAATAGAATTGAATGATGGCCGGTGGACGGCCGGTGATACATTTTGATGGCCGGTGGACATCCGGTGACCTCCTACAGTTATTTTGGAGCCTCCTGCACCATTGTTTGAGTTATGTGTGGGGTCCAGGGCCTTTAGTGCTCAAAACAGTGCAAAACAGTACACTTCCGACGCTCAGCCGGCCTCCGTTTTGACCTCGGGTCGTGTCTTCCGTGCGTGGCGCTCGAATTCGCGCAAGGTATATCCTTTTCGTATCCTTTTGGCTTTTACGAAATTCAAAAGTTGCCCCATGCGTATTGTAATGACCCGACCCTCGTACATGTTTTCTGGTATACCTTGAGTCCCTTACTTTGTACCTTTAGATGCTTACTGTGAAATTTCATGTGGAATTAAGTTTAACTGGATGAATTTTATGATTACAGAATCATATCTGTTTCATAAAAGTAATATCTGTTACAATTCTAGTGTTTGAATTAGAAATCGAAGGCCTTAGAAGCTTAATAACCTGAAATTGACCGTATATTTGAGATTAGCATAATTTTTAGGTCATAATAAGTATTTTTGTGAAAATTTGATTTGGGATAATTAAATTGAGTAAATTTTGTCTTATTCAATTATATATATATATATGTACATATGTATATGCTTAGCCATTTTTGACTTATGAACCTCAAAACAAAAATATCTCCTAGAGAGTAGAAAAGGAGAATTAAGGAAGAGAAGGGTTGGAATGGAAGAAAAAGAAACTCAACAAAGAAGAAATTTGGGGAAATTGGGAAGTCATCTAGAGATTAAGGCTTAAGGTGAGTTTAACCCACCTAGTTCTACTCCTTTCTTGCTAGAGAGTAGGAATCTCTTGGTGTTGTGTAACTTAGAGTTGTAATGGAAGATATATATGTGTGTGTGTTGAAGAATTAGCATGATAATTATACCATTATTTGTTTTGTTTTCATTCCCTTGGTTACCAAGCTTGAATTCACCCTTATGATCAATGGCTATGTGTATGTATATATATGTGTGTGTGAAGATGGGAATATTATGAAGTTGAGTTGTGTTTGTGAGTTAAGATTAAAGATTCAAATTGTACATAGATTGATCCATGTTGTAACTTCTGTTTACATGATTTTTGACCCATGCTTAACAACTAAAAGAACCTATTTTGAGCCTTGAAAGAGAGTACCAAGAATGGGATTTTGTACAAATTTCGGACTGCTTTCACACTGAAATCGCCACACGTGCGGGGATCTGGGCCGCACGTACGGGACCAACCGCCGCACGTGCGGGGCTCACAGCCGCACGTGCAGCCCAAGCTGAAAAAAATGTTCGGCTCCGTTTCGCGTGCTCGACCCTCTGATATTTTTAAAATATTTTTCTGATAATCTTAAGATGGCGGTAAATTCATTCGAAACGTAATGAGTCAGGAAGTAGTTTAACAAGGAAAGAGGGAAGTTAATTTGTGAACTTTGCATGTGTGTAGGACACGCTTCAGGGGGAAGTAGCGCTCCGCCTCCACACTGTGAGTAGTAGTACTGTGGTCATACATTTAATCATCGTTACTGATCTTTATTGTTAACATTCCGTTTCTTGCAAGTGATTATACTAATGTTATGTTGGTTGGAAGATTTTGTGTATGTTAGAATGACTTGGAAACTACTCTACATTCCTGTTACAAGTAAGGGCTATCATTAATGTGCTAGAATTTGTAAATTATCTCATGGAACTATTAAAGTCGAGTCCATTAGGATAAAAAGCAACCCATGTTATGGAAAAGAAGCTATGTGTGTTAAGGGAATGATTTTACTGTACTTTCGTAATCGGGAGTTAACACTATGGAATTGGTTAACAGGAAGGAATGGTAAATGTGAACCTCCCTTTTTGGGAACATGACGGTTTGGACATTCCATAATGAACCATCAAAATTGGATGATCAAATAGGACTGTGGATAGTCCTAAACTGGTACGTTTTGTTTACCGTTAATAGGTGTTATTAACGTCTTGTTATCTAGAAGTTCACTTTATTGATTCATGATGAACAAATGGAATAATGATGCATGTGTCTTTTATCAATAAGTATTACTACGATTCCGATATACGTAAGACGATTATTTTAGCTTGGAATAACCTATGAAGAGATTTGTGTACACTATTGGGTGATAGTATTTTTATGAACCTGGGGTTATTCTGTCCTGGTTATTCGTTATGTTTATGATATGATATATAACGATATGATTTCTGGTATGGAACAAAGTGCTGTACGGAACTAAGTGCTGCAATGCGAGTCACCTCTAGAATCCGTACGAGCCACCTCTTGAGTCCATACATATGTGAACTGGGCTTAAAGCCGATGTGAAAGTTATGAGGCCTATGGCCGTTTTGTGAAAGATATAATTTGTGAAGTTATGAAATATACAATTTGTGAAATTACGAAAGATATAATTTGTGAAGATATGAAAGGTGTGACTTGTGAATTATGAAATTATGAGGCCAAGGGCCAACTTGTGAAATATGAAATTATGAGGCCGAGGGCCAACTTGTGAAGTATAAATCTGTAACTTGTGAATCTATGAATCTCAGAGGCCGAGGGCCAATTTCTGAAGTTGTGCATCTAAGGTAAGCCAAGGGCTAATTTGTGAATGTGTGAGCCCATCAGGCCAAGGGCCAATCTGTGAAGTTATGAACCGACAAGGCCGTTTTGAAATGTGTACAGAATCAGACTAACCACAGGATTTTTGCATATACTTATGTAATTAAATGAATATGTACATTGTAAGTAAGTTAAGTTAAGCTTTAAATTGTTTATGTACTACTATTCACTGAGCTTGACTCATTTTGTGTTATGTCTGTTTCTGTAGGCATTCCATCTGGAGGTCAGTTTTAACCCATGGCATCCATGCCTCTTTTGTCAACCTCAGAGTGTCCAGGCACTTAAGTGAAGGCAACTCATTTAGCTAAGCTTTTGATTTTGCACCCTGATTGTCTGCTTAAGGTTGATGTATATATAATTCCTTTGCCTGTCCATGCTGTTTTGTGCCCAATTCTAAGGGCTGGGTCTATATATTTATATATTTATATATATATATGTACATAGCTAATTCTTTGATGCACGTCACTGTATGTTTATTTGCCTTATGTTCTGTCTGTGATCCTGGCATGATAGTGGTCGCTCAATGGATGCAGTTCTTTTATTTATGTTAATTTATATTGGTAAATGCTTCCGTTCAGGCCCCATATGATATGTATACCAGGTTATGCGTTCGTTTCTGTGTAGATCATGCCCAAACTTTTAGGGGCAAGATTGGGGCGTGACAAGTGGCATCAGAGCACGAGTTGCTATCTCACACACGAATCCATTGAGCTTTAGGATGTCTAGAAAGACTTAGGCATCATGCATAATAGTCTGAGAGTACATGAAAAGATTGATGGCAACGGTAAGTGTGTATGTTTTACCTGCTAACTCTGATGATTACGATCTATATCGGCTGTATATTCTTTTGTTACCTCTATAGATTGGTGAATAATGTAAGACATGCAGATGGGATTAAGTCAACAACGTTGTACTGCGGAGGTGTGGTAAGAATTCGAGCTGATCGGTAAGACAGTTTATATATAAAGAATTAGATAAAATGTGTGTTATCGGTTGGTACTTATCTGTAGGGAATGATGGCGATATAATTGGGTTGTTTAGTACCTATTTGAGTGAATTGCTTAAATTTTACGTATCAAATATATCTAAGATCAAAGGAAACGCTATACGTGGTACTTTACCTATAGTTATGTCTTCCTTGCCATAACAATGTTTAAACCCGCGATTTTGAGAAATTATTGTGTTTGAATACTTTGATAAGATGTGTTCGGTGCGCTAATTGAAATTGTGTTAAGTAGGATTGGTCGGAAGAAGAAGTTATGAATATAGTGACCCCTCTTAAAATTGTGAAGGGAGTTAATAAATTGTGAATTTACTTCTTGTTGACGGTTTAAATAGATAGGCTATGCGGGGGAGTTAGTTATTAACCTTGAAGCAGTATGTAAGTAATAAGATTCCGTGAACTAAGGAAATTACTGACGATTTCTGATAGAGAATTATTAATAGTGTCTAATAAGTATTGTCTATGTGTAATTGGGATTTGATTGCGAGAATCTGTATTCTGTAATGTACTCTGTACTCTGACCTCTGTAATATGAAATCTGAAATCCGTAATCTATAATCTGTTTTGTTTATGTATAATCTGCAATTTGTAATTGAGACTCCTTATGAGTAATAGTCGAATGATATGAGGAATCCCGTCTATGAAACGTATCTGTCCATACGACACTTTACAAAATACTAGACAATCATTAATCTGATAAGTTATTGTAAGAATTAGAATCCTGCCTCTGTGTATTAACAATTTAAGATTGAGAAATCATTTTTGTGATGTAATTCTATGTAGGTATTTCAAATTGTTAAGCTACTCTCATTCCGTATCTAAGGCTATAATGGAAATTGTTATGCATGACACCGTGAATTTTAACGGAAACGAATGGTTATGGGGGGTATGCCATGATAATGATAGGTTAACGGGTATCTACTTCCTCTTGCATGTTCATGCAGGTTTGTATAATCCGTACAATATGATTTCGAATTAATTTCCTATCATGTTGAATTGGTCTTATCAAGAAGTCTAACTCTAATGTTAGTAGGTTAAATCACCTTCTTGACATATGGTTGAATTTTTGGACATTATGGCTGTGATAGAATCTACGTACGAGGAAGAATTAGATACTCTGCTTATGTACAGGGTTGTGATTTTTGTATAACTGTTTGTTGACCACTGTATTTCTAAATTATGAATATGGAGCAATGTAGTTGATTTTATACACTATGGTTGGAAAAAGGAAAAATTATATGAACAATAGAACCCTGTAATGATGAAAATAATAATAATAATAATAAATAATAAGAATGGATATGCTACTCCACCGTTGCGATTGCTTAAGGAAATACGATTTTAAACTTGATTCCTAGCTCTATCTTTGAATGGCTTTCTTTGCTCGAAACGACGGTTGTCATATTTATATCTATTGCTTAGATTCGCATTTACGATAGTATGACAAGTGTTATGATGACCTGTCTGCATGAACCTATGCAAGTATATGATACTAGTTGGTATGATTCTAATCGTTTGATTCGGAACATGGTTTCCTTTGTAATCCTATGCTTAAAAGTAATGCTATAAGGAATTTACAATGTGAACTGTGGCCTTTCTTTCTGTCATACCAACTTTGTTAAAGATAATTGCCCATAATTTTGAACCAATGTAATGGTAAAATTTTGACATAATTTTGAAAAGCGAGGACTACTAAGAACAAATGTGACGCTACTGGCTATATACTTAAAAGGTTCATTTGTAACTGATAGAATGAAGTATACCTTGTTGATTAGGTAGGACTCTACTGGGTGAATTACGATGTCTAAATTACTTATTCATAATCAGACTTGAATCTAACTACGTAATTGAATTTAAAAAAAAAAAAAAAACAATATATGAGTGATTTGTAACATGTGATTTATTAGGTAATGAGATTTGCACGTGAACTATTAGTACTGGGGCGATTAGGCTGTGAACATAATAGAGAACATGTTGTAGTTGAAATTAACGTATGCTACAGAATACCTAAATTACGTGCCTTATGTACTTAAGGAAATAATATCTACTATGCTCTGTATTTGGAAATTGTATGTTTCTGTCTTTGAAAATTTCTGTTATAAAACTCATGGACAAAGAAATATGGTTGACTGTACACCTTACCTACTAGAGATTATGTGTCTAGAATGTCTTGCTATGGACTCTTGTAATCTTACTTTACTTGACGCATGATCCTACGAAATAACTATATGGAGTTGTTCTTTTTTTTTATTTATTTTTTATTTTTTTTTACATGCCCAAAATAAACATTGAAGCAGCTAGTGAAATGAAACTATGAAATACTTGTTGTGTGTAAATTTTTGAATAACTGTGGTAATCAGTTATACGTTGAAACAAGTTTGAGGGACCAAACTTATTTAAGGGGGGGAGAGTGTAATGACCCGACCCTCGTACATGTTTTCTGGTATACCTTGAGTCCCTTACTTTGTACCTTTAGATGCTTACTGTGAAATTTCATGTGGAATTAAGTTTAACTGGATGAATTTTATGATTACAGAATCATATCTGTTTCATAAAAGAAATATCTGTTACAATTCTAGTGTTTGAATTAGAAATCGAAGGCCTTAGAAGCTTAATAACCTGAAATTGACCATATATTTGAGATTAGCATAATTTTTAGGTCATAATAAGTATTTTTGTGAAAATTTGATTTGGGATAATTAAATTGAGTAAATTTTGTCTTATTCAATTTTATATATATATATATATATGTACATATGTATATGCTTAGCCATTTTTGACTTATGAACCTCAAAACAAAAATATCTCCTAGAGAGTAGAAAAGGAGAATTAAGGAAGAGAAGGGTTGGAATGGAAGAAAAAAAAACTCAACAAAGAAGAAATTTGGGGAAATTGGGAAGTCATCTAGAGATTAAGGCTTAAGGTGAGTTTAACCCACCTAGTTCTACTCCTTTCTTGCTAGAGAGTAGGAATCTCTTGGTGTTGTGTAACTTAGAGTTGTAATGGAAGTTATATATGTGTGTGTGTTGAAGAATTAGCATGATAATTATAGCATTATTTGTTTTGTTTTCATTCCCTTCGTTACCAAGCTTGAATTCACCCTTATGATCAATGGCTATGTGTATGTATATATATGTGTGTGTGAAGATGGGAATATTATGAAGTTGAGTTGTGTTTGTGAGTTAAGATTAAAGATTCAAATTGTACATAGATTGATCCATGTTGTAACTTCTGTTTACATGATTTTTGACCCATGCTTAACAACTAAAAGAACCTATTTTGAGCCTTGAAAGAGAGTGCCAAGAATGGGATTTTGTACAAATTTCGGACTGCTTTCACACTGAAATCGCCACACGTGCGGGGATCTGGGCCGTACGTACGGGACCAACCGCCGCACGTGCGGGGCTCACAGCCGCACGTGCGGCCCAAGCTGAAAAAAATGTTCGGCTCCGTTTCGCGTGCTTGACCCTCTGATATTTTTAAAATATTTTTCTGATAATCTTAAGATGGCGGTAAATTCATTCGAAACGTAATGAGTCAGGAAGTAGTTTAACAAGGAAAGAGGGAAGTTAATTTGTGAACTTTGTATGTGTGTACGACATGCTTCAGGGGGAAGTAGCGCTCCGCCTCCACACTGTGAGTAGTAGTACTGTGGTCATACATTTAATCATCGTTACTGATCTTTATTGTTAACATTCCGTTTCTTGCAAGTGATTATACTAATGTTATGTTGGTTGGAAGATTTTGTGTATGTTAGAATGACTTGGAAACTACTCTACATTCCTGTTACGAGTAAGGGCTATCATTAATGTGCTAGAATTTGTAAATTATCTCATGGAACTATTAATGTCGAGTCCATTACGATAAAAAGCAACCCACGTTATGGAAAAGAAGCTGTGTGTGTTAAGGGAATGATTTTACTGTACTTTCGTAATCGGGAGTTAACACTATGGAATTGGTTAACAGGAAGGAATGGTAAATGTGAACCTCCCTTTTTGGGAACATGACGGTTTGGACATTCCATAATGAACCATCAAAATTGGATGATCAAATAGGACTGTGGATAGTCCTAAACTGGTACATTTTGTTTACCGTTAATAGGTGTTATTAACGTCTTGTTATCTAGAAGTTCACTTTATTGATTCATGATGAACAAATGGAATAATGATGCATGTGTCTTTTATCAATAAGTATTACTACGATTCCGATATACGTAAGACGATTATTTTAGCTTGGAATAACCTATGAAGAGATTTGTGTACACTATTGGGTGATAGTATTTTTATGAACCTGGGGTTATTCTGTCCTGGTTATTCGTTCTGTTTATGATATGATATATAACGATATGATTTCTGGTATGGAACAAAGTGCTGTACGGAACTAAGTGCTGCAATGCGAGTCACCTCTAGAATCCGTACGAGCCACCTCTTGAGTCCATACATATGTGAACTGGGCTTAAAGCCGATGTGAAAGTTATGAGGCCTATGGCCATTTTGTGAAAGATATAATTTGTGAAGTTATGAAATATACAATTTGTGAAATTACGAAAGATATAATTTGTGAAGATATGAAAGGTGTGACTTGTGAATTATGAAATTATGAGGCCAAGGGCCAACTTGTGAAATATGAAATTATGAGGCCGAGGGCCAACTTGTGAAGTATAAATCTGTAACTTGTGAATCTATGAATCTCAGAGGCCGAGGGCCAATTTCTGAAGTTGTGCATCTAAGTTAAGCCAAGGGCTAATTTGTGAACGTGTGACCCCATCAGGCCAAGGGCCAATCTGTGAAGTTATGAACCGACAAGGCCGTTTTGAAATGTGTACAGAATCAGACTAACCACAGGATTTTTGCATATACTTATGTAATTAAATGAATATGTACATTGTAAGTAAGTTAAGTTAAGCTTTAAATTGTTTATGTACTACTATTCACTGAGCTTGACTCATTTTGTGTTATGTCTGTTTCTGTAGGCATTCCATCTGGAGGTCAGTTTTAACCCATGGCATCCGTGCCTCTTTTGTCAACCTCAGAGTGTCCAGGCACTTAAGTGAAGGCAACTCATTTAGCTAAGCTTTTGATTTTGCACCCTGATTGTCTGCTTAAGGTTGATGTATATATAATTCCTTTGCCTGTCTGTGCTATTTTGCGCCCAATTCTAAGGGCTGGGTCTGTATATTTATATATATATATATGTACATAGCTAATTCTTTGATGCACGTCACTGTATGTTTATTTGCCTTATGTTCTGTCTGTGATCCTGGCATGATAGTGGTCGCTCAATGGATGCAGTTCTTTTATTTATGTTAATTTATATTGGTAAATGCTTCCGTTCAGGCCCCATATGATATGTATACCAGGTTATGCATCTGTTTCTGTGCAGGTCATGCCCAAACTTTTAGGGGCAAGTTTGGGGTGTGACACGTATCGCATATCAATCGCACTGTTTTGTGCATTTCAAATTATCGCACTGTTTTGTGCATCACATATCAATCGCACTGTCTTGTGCATCGCATATCAATCGCACTGTTTTGTGCAGTGCATATCGATCACGCTGTTTAGCGTATCGCACTGTTTTGTGCATTGCATTCCATCGCGCTATTTTGCGTATCTCATTGCATTTTGCATGTTTTGTTTGCGTAGACCGCATAATTGTTCAATTTCATCACTTGCGTAGACCGCATGATTAAATTCATTACTTGCGTAGACCGCATGTATTGCTTGCGTAGACCGCATAATTGTTCAATTTCATTACCTGCGTAGACCGCATGTTTTGTTTGCGTAGACCGCATGATTAAATTCTTTACTTGCGTAGACCGCATGTATTGCTTGCGTAGACCGCATAATTGTTCAATTTCATTACCTGCGTAGACCGCATGTTTTGTTTGCGTAGACCGCATAATTGTTCAATTTCATTACTTTCGTAGACCGCATGTTTTGTTTGCGTAGACCGCATAATTGTTCAATTTCATCACTTGCGTTGACCGCATAATTGTTTAATTTCATTACTTGCGTAGACCGCATGTTCTACTTGCGTAGACCGCATGATTGTTCAATTTCATTACCTGCGTAGACCGCATGTATTGCTTGCGTAGACCGCATAATTGTTCAATTTCATTACTTGCGTAGACCGGATGTTCTGCTTGCGTAGATCGCATAATTGTTCAATTTCATTACTTGCGTAGACCGCATGTTTTGTTTGCGTAGACCGCACAATTGTTCAATTTCATTACTTGCGTAGACCGCATAATTGTTCAATTTCATTACCTGCGTAGACCGCATGTTTTGTTTGCGTAGACTGCATAATTGTTCAATTTCATTACTTGCATAGACCGCATGTTCTGCTTGCGTAGACCGTATGATTATTCAATTTCATTTCTTGCGTAGACCACATGTATTGTTTGCGTAGACCGCATAATTGTTCAATTTCATTACTTGCGTAGACCGCATGTTCTGCTTGCGTAGACCGCACGTTTATTCAAAATTCCATTACCTGCATAGACCGCATGTTTTGTTTGCGTAGACCGCATAATTGTTCAATTCCATTACCTGCGTAGACCGCATGTATTGCTTGCGTAGACCGCATGCTTGAAACCAACTTCATTACCTGCATAGCCGCATGTTCTGCTTGCGTAGACCGCATGCTCATGATCAATTTCACTAATTGCGTAGACCGCATGCTCATGATCAATTTCGTTGCCTGCATAGACCGCGTGCTCCACTTACATGTCTGTGCTTTCACAGCATTGATTGTGCTTCCCATTTGCTTTGCATTGTCACGCATTTTCAAAATACATTAATACGCATATTGTTAATCACATTGTACCTGTTAAGTTTGTTTTCTTTGCAGGCACGATATTGTATGTACGGTTCATTTGAGGCTGGTGCAACCAGACGAACCGCACAGGTATATCTATGACGGTCTAGGAAACCCTAAATCCTCTGAAGGTGCAAGTCCTTCGGTGTTTGTCGTGCCCGAACGACTTTCGATGAGTTGCATTGTCGTGTATCTTACAGCCGCGTGTTGTCGCGCATTCCATGCAACATGCATTTTATACATCACTTGCATTTAAAAAAAAAACAAAAAACACATGTGTTGTCACGCATCATCATAAATAGTTGCATTGTCATGCATCATTAGAACATAGTGCATACTGCATTGTCATGCATGTTTGTAAATATCCATTCCATTGCATATTCGTAGATATTGCATTGTAGTTTCCATGCATTTATTGCATCACTTTCCATTTATGGCTTGCGCCTGTCCATGATTGAGCTTGGTCTGGTATGTGCCCATACTTCTCGTGTCGAAGCATAGTTCAGTGGACCGTTCTATGTTAGACGTGGCTTGTATGCGTACATGCCTTTCCTAGGCAAGATTCGGTTTGGCCCGCAGGCCATATCCATTGTATCCATTTCCATTGCATTTCAGATTGCATGCATTCATTGCATCACCCCCGTCTATGGCTTGCGCCTTTCCATGTTGAGCTTGGCCTGGTATGTGCCCATACTTTTCACGTCAAAACATAGTTCAGTGGACCGTTCTATGTTAGACGCGGCTTGTTTGTGTACATGCCCTTGCCTAGGCAAGATTTGGTTTGGCCCGCGTGCCATATCCCTTGCATTGTAGGTCGCATGCATTCATTGCATCGCCTTCCATTTATGGCTCGCGCCTTTCCATGATTGAGCTTGGTCTGGTATGTGCCCATACTTCTCGTGTCGAAGCATAGTTCAGTGGACCGTTCTATGTTAGACGCGGCTTGTACATGTACATGCCCTTCCTAGGCAAAGATTTGGTTTGGCCATGCGTGCCTTATCCATCGTATCATTTCCATTCCATTACATATCTGTGCACATTGCATTGTAGCTTTATGGCTTGCGCCTTTCCATGTTGAGCTTGGTCTGGTATGTGCCCATACTTCTCGTGTCAAAGCATAGTTCAGTGGACCGTTCCATGTTAGACGTGGCTTGTATGCGTACATGCCTTACATAGGCAAGATTTGGTTTGGTCCGCGCGCCATATCCATTGCCACCTCCCCAGCATATCCATATATATATATATTGCATTGTAGTGTAATTTTTGCATCCAGCATTAGGATCATTGTCCTTTCTCCAACGGGTCGTTTCCCCACTTGTGTCAATTCCCCCCCCCCAATACTTGTTCTTGCGTCCGTCTACATTACTCATAGTTCAGTGGACCGTTCTATGGTAGATAGACTTGTTACCTCCATCAATCTAATTGACATAGGTAGGGTTTTGAACCGCTCATGATTGGATCATGATTCAATTGCATTGCATCTTCATTTGCATTATTTATACATTGTTTTGTATATACTGCATATCATCTTGCATCCATTTTTGCATTATCATGCATGTTGCTAACAATATTGTACCTGTTAAGTTTACTTTCTTTTCAGGCACGATATTGTCTGTACGGTTCATTCGAGGCTGGTGCAACCAGACGAGCCGCACAGGTATTGTATCCTCCGAGTGAGACGTATTAAGAATTGCATAATTCTCTTACATCCTTTCTGCATCGTAGTGTAGTCTGGTGTATGCTAGCTTAAAACTGTCGCATGTTATGCTTCGTTACAGCTTTCTTTGCATGATCATAAGTTATGCTCGGCTTCGTGCATTGTCCTGCATTTTGCCCCCTGCCTTCGGGCGCATATCTTGTTTGTCTTGCATGTTTGTCTAAGTCTTCGGCCTTGTCGAAAATGGGTCGTCTCTGCGCTTTGACATTCACTCCCATCATTGTTATGACTTTCGAGTTCTGTCAAAGAGGGGCAACTATAGACACCCCATTTTTGACCGTCCTCAAGACTTGGACGTCACCATTGGAACACTTGGTGATTACCCTTGTTTGTGTTCGTTTGGAGTTCCCGGAGGTCTCAGCTACGTGCCTTGCCTCAGGATCTCCGAACTTGACTGTTTAGTGTCTAGTTTTGCACCAAATACTTGTGTTTTGCCTTGGAGGGGCAGGGAATGCCTTGTGAGGCATCCCCACACATCACCGGCCATGGCCAGAAGCCACCGGCAAGTGTTTTGATGCCATCGGCAATCTATATTGCGGGTCGGCATTCTTTTTTGCTGGTCGGCACTCCCTTTTGCCAAAATGGCATTTTTGGGCAGTCGATTACTGTTCATCTACTTTTGCAGATATTTTATTACAGCTGTCTTACATTTGGCTCCCCTCCATACACGTGTATGGAGGGATCTCTCTCTTTAGAAGCTTGTCTTGTAAGCTTTACAAGACAAAAAGCTCTATAAGAGGAGCCCTTCTCTCCCTTGCTTAGGGTTAGACACTTTAGAGATTTTAGACAGCCATATTAGGGTTTTGAGTTCTAGGGTTAGGATTGATACACATTCTATCTCTATACCTCTCTCTTTTTACCTTTGTGTGTGTTTAAGTGTGTTTGTGTCTTACTATTGCACACAAACACATAGTGTTTCACCTTCACTGAGGTTCTAAGAGGTTGTTTTTGAAGTTTTGGAGTTGGTTTCAACCTAAAAGGGGCTGCTGGTCCACCATTGTTGAAGGGGTCTTCAAGGGTAAGAAACTAGTCCATTTATTCCCCATTTTTGCATTGTATTTTTACCTATCTTAAAATTATTTTTGAGCTTGGTGTATAATATAAAAAAGTTCTGTTTTTAGGCCCTCTAAATAGTTTGTTTAGAGTGTTTTGTGGTTTGGAGGTGTTTGACCCCTCTTAGGCCTTGAAAGGCCCCATTTTGTGCTATTTTGAGTGAGCTCCGAGACCTTGATGTTTGGGCCTCCTCACCACTGAAATCTTGAGGGATTTTAGAGGTGAGGATGGTGCCTTGAGGTCCCAAGAAGGAGAGGGCCACCCCCTCTCCTTATTGTCCTTGAAATGGACCATTTTTGGCCTCTTGAGGGAGCATCTAGCTAAGCTTCATGTTGACCACGCCTTGGCTGTTTTTTGTGCCTATTATATCATAATATGCTTCTGTTTATTGTTGGTTTTGGTACACCATGCATGCTTAGCATACCTACCTTGTAATGCCACTTTATTGCCTTAACATGCCTTAGGTTGTAAACCTTTGTTTAAGCTTGTTTTAGGTCTGGTTTTGTGAAGCTTCTATGCTTATTTTACCACGCTAGAGGTCTGTCCATAGTTGTTTGGGTCGGCCATGGCATGCATTGTATAGCCCCTTTGCATTTTTGGCTTGTTGGCCTTAAGTGTGTAAATGTATAGCATGCATCCTTGCCTTAATTTAGTGGGTTGGGATCATTTGTCATGTAATTTCAGTCCCTTTGACATGCTTGTATGCTTGCCTTGGACACCTCTTTAATGCTTTGAAAGCTTGTGTAGCATGTTCCATGTTTTGGCCATTGTACATGCCTTTGAATTTGAGCCACTTAGATGCCATCTAGGGGGCCCCCTTTGCATGGTCTAGGTCTGTCTTGAACCTATTTTAAGTCCTCTTAGCCTTGTGAGGCTTGGTGGACTTGGTCATGGTTCAAGCCCCTTTGACTTGCTTCAAGTACTTGGGCCATTTATTGCATGCTTAGTCTATTTTGTTTGCTTGGTTTGGCACCATCTTTACATGATTTTCAATGCTTACCTTGCATGCCATATGTCCATAATTACCCTCTTTCAAATGTGTTTGAGAGTTGTCCCATTTGTGCCTAAATGTTGGCCCTTTAACATGTGCATGTGTGCATGTGTATTTAGTCCTTTATTTTGGTCACTTTGGCCACTGTTTTGGGCCTTATTAGAGTTGCCCAAATCATGTTTAAGTCCATTATTTGTTTGCTTGCATGCTTACCTTGCATGTTTGTTTGCATGCTTGCATGTGCATCTTGCATTTCCATGTTGCATCCTTAGCTTGTATGCCTAGGTTGCATTGCATTTAGCATGCATGTCTTGCTCCTTGATCTAGTGATAGGAATTGGACATCGGTTTGTTGGTTTGCATTGCATTTGACATCAAAACGTGCACACTTGGTACTTTTGGGCCATCACGCATGGAAATGCGCGATTGATGGTCCGAGAACCAAGGGGCATGTCCCTTTGAGTCACTAACATGATAAGGGACATGATTGGTGCATATATGCCTTGAATTGTATTGCCATGCCCTGCCTTGCCCTCTGTTGCTGTCAATTGTAGATTCTGCAGGAGCTTTCTGCCGACTGGCAGTGCCAAGTGCAGACCGGCAATCCTCCCTCTGCCGATAGCTTCACCAATGGCCGGTGATCACATGCCACTGCCGGTGGGCATTCTACCCAGCCGATGGCATTCCCCAGTATCCAGAAAAGCAATCCTGAGGTTTTGGCACCCTCCAGAGGAGTAAAGAAGGGAAAACAGAGGCAGCCTATGCATGGTGGTGCACTTCCGAGCAAGATCCGAGCACGCATTGCTTTGAGCTCTCTTCCCGAGGCGGTTTACTATTTTTCCTAGCTTAGTTAGTTTGTTAGCTAATTAGGCAATTTGTAATAATTAATTAACTTGTAGGTTAATTATCTGTATTATTCTTTTGGTCCCTTCGAGTGAGGACGAATCTGTAATAAGTGTGGGTCAGTGTGTGAATGTCTTCCAACCCCCCCCACTTCTTTCTTCCCTTTTATTTACCTGTTTATGATGGTAGATTAGGGCATGTTTAACTTGGCATAACTTATGCTATGCATGCGTGCATCCATACATTTGTCTTGCATGCACCAGGCTCGGTACATCACGCTAACTGCATTTGTACTTCAAATTCCGAATCGAATACATGCGTTAACTGACTGCATTTCACATGTCATCCTTAAGATTAGCCGAGCCTATTCTAGTAACATTTTTGCATGCGATGCATTAGGCACTTAACATGGACTTGGATCTTGCACTAATTGCTAACATGTTCCTGTTTTTAGCTCGGAGTACTATGTAAGTAGTTATGCTTTAGCATCTCGCATGCGTGTGAATGTTAACATGATAGCATGATTACCATGTGGCTAGATGCTTATGTGTTATAAACTGTTTGAATGCCTGTGGGTGAAGGTTGGATTGTTTGAGTTGGAAAAACTTGTTGAAATCCGGATTTTAGCCTACTTGCAAGTAGCAAATTCCAAAACATTTTCCAAAACAAACGGATATGCAATGTTTCTTTCCAAATTAGGCAATCTAGTCTATACTTATTTGCTGTGCGCATAACATAGTAATTCTAGACTAATAAATGGTTTAAGAACACATAATATTTTCAAAAAACGGATATCACGGTTAGTAGAGGCCGATCTTCGGATCGGGCGAGAGGGGGTGCTCATAGCTGACCTTCCCCAATCGTACCCTAGCTCCCGAGCCAAGGCAACTCTGGTGATGACGGACATGTGGCCTTCGGCACCGAGTCAGGGTTTCCTAAATTCCCCCATAAAAAAATATTTAGGTGGCGACTCTGTATCTGGCAAAGCAGTCCATGTTTGGCACTTTTTCCAAAAATCTGTTTTCTCAAAACGATTTGTCAGATTTGGACTCTTTGGTTCAAGATTAAGAACCGTGACACAAAATCGAGTCCGAACTGTAGCGGGGTCCCTTGCGGACGTGCTACAACTGTGGCTTATGGTTACTGGTCGTGCGAGCTTCATGTGACTTTGTTGGGATATCTCGTGGGATAGATTTTTTCCTCCGTCACGGCTTTGGTTAAGTGGCTTGGATGTCACAACTGTGAGGAGTGGGACGCTTATTGGATTCCATGTATTTATCTCAGCAGAGACTGGGGGTATGTGGGGTTGGTTATCATCTTTGACTCAGCTTGGGGGTGTTGTTTTGTGAGTGTGTCTGTTGTGTTTATAAGCTTTGTGATGTTTTGTTTTGTATCTTTGCCCATATATCCACCTCGAGTTCCCATCTATTTTCTTTGATGGTAGGGGTTACTTGGGGACAAAAAGGATATATGGGCAGAGTTGGGTTTTTGTATCTTCAGTTGTTCTGGTTTATCCCCCCTTTCTTAGGGGGGCAGTGGTAGTCTATGTTGGTTTTGTTCGTTTTTATTTGTTGTTGGGTGTGCCTGGGGTATGCCCCTTGTAAACTAGTAAATTTCATTGTTTTATTTTATGACTTACTTACCCAAAAAAAAGAATTGCTCTCCTTCACTCAACCCTCTTATGGTGAACTCACACCACTCAGCATCCCTCCCATTCCTGGAGATTGGGGCTCCAAGATTGTGTTGGGCAGATTCCACTGAGCAATGTACCGGCTATCCCCTGTAGATCTAGGCAAATTGGTGATAGATAGAAGTCTACCTCTAATCATATGAACAATTGAGTTAGTAACCACCTCTTCAGGTTTGTGTTCCTTATTAAAGATTCTATTATTCCTTTTGGTAAATAGAGCAAAGTAAAGTAAGCTTAAGGATTATAGAATGCAATGATTTGCCCTTGGTCTCTTTGGTGACAAAGGTTAGAACATGAGGCCATTGGAGATTAGGCCCAATTTACTTTGCATTTAGCTTTAAGAGCTTCCCAAATTCTAGAAACAAAGATGTAGTTAAAGAATATATGGGAATGGCTCTCAGCATGGTATTGACAGAAAGGGAAGCTTGGATTAGGGGACAAGCCAAACAATTCCAAACGATCCCCAGTATTTAATCTTTCATGAATAGCCATCCAAACAATAAAATAGGAATCATATGAGGCCCCCAAAGAAGAGTGTGCTAGGCCACAACATCAAATTTACTCCTCCAATGATTCTGAGTTAATGGAAAAATCACCATCAGAGCTTAATTGCCAAAAAGGTTGATCATTTCTCGAAGAATTAGTGGTGCAGTTACTGGGGGTAGCTGAGATCAAATCTTCCTATTTCCGAAGGATTAGGAATAGGCCATTTCCAGGAATTCCCATCAACAATCTGTCTGACTTTAGCGTCACTGTTGAGACAGGAATCATACAAGATTTTATCACCATACTTATGCCAAAGGGGACCAAGGGGATGCCAATTATCATGCCATAAAAAAGTAGAGTTACCTCTACCAATCTTATGTAGGATAAGAGGAGACATAGCATCCCTAAGAGATAAAATCTTCCTCTAGACCCAAGAAGGGTCATTAGGGACCTTGACTTTCCAGAAACTCTTGCCTTTAAGTAAGTAGGATTTCACCCATTGGCACCACATAGATTTCTCACCTCCAGAAAACAGGAACCAAATATGCTTAGCAATGGCAGCCCTATTCCAAATGTCTAAAGATTTAAAGCCAAGGCCACCCTCATTTTTAGGGCTGCAAACCTTATCCCAAGCAATTTTGGCACTATGTTTTTTAAGATCAGTACCAGACCAAAAGAAAGCTCCAATTTTGGCACTATGCTTTGTCAAAAAGAATGTTTCTCTCTAACTTTCTCCATACTTCTCCATTTTGTTCTAGGAACTAAATTGCCTAGACTGCTAATTGTTTCATTAGCTTAAGTGGCCAAGTTTAACTCAAGCTAACCATGTTTAGCCTCTAAGAAAGAGAATTTTTTGAGTAATTGTAGCTTAACAATATTAGTTTAACTTAAACACCCCACGTAAGGTTTTTCTAAATGACCTAAGTCTTCAATACTCATATCCAAAATGAGGAATTTGAATCCCATTGGGTTTTCTTCCTATTTCTCTCTCTTTTCTCTAACTTTCTTTTCTAGCTCTCAAGAAGAATGTTTCTCTCTAACTTTCTCCGCCCTTCTCTATCCCTATGTTGTTCTAGGAACTAATTACCTTAGGCCACTAATTATTTCATGAGCTTAAGTGGCCAAGTTTAACTCAAACTAACCTTGCGTAGCCTCTAAGAAAGGGAATTTTCAAAGTAATTGTGGCTTAACGATATTAGTTTAACTTAGGCACCTCATTTAAGCTTTTCTAAATCACCTAATTGTTCAATTCTCAAGTCTAAAAGGTTGAATTTGAATTCTCTCTGATCTTCTTCCTCTTTCTCTAACTTTCTCTTCTAGCTCTCAGGAACAATGTTTTTCTCTAACTTTCTCCGTCCTTCTCTATTTAGTTATAGGAAATAATTAGCTTAGGCCACTAATTGTTTTATTAGTTGAAGTGGCCATGTTTAACTCAAACTGACCTTGCTTAGCCTCTAAGAATGAGAATTTTCTGAGTAATTGTAGCATAACGATACTTGTTTAATTTAAGCACCTAATTTAAGGTTTTGTTAATCACCTCTTCATTGCCGGAATTGCTTTCACTTGTACTGTGTACTTTATTTGGCTTGAAAGAAATCAAAGAATTTTCACTGAGGAGAAGAAACCTAAAGAGGTGGTTCTGAAACTGATTATTGATATGATTAGATATAGAGACATGGCCATATTAGATCAGCTTAAGAATCACACTAGTGATGATTGGTTCGTACATACTTGGAAATTGCCACTCTCTATCTTTAAAAGTGTACCCGATTAATGTGGTTTCATATTGTTTCTCCTGTTTGTTGTTTGTATCCGTGTGCAGCAAATTGGCTAAGGAGAGTGAACTTATTGAGTACGATTGTTCCATATAATCTACTAATGTTTTGTATGCAGCTCTTACAGATGTTTGGCTGGTCTAATAGTAGGGATGGTGGGTTGAGCAATTGTGAGCATTTATATTTAGGGATTTTAGTGAGTGTGGTGCGATGTGGGTTGAGTGGCTTGAGCTCCCAAATATATACTTACATTGTTTGTATGCAGCTTACATTGCTGGTATATTTTATAAGGGGAATGTCTGCTGTGGGCCGAGTGATGTGAGCCCTATCTTGACTGAGAGTGTCTTATGTTTTAATGACTACTATATATTTGAGATATGTTGATAGTTGGGAGTGTTTTATAAGCATTGAGATGGTGAGACCATATAATGTGAGATTTGTTTCTAGGTGGGATTGTAATTTGAAAATGTTGTGGTTTTATCTAATTCTCTCTTTTGCAGGTCAAAAAGCTGGTACCATTTGGAAGGGAATCACTGCCTGTGAGTTGAGTGTTGAGAGCTCTACATTTTTTGAGTGCTTTTCTGTTATTTATCATTCATCCTCCTTATTACTCTGTTTCCTACATTCTTTGTTGAGTTTGAGTGCCAATTTGTGGGTTGAGTGTGTGAGATTATACAAAATGAGATTTGTTGTAGGTCTGAGCTATGGTTATTTACAAGCTGTTATGATCCATTTATATTTGGTTGTACCAGGAAATATTGATAGGCTCTCTTGGTTAATGTGTGGGGTTGCTACGTTGGAGCACATTTCGGATGACGTTATGGATGCCAGGCTGCCCAGATGCGCCAGCTCTTGTGATGTATCCCAAAGAAGGAAATCTGTGTCTTTAAATTCTGTAATTCGTGTAAATAAGCGTTCTTTTTGGGTTCTTATTTTAATCTTTCTATTCTACCACCTATCCCTTGCGGGTTGTGCTTGGGATCTGGATTGCTATGGTCTATGCATTGATGATGCTGCTGTGCCCACATACTTTAGTATTCTGGGTTATTTGCTATGTGCTGCCAGTTTGGTGCTGCGATGCCGTTTGCTGCTATCGCTGGATCTAGTTTTCAGCTACATATCTATTTTATTTGCTTGTTTTGTTATCTCTACCTATTCAGGCACCCTATTATCCGTATATATGGATGTTGAACAGGTGGTAATTTAGTCTTTATATTTTATTTGTGGTTTCTTGGCTTGTTTTTTGCTATTTTGTTTTTGTGTCTTTTGTGTTGTTTCTTCTCCCCTGTATAGTGGGTAGGGCCTGGGGTATGCCCCTTGTATCTGTGTAATTCTCTTGCTTTTATTTATTACTTATTCACCCAAAAAAAAAAAGTCAAGTCCAAATGGATGAATTTGAATTCGCTTTAATTTTCTTCCTATTTCTCTTTCTTTGCTCCAACTTTCTCATCTAGCTTTCAAGAAGAAAGCTTCTATCAAACTTTCTCCGTCCTTCTCTACATTGTTCTGGGAACTAATTAACTTAGGCCACTAATTGTTTCATTAGCTGAAGTTGCCTAGTTTAACTCAAATGAACCTTGCTTAGCCTCTTCGAGATAGAATGTTCTGAGTAATATTACTTTAATGATATTAGTTTAGCTTAATCACCTCATTTAAGGTTTTCTAAATCACCTAAGTGTTCAATTCTCAAGTCCAGAAAGATGAATTTGAATTCCCTTTGATTTTCTTCCTATTTCTCTTTCTATTCTCTAACTTTTCTTCCAGCTCTCAAGAAGAATGTTTCTCTATAACTTTCTCCGTCCTTCTCCATTTTTATCTTTTCTGTTCTGGGAACTAATTAGCATAGGCCAGTAATTGTTTCATTTGCTCAAGTGGCCAAGTTTAACTGAAACTAAGTTTCCTTAGCCTCTAAGAAAGAGAATTTTCAGAGTAATTGTTGCATAACAATATTAGTTTAAACCAAGCACCTCATTTAAGGTTTTCTAAATCACCTGAGTGGTCAATTCTCAAGTCCAAAATGGTGAATTTGAATTCCCTTTGATTTTCTTCCTATTTCTCTTTCTTTTCTCTAACTTTCTCTTCTTGCTCTCAAGAATAATGTTTCTGTCTAACTTTCTCCATCCTACTCTATTTTGTTCTAGTAACTAATTTCCTTAGGCCACCAATTGTTTCATTAAGTTGCCTAATTTAACTCAAATTAACCTTACTTAGCCTCTAAGAAATAGAATTTTCTAAGTAATAATAGTTTAACGATATCAGTTTTGCTTAATCATCTCATTTAAGGTTTTCTAAATTACCTAAGTGTTTAATTCTCAAATCCAAAAAGATGAATTTTAATTCCCTTTGATTTTCTTCCTATTTCTCTTTCTACTCTCTAACTTTCTCTTCTAGCTCTCAAGAAAAATGTTTCTCCCTAACCTTCTCTGTCCTTCTCCATCCTTCTCTATTTTGTTCTAGGAACTAATTAGCTTAGGCCACTAATGGTTTCATTAGCTTGAGTGGCCAAGTTTAACTCAAACTAAGCTTGCCTCCTCCAAGAAATAGAATTTTATGTGTAATTGCATCTTACCGACATTAGTTTAACGTAAGCATCTCATTTAAGGTTTTCTAAGTCACATAAGTGTTCAATTCTCAAGTCTAACAGGATGAATTTGAATTCTCTTTTATTTTCTTCCTATTTCTCTTTTTTTTGTATGACTTTCTCTTCTACCTCTCAAGAAGAATGTTTCTCTGTAACTTTCTCCGTCCTTCTCAAATTTTTTTTTTTTTTTGAGTGGGTAAGTCATAAATTAAAAACAAAGAATTACACATTTACAAGGGGCATACCCCAGGTAATACAACCCATCTAACATTTTCCCCCCAGGAAAGGGGGGTGAGTAATGCAAAAAATATAACTAAAAAAACTGAACAACTTTGCCCATATATCATTTTTGCCCCCAAGTGACCCCTACAAACATAGGAGGCTTGGGGAAAACATATGGGCAAAACAAAGAACACACCATGACCCACTGACCATGGAACAACAAGACTCACGGCCCAAAAACTCTGGCCCAAACAAATAACACCAAGAATGGGTCCAAACAAGCCAGAGCCACAATTCATCAAAGCTAGCCCACAAATTAGCCATAACTAAACCAGGGGCTGAATCAGACAACACCCACGTGCACATGCTAACATCATCACTAAGCATACAAATACAATTCAATACAATTCAAAAGATGATGCAGACATCACTAAGCTGACCAGCTACCAGCTACTTTTTGTCATTACCAACCCACGGTCTGCTCTTATGCAGTACGACAGCATACATGCACCAGCAAGTTTGGGCAAGAAGATTGTATCTCCATCCACGCGATAGATGCACACGTACATCCATGCATCGAAACAAGAGTTACGACCAGTAACAAAATCGTCTGGTGAATATTGCTAGACAACTCTGTAAACCTGGTGAACCATGAACACTGCAAAAACTCCGTCACTGTCGCTCAACAATAGCAGGATGACCTCCTACATGGCTTCCCACACCATGATCAACGGAGCGAAACCCAGAAAACACGACCCCACCGGCAGCAAGCGCAGGTAGGAACCACCAATACCGGAGACGACCAGACCAATGTACTCAAAGAACAAAACCTCCCACCTTCTGCTTTGAAACTAGAAAGTTCGTTGCTGGAGAAAACAAAACTTACTAGAATCTAGAGAGAGAGGCTCTACTTTCTTCCCCTTAAACTTCCTTCCTTCTCTATTTTGTTCGAGAACTAATTTACTTAGGCCCCTAATTGTTTCATTAGCTTAAGTGGGCAAGTTTAACTCAAACTAATGTTGCTTAGCCTCTAACAAAAAAAATTCTGAGTAATTGTAGCTTAACGCTAGTTGTTTAACTTAAGCACCTCATTTAAGGTTTTCAAAATGACCTAAGTGTTCAGTTGTCAAGTACAAAAGGATGAATTTGAATTCCCCTTCATATTCTTCCCATTTCTCTTTCTTTTCTCTAACTTCCTCTTTTAGCTCTCAAGAAGAATGTTCCTTACAAACTTTCTCCCTCCTTCTCTATTTAGGCACTAATTAGCTTAGCCACTAATTGTTTCCTTAGCTTAAGTGGTCAAGTTTAACTTAGACTAACCTTGCTTAGCCTCTAAGAAAGAGAATTTTTTGAGTAACGATATTAGTTTAAAACATAATCAACTTGTTTAGTGGTTTTTTTTTAGGAGGGTACTTTTAAGGTATTCTAAATCGCCTAAGTGTTCAATTCCCAAGTCCAAAATGATGAATTTAAATTCTCTTTGATTTCCTTCCTATTACTCTTTCTTTTATCTAACTTTCTATTCTACCTCTCAAGAAGAACGTTTCTCTCTAACTTTCTCCATCCTTCTCTATTTTGTTCCAGAAGCTAATTAGCTTAGGCCACTAATTGTTTTATTAGCTTAAGCAACCATGTTTAACTCAAACTAACCTTGCTTTTTTTTGGGTGAATAAGTCATAAAATAAAACAGGAGAAAAAAATACAGGAATACAAGGGGCATGCCCTAGGACCAAGCCAACTATACAGACAAAAAAAACAAAAGCCAAACAAAAGAAAAAGAACAAGAACACAAACTGAAAGCAAAAGGCAACAAGCCCGACAAATAAGAGCAAATAAGCCTGAAAACAAAACTAGACAGACACAAAAACCAAAACACGAACTGAACACACAGATTTGCGCACCATAGCCCAGCGAACCACAAAACCAAAAGCAACGGACATCAACACAAAAACCAGCATGAACCACCACCAAACAACCAACCTAAAACCTGTTCAGCAGCCATATACATCAACATAGGGGTGATGAACATGGGAGACCACCCAAAAGAAAAGAAAATATCTAAGCACCTGGCTACAATCCAACATGCCAATCAGCCAAAACAAAAGAAAAGTATATTCCCTACACAGCCCGTAGGGATAGGCAGAGAACTATCTAAACTGTGAAAACCAAAACAAACCAAACAGCGAACAAACAAAAATAAGAACAACGAATTTCCAGATCCACCAAGTTTGGCGCACCACTGCAACCTCAACCATGGAGAGTCTTCCACTCGGAAACGGCAACTGCACCACATACATCGCAGCAAACTCAACAACCTCTAATCAATAAAACCTGACAACCAAAGAAGGAGTGAGAATCTTGATTACACTGATCCAATTCAGATTAGTAAGTAGTGATTAGGCTTTATACAATCTCGAGTAAAGATATAGTAATAAAGATAAAGAAAAATAAATAAAGAAAGAAAACCCGTAACAATTCTCACTCATATAAGTTCTTTTGTCACTCAACCCACAATTATAACCATTCAACAAGGCAGCAGGTTAGGAAACAATAGCCAAACAAGCAAAAATTTATGATCTTTATCACTCAACCCTCAACGCAAAGAACTCCCTATATTTGTACCAGCAATATGAACCTGCAGCAACGTTAGGAAAATAATTTTGGGCTATTTCACTTAACCCACACCTAACAACACTCCTCACAGCACTTATATGCTTATATGCTCACTACACTCAACCCTCATGTCCTGACCTGCAAACCTGCAAAAAGCACATTAGATACAATCATATATGAATATAGAAGTTTCCTCACTATATGGCTCACAACACTTGACCCTCATGTATTTGCTCACCAACAACTCAACCCACAATAATGCACTCATTTAAGGATGGAAGCAGGAAGCCTCCACGCTTGTAGAAACCACTCATCAGTTTTAGATCTTCTAATGTTGGAAAGAGACAAAATTTTGTATCTGACCAAAGAAACAATACCTTTAATCACCAATTCTTCAGGTTTATTTTCATGACAAAATGTTTTATTATTCCTCTCCAGCCAGATACGATAAACAGAGGTGCAGAAACTCAATCTTCTTATGATTGTGGCTAAGGAAGTCCATCTACAGCCAGTAGCCACCACCTTAGGAAGCCCATTCCAAAGAACATTATGCCAATTTACTTGGCATTTATCTTGAATTGCAGTCCACACTCTAAGGGCAAAAGGACATTGAAAGAAAAGGTGTTGGTGATCTTCCTCATTTTGGTTACAAAACTGGCAGATAGAATTCTGATTTATGCCAAAGCTAACAAGTCTGTCACCAGTATTCAGTCTCCCCAAGATAGCCATCCAAACTATAAAGCTAGCCCTAGGGATATTGTGAGGGCCCCATAAAACGTCAGCCCAAGGAACCTTGGGCCACTTCTTTCTCCAGTGATTCCAAGCAGACCCAATTGTAAACAACCCATCCTTGCTAGGCAGCCAAACAACTTCATTCCTACTTCTAATGGTGGACACCATGAGAGGGAGAGAGTGCCCAAAAATTTCCTTCACTTCCCAAGAAGATGCATTAGGCCAATGCCAACCCATGTCAGAGATGACAGAGTCAACCTTAGCTTGGCTCGGGAGACCCGTATCATACAGCAATCTAGCCCCATATTTAACCCACAGGGAACCTAAAGGATGCCAATTGTCATGCCAAAGGAACACCTTTTTTTTTTTTGGGGTGAATAAGAAATAAAATAAAACAGGGAAAATTTACACGAATACAAGGGACATACCCCAGGCCCTACCACAAGCTAACAACAACGCAAGAGAACAACAAGCAAGACTAGAAAAAAAATAAACAACCAAGCTAGAAGCTAGAAGACCGAAACCAACAAAAACCTGCCAAGGCCAAATTCAAGAACCTGACTAGTCATACCAAGAGAACAGACTAAATAACTTGTTCAAAATCCATGTCCTAAACAGATAGGGGTCTTGTACAAGCTCCTTACTAGCCAAAACGTAAAACTGAGTCGGTAAAATCCTAACATCCATCATAACACGCCAATAGTCCAACCCTGCTGTAAGGCTCCAACGTAACCAATGCAAAATACAAATAGCCCAAGTAGGGAAAATATTTACAATATCCAAAATAACTAACAAAATACAAAAGCGAATATATAACTGAAATGTAAGACAACTGATAATCCCAATGAGATGTCTAGACCCGGCGCAACTTGCAGTCAAAGCCCAATAACAACCCCAAATTGAAAGAAACTGCCACGAAGGGCGCAAATTGCAGCCACCTCCACACCACCATACATGTTTCAGCTTAACCTGCCCATAGAGAAGTAAAGAGTAAGTGCCAATATTACATGTGACATCATAGAGAAGGAGGAAAAGTATACTAAGTATATGAGACCTCCCATCACTCAACCCACATCTAATAATAACACTCCAGACAGTATATGTTCTCACTCAATTCGGCCCACATCTCTCCAACTCACTCATGATCTCAACTGATTTGTTGTAAAAAGGAGCTTCCTTAACCTACACATAAAAATTATAATATATAACAACCGTTAGGAATAAAGTTAAGAGCAACCTCACTCCCCTCAACCCACAATGTAGGAATAAAATATCTTGGCTCATTTCACTTGGCCCACATATGAAATTCTCCAGACATGCTAGAGAGTAGAAAGTCATCATCGAATTGGAACAAGCATCCATGATATTTATCTGCAAAAGAGTACCCAATTAGAAATCCCACAATATTTACTCCCCCTCACTCAACCCTCAATATAGGTACACTTTCCACACTCAATCTGCTCCCAGCATTGTTGTCCTGGGGCTGCTTTATAATTGTTGTAGGTAAATTCCATTGTGCCAGATACCATGCATCACCTGCAGAGTAAACCAGATTATACATAGAAAGCATCCTACCTCTAACCATCTGGATAATAAGATTAGTCACAATTTCTTCTGGTTTAAACTCCTTGCTAAAAATCCTCCTATTCCTTTCTATCCAAATCTGGTAGACAGTACATAGAAAGGAGAGTTTCATAAGAGCAGACTTCAAAGTTTTACCTCTAATGGACTTAGTAGCGTAGACCACAGACTCCAGCCAAGATAATTGGGGCCAACTAATGTTACACTTGACCTGGATGGCTCTCCAGATCCTAGAGGAATACACACACCTGAAAAACAAATGAGAGTGATTCTCCTCAGGACCATGACAAAAAGGGCAAGTAGGATTAGGAACAAGGCTGAACAGATGCAGCCTATCCCCTGTGTTTAATCTCTCATGAATAGCCATCCAGACCACAAAACTGACCCTAGGAATGGAAGGAGGACCCCAAACAAGATTAGCCCAAGGCACTTTGGTACCCTTGTCCTTCCAACAATCCCAAGTAGATTGCATAGTAAATATCCCATCCACAGTCAGGTTCCAGACAGGACAATCCTGGCTATCCCTACTAGGTTTAAGATCAAGAGGAGTACAAGAAATCCACTCCTTGATCTCCCAAGAGTTATCAATAGGCCACTTCCAATCATTATTAGAGATGACAGCACTAACTTTGGAATTGAAAGGAAGACCCGTGTCATACAATATCCTATGCCCAAACCTATCCCATAAGGAACCCAAAGGATGGCAATTGTCAAACCATAGAAACACCATCTCCCCATTACCAATCTTGAACTTGATAACAGGGAAGATGTTTTTTTCTAAGAGACAGAATTTTCCTCCAGACCCATGAGGTGTCACTAGGCATTTTAACATGCCAAAAGCTTTTACCCTTAAGTAAGTAGGACTTAACCCATTGGCCTCACAAAGATCCTTCCCCTCCAGAGAACAAAACCAAACATGCTTAGCAACAGCCGCCCTATTCCAAACACCCATCTCTTTAAACCCTAAGCCCCCTTCACCTTTAGGCTTACAAACATTATTCCAAGCGATCTTAGCACTATGCATCTTCAACTCAACACCAGACCAGAGAAAAGATCTCAAAATACTATCAATCTCTTTAATAACCTTTTTTTGGGAGGATAAATAGGGAAGACCAATAGGCTTGCATTGAAAAAAGGATAGTCTGGATAAGTTGAGCTCTGCCCGTATAACAAAGAAGTTTATTTGTCCAAGTCTTAATCCTCGTAGTGATCCTCTCAATCAGAATTTGACAATCAGTAGCCTTAAGCTCTGTGGTGATCAAAGGCACACCCAAGTATTTCATCGGAAGAGTGCCCTCAGTAAACTTGGCAATACTAAGAATGTCACTTTTAAGCTCACTACTACACCCCGAGAAAAATATATTACTCTTACTAGGACTAAGGGTGAGACCAGACAACAATCTAAACTCCTCTAAGCCTTGCATGATAAGGTTGACAGTGCCAGTGTCACCTTTACTGAAAATCATAAGATCATCAGCAAAGCAGAGATTGACAATCTTGGTTCTATCACACCGCCAATGAAACTTGAATAGGGGATCGCAAGCTTTTTCAGCGAGAATTCTAGCTAGGATTTCCATAGCCAGAACAAACAAGTAAGGGGACATCGGATCCCTTTGTCGAAGCCCTCTAGCCCCTTTGAAATACCCATGAAGGCTACCATTAATGCAGATCGAGAAAGAAGGACTTGTCATACAAGCCTTGATCCAAGTAATCATACAGGGAGGGAAGTTTATAGCCGACAAGATGTCCAGAATAAATTCCCACCTAACATTATCACAGGCTTTCATAATGTCCACTTTCATAGCACACTTAGGAATTTTAGAATCTCTATGATAACCCCTCTTTATCTCCTGAGACAAAAAGATGTTATCCAAGATCCTTCTACCCTAGACAAAAGATGATTGCATAGGGTCAACAAGAACCGGAAGGACAATCTTAACTCTATTGGCAATGATCTTGGCTATGCACTTATAGATCGTGTTACAACGGGAGATAGGCCTATAGTCCCCAACCTTCATGGGGTTAGGGATTTTAGGAATAAGAGCTATGATCGTACTGTTAACCTCAGAGAGACGTGTACCAGTATCAAAAAAAAGATCTTATAGCAAGGGTGACCTCCTTACCCACAATGTCCCAAGAGCTCTTAAAAAAGCCCGCCGAATAACCGTCAGGACCCGGGGCCTTATTGCACTTAAGGGACCAAAAGACATCCTTAATCTCAGCATCAGAAATCGGCCTAGCAAGCATGGCAGACTGAGACAAAGATACCTTAGTTTTCACCAAAGATTTAATTCTGTCAAGGCCATTATACTGGTCCGCAAAGGGGGAGCCAAAGAGGTTGATATAGAACTGAACAAAAGCATTATGAATGTCACTGATTTCCGTAGTTCTATTGCCATCCCTCAACTCAACACTCAAAATTTTACCTCTATTTATGTTATTCCTGACCGACCTATGGAAGAAGCTATTGTTCCTATCCCCCAAATTAAGCCATTGAATTCTGGATTTTTGGAGAGCAAGACTCTCCTCCACCTTGCTAAGGTTCAGATAATTCTTGTACTCCTCCCTCTCCTGAACCTGGAGGCCACAATTTAGAGGATCTTTATCAAGCTTGATCTAGACAAAATCCAAACTATCTTTCGAAACTTGAACTCTAACAAAAATGTCACTATAATCTTTTTTATTCAACAGCTTGAGGGCAGTTTTGAGTTGTTTAAGCTTTTGACAAAACCTAAACATAGGAACACCTCTAATAAATGGATCCCAGGTAGCTGACACACAACTCAGAAAATCAGGATGCTTAGACCAAAAATCAAAGTATTTGAAAGGTTTTTTAAAAGAGGTTTTGGTCTCACTGATATTAACAACAGCAAGGGAGTGATCTGAAATTCCAGATGGAAGAAAAGAAGCACTAGACTCAGGAAATTTGTCTAGCCAGTCCTCGTTAACTAACACCCTATCAATTTTAGTAGCAATATAGTCACCAGCAGCTCTCTTATTAGCCCACGTAAATTGACAACCACCATAAGAGAGATCAGTCAATTCAGATGAGTTAATGTAGGTGTTAAATTCTTCATTCTCATTAGACCAAACCGAAGAGCCCCTCACTTTTTCCTGGTGATATCTAATGGCATTAAAATCACCCATGAAAATGCAAGGCGAATTGGACTTAACACGAGAGATGTGAACCATTTTTTCAAAAAAGGTTTTCCTCACAGTATGTTTATTATCAACATAAACAAATGTTGCAAAAAAACTGGCTTTAGTGGCCAGAACCAAGATTTCACAAACAATGTGTTGGTTAGACATCAAACATATTTAACATCACAAATCTCACTGTTCCAACACACCCACACCCTACCAGTTTCAGTTGGTTGGGAGTTAGACAGAAAAGACCAATTACCAAAACAATTATTAAAAATTTTATTTTCATTACTATGTCTAATTTTGGTCTCCAAAACACCAATGACATGTATATCTTCATTAAGCACAAATTTTTTAAGATCTTTATGTTTAGAGGAATCATTCAACCCTCTAACATTTCATGAAGCAATTTTAAAAGTCATTGGAAACAAAAACAAAAAGACCGACATCCCTTAACCAACTGAAACAACAGTTACTTCTTCTTCTTCCTCTGACTGCTATTACCTTTGCCAGAGGATTTGCTACTTTGAGCTTGCTTAGCCTTGTGGGGTAGAGCAGCCCCTGATGAACTCACCTTAGCTGGAATGGTATCAGCAATCACTGCCTCCAATAGTTTTGCTGCATGTGGAAGCACCACTTTAGTCAGTTCCATAACACAATGTAAGATCATTCCCTCCTGTCTTTATCTCTTCCTCTAATAAGCTCACTTCCACAGCTGGAGTAGGATCCACTTCGGGAATGGTTTTTGTAGGAGCATTAGGCACCGGGGGAGGAACATCCACATTTTTAGAGATAACTAGATCCGGATCCCCCACTTTTCTCTTCCTTTTGGCTTGGACAGTAGTCCATTCCTCTTCTGGCACCTCAATTGCACCCTCAGAGTTCTTTTGGAGAGCAATTAGGTGAGCCACCTGTTTAGACACACACTTCTTAGTTTCATGTCCAGAGATTTGGCAATGTTGGCAGATGGAAGACAAGCCTTGGTATTCAACACGGATCAGAACGGCTTCCTCTTCACAGCGAATCTGAAAATAGGTGTGTAGTTTGGAGGTAGCCTCTATCTCAAGGTACATCCTGGCAAAAGCCACCCTGGAACCTCTAGCTATGAGTTGATCCATGCAAAGGGGACTACCAATAGCACTAGCAATCCTACTAAGCCTATCTGGATCCCAATACTCCAATGGAATGTTGAAAAATTTAACCCAAACCGAAATCTTGGTAGATTTTTCCTTGGTAACTTCATCATCCTTTTCCATTGTTTTAGGATGAGTAGGTAACCACCAATATACCACGGCCCCTCTTCAAGCATGTCACACCCCAAACCTGCCCCTAAACGTTTGGGCATGACCTATTCAGAAAAAGACGTATAACCTGGTATACATAACCTACGGGGCCTTATTGGAAGCATAAAATACAAACATAATATAGATACAAACTACTCCATTGAGCTATTTCTAATATGCCAGGATCTCATACATCACATACACCATCAAAGGCGGACAAAGTTTAAAACTATATCCCTGGACATCGGTTATATCCACATACATTTACAGTTCCAACCCCATGATTGGGCGTATACAAAACAAACATGAAGTTATGTACATCAACCTTAGATGGACGCTTAAATAGCAAGCCAACATCATAACAACTTCACAAAATGAATGGCTTTGTATAGTGCCTAAACACATAAAGGTTGACAAAAGAAGACGGCATCAAGGCTAGGACTGACCTCCGGATTGATGACCTACAGAAACAGACATAATAGAGGGTGAGCTAGGCTCAGTGAATAGTAATACATAATAAATGATGTTAAACTTGAAACATGAAGTACATCAATACATAATAAGATGCAGAGTTCACACGGTGAGTCTGATTCTGTGTTAAGTACATAATGGCCTTAGGCCCAATCCTACAACATAAGCATGTGGCTATAAGCCCTTGAAACGTGATGGCACGAGGCCCTTAAAACATGTGGCACGAGGCCCTTGAAACATATGGCACGAGGCCCTTGAAACATGCTTGAAACGTATGGCACTAGGCCCTTGAAACATGCTTGAAACTTATGGCACTAGGCCCTTGAAACATGTGGCATGAGGCCCTTGAAACATGCTTGAAACTTATGGCACTAGGCCCTTGAAACATGTGGCACGAGGCCCTTGAAACATACTTGAAACTTATGAGAGTAGGCAAAATGTTCACCTTCTCATCATCATGCATTAATATTAAGAACGTTCATACATTAACATTAAGAACATTCATGCATTAACATTAAGAACATGTGCATAATTATCATCAATAGAATGCTAAGGGCAATCATTATCTGTAGTAAAGCGTACTACTACTCACAGGGTTGAGATGACGTGTTACTTCCTCCCGGAGTGTGTCATGCACACATTAAAACTTGCACATTAGTTCCCTTCTCTTTCTTAAGTCATTCCCGGAGTCATTGCACTTTGCATGAATGTACAACTATCTTAAAATCATCAAAAAAATATTCTAAAAATACCAACGAGTCAAGCATGCAAAACGAAGCGAACCATGTTTCCAGCCCGGGCCGCACGTGCGGCCGGACCCTCCGCTCGAGCGGCCATGCACCGCACGTGCGGTCATACCCCTCTACTCGAGCGGCCGTAGACAGTAGCCATCTCCAGGTTTTTGTTTTTTCTCCGCTCGAGCGCCCAAGGCCTCCGCTCGAGCGGCCATGGCCCTGTTTTGGGGCAACTCGGTTTCAACTCACAATTACACATCACCACTTCATTTTACATGCAATTCACTATGAAATTCATGCAATATATGGACCCAACTTCACTATAACATGAATTTCCATTTGAATATCACAAAGTAACATGATTCAAAGCTTGATCAAGTCACTATTTTTTTTCCAAATTCCATCCTTTAACTTAAGTTATTTATGTTCATAAATCATAACACATGGTACATGGCATAAAACCAAGGAGTGAAGTATAAATTTCACCATAGCATGTACTAGAATTTGAGCATCATAAAATACACATGGAAAGAAGCTTATTCAATTTACAAACCTTCTAAATTCCACCTTTAATTCAAGTTCCTCAAGTTTATTAAAACATCACACATTATATAAATATATTTTCATGAGTTTAACATGAGAAACAAAGATTGAGGCATAATTTCATGTCAAAACAATCAATTGATGAGTATCCTTTTCAAGCAAACATAAATCATGAACAATTCTCCATAACCCTAAATCACCAAACATAAATCATAAACAAGCCCTTCTTCACAATTAAAACGAGAAGTTTCATGTACAATAATTTTTAATATACCTTAAGCTTGAAAAATTCAATGATTCTCCTAACTTGATCCCAATTCTCTTCCTTGTTGTACCTTGTCTTTGTTCTCTTTTTCTCTTCTTTTCAAACCCTTATTCTCTCCAAAAGATGCTTCACTTTTTTGATCAAAGCTCAAGAGAACTTAAGTATATATATTCATAAATAATGACATATAGGACAAAATTTAGTCGTTTAATCATTCCAAAATTGAAATTTCGTAAACATGCTTAATATTACTTAAAAATTATGCTGATCACAAATATATTATCAATTTCAGATAATTATGCCGTTAAGGCTTCCAATTTCTAATTCAAACGTTTTAGTGGTGACAGATAGTTTTCTTAAGAAACAGATAGGTATCTATAAACATAAATTTCACTTGCTTAATCATAATTTTTCATGGAATTTTATAGTAAGCATTTAAAAGTACCAATGGAGGACTGAGAATATAACAGAAATCATGTGCGAGGGTCGGGTTATTACACTCTCCCCTCCTTAAATAAGTTTGGTCCTCCAAACTTGTTTTACCTTAGGATTGAAACAAATGTGGGTATTGGTGTTGCATTTCCTCCCCTCTTTCCAACGTTGCGTCAGTTCCGTAATGTTCTTGCCATTCTACTTTTACCATTTGAATTTCTCGGTTTCGGAAGTGTTTCACTTGTCGGTCCAAAATGCGGATTGGTTTTTCCTCATAAATGAGCTTGTCCTGCAACTCAATTTGGTGGTGATCAATGACATGTGACGGATCCGGAAGGTATCCACGAAGCATAGAAACATGAAACACATTATGTACTTGACTCATATGTGGCGGAAGGGCAACTCGGTAAGCTACCGGACCCACTCTTTCCAGAATCTGAAAGGGACCAATATACCGGGGTGTTAACTTACCCCTCTTTCCGAGTCTTGGGTGTCCTTTCATCGGACTAACTTTCACGAAGACATGACTATCCACTTCAAATTCCAAATCCCTTCGTCGGTTATCTGCATAACTTTTCTGTCTACTTTGAGCAGTTTTCAATCTTTCCTGAATAACTTGAACTTTTTCAGTTGTCAACTGAACAATTTCAGGCCCTAACAAGGATTTGTCCCCAACTTCAGCCCAACACACGGGAGAACGACATGGTCTTCCATACAAAGCTTCATAGGGTGCCATATCTATACTCGCATGGTAGCTATTATTGTACGCAAATTCTACCAACGGTAGGTGGGTTTCCCAACTTTCTTGAAAATCTAGCACACACATTTGGAGCATATCCTCTAGAGTCTATATCGTTCTCTCAGATTGACCGTTGGTTTGGGGATGGAAAGCTGTGCTGAACTTTAATTCAGTACCCATTGCTTCTTGTAAACTTTGCCAGAATCTGGAAACAAACTTCGGATCCCTATCTGACACAATTGAGACCAGAACACCATGAAGTCTCACAATTTCATTCACATAAATTGCCGCCAATTTGTCCGCGTTATACTGAGCCTTTACTGGTAGGATGTGAGCAGATTTAGTTAATCGGTCTACAATAAGCCATATTGAATTCATACCTCGGGGAGTCCATGGTAACCCCACAACAAAGTCCATGGTCAAATGTTCCCATTTCCACTCCGAGATGGGAAGAGGTTGCAACAAACCGGCAGGTCTTTGATGCTCCGCTTTTACTTGCTGGCATTGCAAACACTTAGAGACAAACTCCGTGACCTCTTTCTTCATACTTGGCCACCAAAAATTTCGCTTCAAATCTCGGTACATTTTGGTACTCCCTGGACGCATTGAAAACCTTGAGGTATGTGCGTCTTCCATCAACTTTTGCTTAAAGTTTAACACATTGCGGACACATATTCGGTTTTGAAATTTGAGCACAGAGTCTACCAAACTGAATCCCGGTTTTGATTTTGTTCCTAACTCATCACATATCTTCTTTAGAGCTTCATCTTCTATCTGATACAATTTAGTTTCCTCAAGTAAGGTTGGTTGGGCCATCACTGCTGCCATTAAAGCTTCCCGTCCACGTAGCACCAAGTCTACTTCCATGTTATCCAATTCAATTGCTAATTCCTTTTGCCCTATAACTAAACTTGCCAAAGTCCTCATACTTTTCCGACTGTGCGCATCTGCAACTGTGTTGGCTTTACTAGGATGATAATGAATCAGCAAATCATAATCTTTAAGAAGTTCGAACCACCGTCGCTGCCGCATATTCAACTCTTTTTGAGTAAAAAGGTACTTGAGACTCTTGTGGTCAGTATATACTTCTCAAGTAGTGCCATACAAATAGTGTCTCCATATCTTCAAAGAAAAACTACTGCTGCCAGCTCAAGATCATGCGTGGGATAATTCTTCTCGTGGGGTTTCAACTGCCGCGAAGCATAAGCGATGACTCTTCCATTTTGCATCAGTACACAACCAAGCCCTTTGTGCGAAGCATCACTATAGATTACAAATCCCTCTATACCGGATGGTAAGGCCAAAACTGGTGCTGTTGTCAACCTTGTCTTCAATTCCTGAAAAGCAGATTCTAGCTCTTCTGACCATTTGAATGCAACTCCCTTTCGAGTCTGTTGTGTAAGTGGCACGGCAAATTTAGAAAAATCTTGAACAAATCTCCAGTAATAGCCAGCTAACCCCATAAAACTACGCACCTCAGTCACATTAGTAGGAGTTGGCCAATTTATGATTGCCTCAATCTTGTGTGGGTTAACAGAAACTCCTTCCTTTGTGATGATATGCCTTAGAAATGCCACCTCTAGTAGCCAGAATTCACATTTCTTCAGCTTTGCATACAATTTCTTTTCCCGGAAGGTTTGAAGGATCAAACGAAGATGATTCTCGTGAGCATCTGGATTCTTTGAATAGATGAGAATATCGTCAATAAAAACCACCACAAATTCATCCAAATAGGGCTTGAAAACACGGTTCATCAAATCCATAAAAGCTGCTGGTGCATTAGTGACTCCGAAGGGCATAACCAAAAATTCATAATGACCATACCGGGTTCGAAAAGCTGTCTTCTCAACATCATCAGCCTTGACCTTTAATTGATGATATGCAGACCGTAGATCAATCTTGGAAAAGACTTGTGCCCCCTGCAGGTGATCAAATAGGTCATCAATTCTCGGCAATGGATACTTATTCTTGATTGTGACTTTATTAAGTTCCCTGTAATCGATACAAAGCCGGAGTGTTCCATCCTTCTTCTTTAAAAACAGTACTGGTGCACCCCACGGAGACACACTCGGACAGATGAATCCCTTGTCCAATAAATCTTGCAACTGCATTTTCAATTCCTTCATCTCAACTGGCGACATTCTATACAGAGTCTTCGAAATGGGTTGGGTTCCTGGTGTTACTTCAATGGTAAACTCAATTTCACGGTCTATCAACTGCCCTGGCAATTCTTCAGGAAAGACATCCGAAAATTCACACACAATTGGGATCATGTCGATATTTCCATTCACCTGCCCCTCCAAAACACTACATAAATACCCCTAACACCCTTTTTGAATTAATTTACAAGCCTTCACTGCTGAGATCAAATAAGGTGGAGAAATTACGCCATGCCCCTGTAAGGTAGACTCTAATTGTCCCGGAGGGTGGAAACTGATTTGTTTAGTTAGACAATCTATAGTTGCACCATATTCACCCAACCAGTCCATTCCCAGAATAATATCAAAATAGGTCATGTCAAGAGGTAACAGATTGGCGTATACCTGGACATTCCCAACCTCGAGTTCACAACCAAAATAGACAGAAGTGCAAAACATAGAGTCTCCTATAGGTGAAGACACACATAACATATAAGACAGTGTTTCCTCAGTTTTATCTAAGTTTTGTGCAAATAATTTTGACACGAAGGAATGAGTAGAGCCAGAGTCAAATAAGACAGAAGCAGAATGACCATGAACCATAAATGTACCTTACACCACTGTTGCTGCATTTTGCACTTCTCTTGGAACCAATGCAAACACTCTGCCTTGTCTCGCTGTGTCTTTATTGTTAGTAGATTTAGCAGCTGACTTGGTGTTGGCAGTTGGTGCAGACCCCGCTGAACTAGTAGCAGCCCTATCGCCATTTCGTTGATTCCTCTGAGGGCAATCCTTTATCAAATGGCCCGTTTTGCCACACTGATAACAGGCTCCAAACTTCCATTGGCATGTCCCACGATGCCTCTTTCCACATTCCGAGCAAGCAGGAATCGTACCTTGACTAGGGGCAGAAGTATTTGAAGTCCCTAAATTTTGTTTCTTGTTTGGTGGAATACTTGGCCCCTTTGACCATTGATTATTCAGCCTTTTTCCTTTCCACTCGGTGATCCGATTCTGAGCAGCAAGGTTTCCCTCAGCTATAACAGCCCTCTCCAGTACGTCTACATAGGTAGCTAACTTCAACATATTGACTCGATCCAGAATTGCTCCCCGTAATCCCCCTTCAAATTTTCGTTCCTTCTTGTAGTCCGTGCCCACCATGTGTGGTGCAAACCGAGCTAACTCTGCAAATTGGGCCTTATATTCAGCAACAATCTTATTCCCTTGTCTGAGAGTTTCGAATTCAGTCACCTTTTTATCCCGCATGCTTTGAGGGAAATATTTATCATAAAATAGCTCCAGAAATCTGTCCCATGTTAACCCTGGATGGATTGTTCTCGTAAGCATCCACCACCTCCGGGCCTCGTCCTCAAGAGTGAAGGCAGCTAGTTGCACCTTTTGAGCTTCGGCACAAGGGAAAACTTCGAATAACTTCTCTATTCCCAACACCCAGGCTTCAGCTTTCATTGGCTCTATTCCCCCTTTGAAAGACGGCGGTTTCATCTTTTTAAACTCCTTAGTAAGGGTAATAGTCTGGTCTTCAGCATGAAAATCTTGTGCTACTGGTGGAGGTACCGGTGGCGGTGGCGGCTGTTGTTGAGGCAGTTGCTATTGTTGACGTAGAGTCTCCGCCATTTCCATAATCATCCTCTCCATCCTATCCAGTCGTGCTGAGGTAGCATCTTCCACATCTTCTGTCCTTGTTCTCACCATGATGTACACAACAATCAATTATATACAATAGACATAGTTCAAAATTGTTAGCATTATCAGAGTACACGTAATGTTGCCATCGAACTTGTCTTATACTTTTAGGATGTCATGCACGATGCCTAAATCTTTTCTAGACACCCTACAGCTCAATGGATCCGTGTGTGAGATAGCAACTCGTGCTCTGATACCACTTGTCACACCCCAAACCTACCCCTAAAAGTTTGGGCATGACCTATTCAGAAACGGATGTATAACCTGGTATACATAACCTACGGGGCCTTATCGGAAGCATAAAATACAAACATAATATAGATACAAACTACTCCATTGAGCTATTTCTAATATGCCAGGATCTCATACATCACATACACCATCAAAGGCGGACAAAGTTTAAAACTATATCCCTGGACATCGGTTATATCCACATACATTTACTGTTCCAGTCCTATGATTGGGCGTATACAAAAAAAACATGAAGTTATGTACATCAACCTTAGATGGACGCTTAAATAGCAAGCCAACATCATAACAACTTCACAAAATGAATGGCTTTGTATAGTGCCTGAACACGTAAAGGTTGACAAAAGAAGACGACATCAAGGCTAGGACTGACCTCCGGATTGATGACCTACAGAAACAGACATAATAGAGGGTGAGCTAGGCTCAGTGAATAGTAATACATAATAAATGATGTTAAACTTGAAACATGAAGTACATCAATACATAATAAGATGCAGAGTTCACACGGTGAGTCTGATTCTGTGTTAAGTACATAATGGCCTTAGGCCCAATCCTACAACATAAGCATGTGGCTATAAGCCCTTGAAACGTGATGGCACGAGGCCCTTAAAACATGTGGCACGAGGCCCTTGAAACATATGGCACGAGGCCCTTGAAACATGCTTGAAACGTATGGCACGGGGCCCTTGAAACATGTGGCACGGGGCCCTTGAAACATGTGGCACGAGGCCCTTGAAACATGCTTGAAACTTATGGCACTAGGCCCTTGAAACATGCTTGAAACTTATGAGAGTAGGCAAAAGGTTCACCTTCTCATCATCATGCATTAATATTAAGAACGTTCATACATTAACATTAAGAACATTCATCCATTAACATTAAGAACATGTGCATAATTATCATCAATAGATTGCTAAGGGCAATCATTATCTGTAGTAAAGCGTACTACTACTCACAGGGTTGAGATGACGTGTTACTTCCTCCCGGAGTGTGTCCTGCACACATTAAAACTTGCACATTAGTTCCCTTCTCTTTCTTAAGTCATTCCCGGAGTCATTACGCTTTGCATGAATGTACAACTATCTTAAAATGATCAGAAAAATGTTCTAAAAATACCAGCGAGTCAAGCATGCAAAACGAAGCGAACCATGTTTCCAGCCCGGGCCGCACGTGCGGCCCGACCCTCCGCTCGAGCGGCCATGCACCGCACGTGCGGTCATACCCCTCCGCTCGAGCAGCCGTAGACGGTAGCCATCTCCTGGTTTTTCATTTTTCTTCGCTCGAGTGCCCAAGGCCTCCGCTCAAGCGGCCATGGCCCTGTTTTGGGGCAGCTCGGTTTCAACTCACAATTACACATCACCACTTCATTTTACATGCAATTCACTATGAAATTCATGCAATATATGGACTCAACTTCACTATAACATGAATTTCCATTTGAATATCACAAAGTAACATGATTCAAAGCTTGATCAAGTCACTATTTTTTTTTCCAAATTCCATCCTTTAACTCAAGTTATTTATGTTCATAAATCATAACACATGGTACATGGCATAAAACCTAGGAGTGAAGTATAAATTTCACCATAGCATGTACTAGAATTTGAGCATCATAAAATACACATGGGAAGAAGCTTATTCAAGTTACAAACCTTCTAAATTCCATCTTTAATTCAAGTTCCTCATGTTTATTAAAACATCACACATTATATAAATATATTTTCATGAGTTTAACATGAGAAACAAAGATTGAGGCATAATTTCATGTCAAAACAACCAATTGATGAGTATCCTCTTCAAGCAAACATAAATCATGAACAATTCTCCATAACCCTATATCACCAAACATAAATCATAAACAAGCCCTTCTTCACAATTAAAAGGAGAAGTTTCATGTACAATAATTTTTAATATACCTTAAGCTTGAAAAATTCAATGATTCTCCTAACTTGATCCCAATTCTCTTCCTTGTTGTACATTGTCATTGTTCTCTTTTTCTCTTCTTTTCAAACCCTTATTCTCTCCAAAAGATGCTTCACGTTTTTTATCAAAGCTCAAGAGAACTTAAGTATATATATTCATAAATAATGACATATAGGACAAAATTTAATCGTTTAATCATTCCAAAATTGAAATTTTGTAAACATGCTTAATATTACTTAAAAATTATGCTGATCACAAATATATTATCAATTTTAGATAATTAAGCCGTTAAGGCTTCCAATTTCTAATTCAAACGTTTTAGATAGATAGTTTTCTTAAGAAACAGATAGGCATCCATAAACATAAATTTCGCTTGCTTAATCATAATTTTTCATGGAATTTTACAGTAAGCATTTAAAAGTACCTCCCTGCAGCAATCCGGGGAATCAAAGATAAAGAACATAAAACCATCCCCATTTGTTAAAACTTCCTTGAGACCTTTGTTTTTCCACAACCCAAAGGCACTATTACGAAGGTAATTGTAGCCAACACCCTTATCTATGAAATAACCTACCAAACATGAGTCCCATTTCTCCAATGGGTCGGATCTCTGAGGCATATTAACCACAACAGCATCATCAATTTGAGTTGGGGGAATATACCTTAGTTTGATGTTGGAGCGAGTTGATGCAGAAGCAACGCTAGCCCACGACCTCTGCTGAAGCTGAATAGGCCTCCCATCATCCGCGAATCTCCTTCCTCCATTACCCCTATGACCCCCTCTAGCCCCACGGTAACTTCCTCCGTCCCTTCCTCGACCATCAGACTAGTTAGGAAAGGTACGAACATTCTCCTCAGGGACTTCAGGGTTATCACCCACGGATAGGACATCGAAATCTGATCGACTCCTCCATTCTCCTCTATTTCTTATAACATCAAGGCTATCTGGAAGATTTTGGAATCTATTACCTTCGTTGTCAACACTATCTGACCACGTAGGGTTAGAGATCTGACCGATTGGAGTCGAAGGGACAACCTCTCCACCTACCATCTCTGAAGTTAAGATCATTGGGGCTTTAAGCTTTTCCAAAAGATTCGTTTTACCCCGAGTAACAACATCAGCACTGATCAGAACATCCATAGTTCAATCTTCCTCTACAACCTATTCAGATCGCTCTCGAGACGACTCTAACAAATCGATCTGCCCCATCACATCTACACTTGAAGGATTAGGGATCATCATCCCCGAATCACTCTCCACTGCAACGCCTTGCTCAACGATGGACACAATATTCCTGCCTAGGGAAGATGAACTGACCATTTTAGCTGAAGAAGCATTCATGGTTTTGAACACAGACGGGACTCTCCGTTTTTCTAACTCAGAATCTCCCAAACGAATACTCTCATTCACGAGAGTAGATTTTATGGAACTAAAGGGATCATTAACTTTCGCATTAATCTTACCAGGGATAGCATTAACTTCGGAGATCGCAAATCAACGAGGTATTGAACCCTAGAAAACAAGGGTTTTCTAGAGAGATGTCAGAGCTTCTCTCTCTAACCTATTTTAAATGAGGTGCTTGTGATAAGAAGTTTCCAAAGGAACACCTTGTTACCAAGACCAACCTCCCACTTGATAAGGGGAAAGATTCTATCTCTCAAAGATAGTAGCTTCCTCCAAACCCAAGAAGGATTACTAGGTGTCTTTGCACTCCAAAAGCAATTACCTTTTAAAAGGTAGGACTTAACCCATTGGCACCACATAGATTGCTCACCACCAGAAATTAAGAACCAAACATGCTTAGACACAGTAGCCTTATTCCACACATCCATATCTTTAAACCCAAGGCCCCCTTCTTTGACAGGAGCACAAATTCTATCCCAAGCCACTTTAGCCCCAGTATGTTTCAGTTCCAAACCAGTCCAAAAAAAAGCTCTACACAAGGACTCAATCTCCTTAATCACTCTTTTAGGAAGAATAAAGAGAGAAGACCAATAGACTTGCATAGAGAATAAAACAGACTTAATTAACTGGACCCTCCTAGCATAAGACAAGACCTTGTTGGTCCAAGATTTGAGCTTCTTAGTAATGCTAGTAACTAAACTAGTGCAGTCACTAGCCTTCAATCTAGTGGTGATCAAAGGGACACCCAAATATCTAACCGGCAAGTTACCCTCAGTGAAATGGGTAATATCCAGAATCTCCTTCCTCAGATTGTGGTTACAACCTAAGAAGAAAACTTGGCTCTTACTAGGGTTCGGGGCTAGACTAGAGAGGGATTTAAACTCCAGAATGCCCTGCTTAATGAGGTTTACCGTAGGAGCATGCCCCTTGCAAAAAATCATAAGATTATCCGCAAAACAAATGTTAACAATTTTATTTTTCTCACATCTCCAATGGTATTTGAATTTCGGATCAAGAGCCTTCTCATGAAAGATTTGAGACAGGACCTCCATAACAATAACAAACAGATAAGGGGACATAGGATCCCCTTGACGCAAACCTCTAGCCCCAGGAAAGTAGCCATGAAGACTACCATTAATACACACAGAGAAAGAGGTGGAAGTAACACAAGCCTCAATCCAACCAATCACTCTAGATGGGAAAGACATAGCTTTAAGAACATCAAAAAGGAAGTCCCATCTGACATTATCATAAGCTTTCATAAGGTCAACTTTCATAACACACTTAGGAGTAGGAGAACTATTATGGTACCCCCTCAAGAGTTCCTGAGAGAGGAATATATTATCAGCAATTCTCCTACCTTGAACAAAAGCTGATTGAACAGGATCAATCAACTGAGGAAGCACATTTTTTATCCTGTTAGCTATTATCTTAGAAATGCACTTGTACATTGAATTACAGCAGGAGATGGGTTTGTAGTCACCTAATTTCTTAGAATTAGGGATTTTAGGAACCAAGGCTATGATGGTGCTATTAACCTCTTTAAGGAGCTCACCAGAAGTAAAAAAAGCCCTAATGGCTTGAGTAACTTCAGGGCCAATGATATCCCAAGATTTTTGGAAAAAACTAGCCGAGAAACCATCAGGTCCCGGGGCTTTGTTCGGATCAAGAGACCAGAAAACATCTTTTATCTCCTCATCAGTAGCATCCCTAGCCATGCTCACCATCTGATCATGAGAGAGTTTCCTCTTGATCAAAGACTTAACTCTCTCAGAACCATTGTAGTTACCCTTATCAATATTACCAAAAAGATTAGAAAAGTGGTTTACAAAGGCTTCATGAATATCAGGTGGTTTAGTAAGCTTTTCACCATTATCAAGAGTGATACAGTTGATTCTGCTCCTATTGTTGTTATTTCTAACAGATTTGAAGAAAAAGGAGCTATTCTTATCCCCAAGTTTAAGCCATTGAATCCTGGATTTTTGGTGAGCAAGACTCTCTTCAACCTGGCAGAGATCAATATATTTTTTATACATTTCTCTCTCAGCAGCTTGAAGATCCTGATTTGAAGGGTTTTTATCCAGTTTAATTTGAATAGACTCAAGTTCATTCCTAGAATAGAGGACCCTAGTAGACACATCACTAAAGTTTTTTTTATTGTGATTTTTCAGATCAGGTTTCAAATTTCAAAGTTTACAACAAATCCGAAACATAGGAGACCCCCTTATATACCTGCCCCACACATCCCTGACAATAGGGAGGAAATCAGGATGAGTAGCCCACATATCAAAATATTTAAAAGGTTTCCTATAGGATGGACCTTTAGGAAAGATAGTCAGGATAGCAGGTGAATGGTCAGAAGGACCAGCAGGGTCAAAACAAGCATAGGAAGATGGATAACATTTCAACCATTTATCATTAACGAGAACCCTATCAATTGTGGAAGCTATATAATGACCATCAGTTTGCTTGTTTGCCCAGGTAAACTGACAACCAACAGAAGAGATATCATCCAGAGAAGCTTGGCGGATAGATGTATTAAATAGCTCCTTATCACTGGACCAGGAATTAGAACCCCCAACCTTCTCATGGATGTATCTTATAGCATTAAAGTCCCCCATCCAAACATTTGGGACATTGGACTTTTGGGAAGCAAGGTCAACCATTTTATTGAACAATGGAATTCTCTGACAGTGTTTATTATCAGCATAGACAAACCCAGCTTGGAAATATAGGTCAGACTCTAACAGGTGAATTTTGCAAAACATAAGTTGCTCAGATTGATATATGGGGTTGATAGTACAAAAATCAGGGTCCCAACAAATCTTGATACGACCAGTAGACTCAGAGTTAGAGTTAGACAAAAGACCCCAGTTATTAAAAATTTTCCCAAAAATACTTAGCTCATTGCAATTTTTAACCTTAGTTTCCAAAATGCTCAGTAATTTCAAATCCTCTTTTTTGACAAAATTCTTCACTTCTTTACGTTTTAGAGGATCATTGAGACCTCTAATGTTCCAAAATGAAATTTTAAAATCCATAGTAAAAGAAATAAAACACTAAGACAACTATCAACCCCCAAAACATAGCAATCTGTTACCTTTGTTTCTTCCTTTGGCTGCCAGAGGACTTCCCTGCTGCTTTCTTCTTTTTGCTGCCTAAGACTTTTGGTGCAAGAGCATTGCTAGTTCCTATTTTCTCTTCTGTGTCAGATGGTATTTCAACCTCTTGGACCTCTTTTGTGTCAGATGATATTTGAACCTCTTTGCTGCCAAAATGTCTTTTTCCACAATCTCAATGATTTGCTCAGCTTGTGGGCTTAGAATTTCAGCTAAGCCAAGTATCTCATCATGCATTTTCCTTAGTGAAGCATCCTGATTAATTCCTGGGATCAACCTTTCTCTTTGAGGGGTTTGAGGTGTTTGGTGCACCTCATGTTGATTGCTAGTGTCCCCCTCCTCCACCACTCCCACCTTCTCTTTACCCTTGGACTTTACAGATTGCCACTCATCAGACTCCTTGGCATTCACAGTTTCCTTCTGCAGCCGAACCAATTTTGCCACTTGTGTTGTAATACAGTTTTTGGTATCATGACCAAACACTCTACAATTGGTACATTTCATTGGGATGCTTTGGTATTCCACTCTAATCTCTACAACTTCATCCTCACATCTAATATGAAAGTTTTGAGGCAGCTCAGAGTTAACATTTACTTCCACGCACACTCTAGCAAAGGACACCATATTCCCAATGGAGGCGAGATGGTCCATAAAGAGAGGGATCCCTATTTTACTAGAAATTCTACTCAACCCATCATAATCCCAGTATTCCATAGGAACATTAAAAAACTTGATCCACACAGGAATTTGTGTGACATGCTCTTTAGTGAGTCTCATCATTCTCTTCCATTTCTTTAGTAACAATAACTGATTTCCCATATACCAGGGTCCCCCCTCAAGAACACTACCACAAGACCCCACAGTATCAAACATAAAAAACATAAATCCTTCCCCATTCGCTCGAACTTCTTTAAGTCCCATATTCTTCCAAAGGCCAAAAGCATTATTACGGATATTATTAAAAGGAGAGTGACTTTTGTGAGTTACCAGTCCGATCAAATCTTTTCAGCTGGTTTGTTATCAATGGAGAGGGACTTTTGTGAGTTTGGGCTATGGTGCTGTTCTTTTGCATCATCTGTTACGGCCATATGTTGTCAAACATTGGTTGGTGTGTTATTTTATTCATGTCTGTTCTTTCCAGCTTGGATTCTTCAAGATGGGAAGTTCTGATCATGCTGTGAAGGTGTTGAAACCGGTCTTCTACATTGTCGGTGTCTATTCTTGTTGGAGTCCATCCGTGGCAGTGTCTTGGCACTGTGCGTCTGTCTTATGAGGAGGGCTTCACGAAGTTTGGTTTTTCTGGTGTTATGCTGGATTATCGCTGGGGTTTTCTTCTGGTGACACCATGAATATGTTGTTCTGTGGGATTACTTCCGGCGCTGGTCTGAGTTTCACGGGTTGCCGGCATGCTGCTGTGATGATAGAACTGGGGACTGTGTGGCTTATCTCTCGGTTTTAATGCCGTATAGGAAGGTTGCTGGCCATGGTGGTGTGTTTGATTTCACTGGTGGTTTGGTTGCTGGTGTACTATTGTTTCAACGGTGGCCATGGCGGCATATACCGGCTCTGGCGCATTGTTACAGTGTGCTAGAATATGGTCCCGTGTGGGTTGTTGCGCACATCGGGTAGTGTGTTTTCCAGCCCATGCGTGTGGGCTGGTGGGATTTTGATTTGATCTTCAAAAAGTTGAGTTTTGTATATATATATATATTATATATATAACTTTGTGGGTTCATGGATGCATGTATTTGGTCTACAAGTGGGGCCCGTCACTTTTTGGGGTAGTTGTAGTCTACTAGCAGATTGATACATGGGGAAGGCTTTTGCGTGTGTGGGACAACTTTCTCATGTGGTTTTTTGGGGCTCAAGTGAACGTGTTATTGGTGAACGTGTATTGTGCAAGTGGGACGTGAATAGTGCAGAGGTATGGGTTGTCACTAGGTAGTTGATATTATATATATATTTATATATTTTCGACGGGTAGTGCTTGTCTTGTTTCATTACTGTCGATTTTGTAGGGCCCACGGGTTTCTCTATACCATAAGCGGTTTGTGGTTTTGAGCTGGTGCAATATCCAGGTGTTTTTATTATCAAAATATGGTGCTTGTTTTGACCCACGTGAGGCTATCCATGGGCTGGTTCATTGGTGAGGAAAGTGGGCTTATTCTTGGGCTCACTTTTTTTGTGTCTTATGAGTGGCCCATATTTTCACTATTCTCAGCAGATTGGGCTGTGCGTTATTGGTTTTGATCAAGTGGGTTTTTTTGTGCTCACTTATTTTTGTTTAGTCACATTGCAGCGGTTTACCACTTATAGTTGATTTTTTCATTTTGATTGTTTGTGTGATGCTCATGTGACTCGATATGAGGTGAGTTTTGAGCCATCTCCACCAAGAGTGATTGAGGGGTCACTGCTATGGGGAATAGTGGTTCGATGACTTGTTGAGTTAGAGACTGGGAGATGAGCGGGAGGATAGCTATCGGTTTATGGTTGCTTCTTGTCTTCATGTGACCCTTTCTAATTGATTATATTGCCACGCCTGACATGGAGTGAAGGGCACACTGCCGTGGGGTTTGAGGCTTGTGATCTACCAAGGAAGGGACTGTGGGATGTGATGTTTGATCTTATACAATTTTTGACTGTGTATTGGGCTGTTGCTGTGGGGTTATTGTTTTGTCGCTACAACTCCCAAGATCGTTGATTATGGTTACTGCTCGTGCTAGCTTCATGTGACTCTGTCGGGTTGTGTCGTGGGGTAGATTTTTTCCTCTGTCATAGCTTTGGTTAAGTGGCTAGGATGTCACGGTTGTGAGGAGTGGAAGGCTTACTGGATTCCATGTGCTCAACTTCGGTAGAGACTAGCGGCTTGTCGGGGTGGCTATCCTTTTGGATCGGGCTTGTGGGTTGCAGCTTTGTGTGTTTGTTTGTTATGTTTCAATAGCTTTGTGGTGTTTTTTGTATCTTTGCCCATATATCCACCCCAGTTTCCATCTATTATCTCTAATGGTAGGGGTTACCTGGGGACAAAAGGATATATGGACAAAGTTGGGCGATTCTGTTTTCTGTTGTTCTTATGTTTCTCCCCCCATCTTATGGGGTGCTTCAGTAGTTTATGTTGGTTATGTAATCTTTTATTTATTTGTTGTTGGGCGTACCTGGGGTATGCCCCTTATAAACATGTATATTTCATTATCTTTATTTTATGACTTACTTACCCAAAAAAAATAAAAGGCAATTTTTTTTTTATCCAAAAAATACCCAACTAGACATGCCTCCCATTTTTCCAGTCCCTCTCTACACGGTGGTAGTTCAACTACACTAGGATTATCAGATGGGGGGGGGGGGGAGAGGGGAATATACCTCAGCTTTATAGGAGTACGGCTAGGCTTTGTTGCCAACTCTGCCCAGGTCTTTTGCTTACCCATCTTTGAGATCTCATTACCTCCATGTCTGCCCGGCATAGGGTTTCCTCTACCTCCTCTTCCGCGACCTCCTCTGTATGAGCCAACGCCTCTACCCCCTTGGTTAGGGTATGGTGGAATCAGCTCTTCCCCCCATCCAACATCACCATCTGTCGGATCAACAACAGTTTCTAGGTTCATCGAAGCATGTAACGACGAACCACCTGGAGTAACAACACTAGATGATATTTTCCCCTCCTCACCAATCGGCACTTCAACATTTCCCTGGATATCTTCATGTTGGGTTGAAACCCTAGACTTCGCAAGAATGATGTTGTCTGTAACCCCTTCGAATCGATGCTCAGCCATCTCCGAATCAACCATATCGCCCCATCGGTGATGGACATCTTGCCCTAGGGGGGTTTGATCATCTTTACCCAACTGAACTACCTTGTTCAGATCTTCCAAACCCTCCAAACCAAACTTATTCATCAATGCAAGTAGCCGATTAGCCAAATCTAAGATTGACATCGGATTTGTGTTCGATTTCCCTCTACTCCGATTCACAATATCAAACAGAGTCAATAGATTTTTGTTCGAGATGTTTCAAGTTTCATCACTTTGGTCGCTTTGAAATTTCTGTAACTGTAGTTGTGGATCGTCAATTTGGGGGCAAGTCGCGACCCCTCTTGTTTTGCTAGATACACCCTCACCTATTTCCTCATTAAAACCCTCAGTATTAACACTTGCTTCGGACATCGTGATATCAATGAGATATTGAACCCTAGAAAATGGAAAGTTTTCTAGAGAGATGCTAGAGCTTCGCTCTCTAACCCATTCTTTTCTCTAACTTTCTCCTCTGCCACCCTAACAAACTAACCTTGCTTGGACTCTAAGAAAGAGAATTTTATGAGTAATTATAGCTTAACGATATTAGTTTAACTTAAGCACCTCATTTAAGGTTTTCTAATTCACTTAAGTGTTCAATTCACAAGTCCAAAACGTCTCATTGCTTTCTTTCCTATTACTGTTTCTTTTCTCTAACTTTCTCTTCTACCTCTCAAGACGAATGTTTCTCTCTACCTTTCTCTATCCTTCTCCATGAACTGTTTTGTTCAATGAACCAATTGGTTTATGTCACGCCCCAAGCTCGCCCCTAAAAGTTTGGGCATGACCACTTCAGAAACGGACACTTAACTCGATGTAAATAAGATATGGGGCCTAAATGGAAGCATGAATAATATAAAATAACATAAAACAATATCCATTGAGCTACCCCTACCATGCCAGAATCGTAAACATCGCATTAGGTAAGTAATTTCCAGGAACCATACACTCGAGCTTTAGTTACATGCATACACCTACATAGATCCAGCCCTACAATTGGGCGTATAATAAAAGCCTTAGCAAGGAAGGGGTTGTACACATTATAATCTAAAGCAGGCAATTAGAACACAAAGCCAAAAGCTTGACAAAACTCCACAAAATGAATAGCCTTCTAGAAGTGCCTGACTAAACACACTGCGGTTGACAAAAGAGGTACGACTACCATGGATTAAGACTGACCTCCAGGTCGAGTGCCTACAGAAATAGACATAACATAAGGTGAGCCAAGCTCAGTGAATAATAGTACATAATAATCCAATAAATAACTTGAATCACAATGTGTATAAATGCAGAGAACTTATAGTTAATCTTATCCTGTAATTGTTTCTAGAACGGCCTTGGGCCCAGTCTTCAAACAAAGTGGCTTTAAGCCCAAAACACAGAACGGCTGTAGGCCCACAGATTTCACAGAGTGGCCCTCGGCCTAACAGATTCACAGTTTGGCTTTTCACAGAATGGCCATAGGCCTCAAAGATTACATAGAACGGCCATAGGCCCAGACATTATCAGATCGGCTTTAAGCCTAGTTCATATATGTATGGACTCAAGAGGTGTCTCGCACGGATTCTAGAGGTGACTCACACTGTAGCACTTAGTTCCATACAGCACTTTGTTCCATGCCAGAAAACAATAGGTCTTACAGATTATACAGAATGGCCTCTGGCCTAACAGATTATACAGAGTGGTCTCTGGCCTAACAGATTATACAGAATGGCCATAGGCCCAGATATCATCAGAACAAACTAGTCTTAGAGTTATACAGAGGCGCACAGATTCTTTTTTTTTTTTGGGTGGATAAGACATAAAATAAAAGACAAAGAATATACAAGATTACAAGGGGAATGCCCCAGGCCCTGCATCTGCTATACAGAAAAACAACAAACCAAAATCGAAGGGGCTAAAATAGACAAAGAGACACACAAGCACACTGTTCAGAAACCATATCCAGGAAGATAGGGAGATTGAACACTGCGAGACCAGTCCAAAAATATGAAACTAAAAAACAACAGTCCCAAAGCATTACAAAACAGCAGCACCTATGCCGAAAATTTTTTTTTTGTTTTTTTTGTTTTTTTTTGGGGTGAATAAGAAATAAAATAAAACATGGAGAATTTACACGAATACAAGGGGCATACCCCAGGCCCTACCACAAGCTAACAACAACACAAGAGAAATGCAAACAAGACTAGAAAAAATGAAACAACCAAGCTAGAAGCTAGAAGACCGAAACCATCAGAAACCTGCCAAGGCCAAATTCAAGAACCCGACTAGTCATACCAAGAGAACAGACCAAATAACTTGTTCAAAATCCATGTCCCAAACAGATAGGGGTCTTGTACAAGCTCCTTACCAGCCAAAAAGTAAAACTGTGTCGGTAAAATCCTAACATCCATCATAACACGCCAATAGTCCAACCCTGCTTTAAGGCTCCAGCGTAACCAATGCAAATTACAAACAGCCTAAGTAGGGAAAATATTTACAATATCCAAAATAACTAACAAACAAAAAAAGAGAATATACAACCGAAATGTAAGACAACTGATAATCCCAATGAGATGTCTAGACCCGGCACAACTTGCAGCCATAGCCCAATAACAACCCCAAACCGAAAGAAACTACCAAGAAGTGCGCAAATTGCAGCCACCTCCACACCACCATACAGGTTTCAGCTTAACCTGCCCATAGAGAAGTAAAGAGTAAGTGCCAATATTACATGTGACATCATAGAGAAGAAGGAATATTATACTAAGTATATGAGACCTCCCATCACTCGACCCACATCTAATAATAACACTCCACACAGTATATGTTCTCACTTCACTAGGGCCACATCTCTCCAACTCACTCATGATCTCAACTGGTTTGCTGTAAAAAGGAGCTTCCTTAACCTGCACATAAAAATTATAATATATAATAACCGTTAGAAATATAGTTAAGAGCAACCTCACATCCCTCAACCCACAATGTAGGATTAACATATCTTGGCTCACTTCACTCGGCCCACATATGACATTCTCCGAGCATGCTAGAGAGTAGAAAGACATCATCGAATTGGAACAAGCATCCATGATATTTATCTGTAAAAGAGTACCCAATTAGAAATCCCACAATATCTGCCCACCCTCACTCAACTCTCAATATAGGTACACTTTCCACACTCAATCTGCTCTCAGCATTGTTGTCTTGGGGATGCTTCATAATTGTTGTGGGTAAATTCCATTGTGCCAAATACCATGCACCACTTGCAGAGTTAGCCAGATTATACATTGAAAGCATCCTACCTCTAACCATCTGGACAATAAGATTAGTCATAATTTCTTCTGGTTTGAACTCCTTGCTAAAAATCCTCCTATTCCTTTTTTTTTTTTTTGGGTAAGTAAGTCATAAAATAAAGACAATGGAATATACATGTTTACAAGGGGCATACCCCAGGTACGCCCAACAACAAATAAATAAAAGATTACATAACCAACATAAACTACTAAAGCACCCCCTAAGATACGGGGGAAACACAAGAACAACAGAATACAAAATAACCTAACTTTGCCAATATATCCTTTTGTCCCCAAGTAACCCCTACCATCAGAGATAATTGATGGAAACTTGGGATGGATAGATGGGCTAAGGTACAAATAAACACCACAAAGCTATTTAGACATAACAAACAAACACACAAAGCTACAACCCACAAGCCCAATCCAAAAGGATAGCCACCCTCCAAATCTGGTAGACAGTACATAGAAAGGAGGGTTTCATAAGAGCAGACTTCAAAGTTTTACCTTTGATGGACTTAATAGCATAGACCACAGACTCCAGCCAAGATAATTGGGGCCAACTAATGTTACACTTGACCTGAATGGCTCCCCAAATCCTGCAGCAAAAACCTGTGCAATAAGTGTCCAGGCGCAAGCCTAAAACTTGGTCAGAACCAGAACCTAATGTAAATACAAGAAACATAGACATATCTACATAAGCCCTAGTACATCCCTAAAAACCTGTGCAATGTTAATCAAAGACAACATAAAGGAAAACAGTTTGTATCGATCAAGGCGTGTGACGACCCAGAATTTTTCCCTCCGCTTGAGCGGAAGAGTGAACGCTCGAGCGGACTTTTGGGGTTCCCAGTAATTGTGCAGACGGCTTGAGATTCTGGGAGTTGTGATTTCCCGCTCGAGCGGGGGAGTAGACGCTCGAGTGGATTGCTTTGTTGGTTTGCACGCTCGAGCGCAAGGTTGGGCGCTCGAGCTGGTCGTCTGGTTAAGTTTGCTTCTGAGGCATGTGGGCTCATTTTTGATGTTCTTCTTCATGTATTTCGAATGTTTTTACCTTATTTTGGGGTATTGATTGAGATGATAATATGATGGTAAAGTAAGATTGGACCAAAAACTTTAATTTGAATAATTCGTTTACGACCAACCTTCACTCATTTGCCCTTTTATTTTTCCACACTTTGAATTTAGATCTGAGGTTAGAACCATTGGAAAGCTTATTTCCGGGGCTTCAATTTGGACACAAGAACGACCTAAAACGGAGTCCGGATGGGAGGGTTACGCATGTTTGAAGTTTCAAAATCTGTGCTGGGAGCAGGTCCGCTCGAGCGGGAATAGGGACGCTCGAGCGGAAATAGCGGGTACAGCAGCTTAAAAACGGGATTTTGAGATCATTTCTTATGTTTTCCTTTCCTCTCTTGATTCCTCTTGCCCTAAGTCCGAAAACCCTAGGGTTTTGATCCCCAAATACCTCCATTTCCCTTAGGTTTGAGCAAGATCTTCCACCAAGAAGTGAAGAAGGCAAGAAGATGAACATTTTCAACCGATTGGAATTTCGAGATTTTGGTGGATTTTTCTCAAAGCTTTGCTCCTTGCTTGGTTCTTGAGGTAGGGGTCCTTGTTCTCTTACAATACTTGCATTCATGGATGGATTTGTGGTATTTTGAGTATATAAATACAAAATCTATGGTTTTGAGCATTTTGTGTCAACTTGAGATTTGGGGTTTTATGGTTTGTGATGTTGGGAGTTAATTGTTGGGTTTAAATGATGGATTGTGAATCCTAGGTGTAGAATTATTGGGAAAATTGGAATTAAAAGTCGTGATTTAAGAAGTTTGAATTTTTGCTAAAAATCATCATTTTCCTTGAAACCCTAGGTTGATTAATGATGAAAACCAATGAATTGGTCCAAATTGAAAGTAGAGTAATGAAATTGAGATATTGAATTAGATGTGTTCAAGTTTAATTGGAATTTGGAAATGTTTGGAAATTATGTTTAAAATTTGCGAATGAACTTTGTTATAAATGTTGGAATTCATGCTATCATGTAAAGGAAAAATTAGAGAAATAATCTATTAAGGATATGAATGACATAAACTCGATTTTGGAATGTTAAAATGAGATTCAAGGGTTTATTTTGAATTATGTTGAATTGTAAATGGTGTTAATGAAGTAAATGATGTTGTACTATGATGGATTATGTTTGGGTTACGTGATTTGTGTAGGGTTAGCTTCAAGGGCGGACCACGCACCTGAATACTGTGAGTAATAGTACTTTGATGTACCTTTAACCATTTATCGTTGTTGATGTTAAATCTTCGTCGTAAGAATTATGTTGACATAAATGTTATAAATGCTATGTGAGAAACACTGTGATATTATGGAAACTTCAAAAGAGTTTATGAAGTTATGTATGTTATGTGAGAAACATTATGGAATTATGAAAACATCAAAGGAACTTGTGAATGTGTGAACCCCTCAGGCCAAGGGCCGAACTGTGAAATTGTGAAACCAATAAAGTCATCTATAATCTAACGAAAATGTACTTACTTTTCGTTAGTAATTATCAGGAATGTCCTGTTAACCTTACGTTAATTATGTCAACTCATGGGAATGATGTAACAGTTACCATTAGGACTATGTTAATTACAAGGCAAGGCAACTATGTTAACATATATGAATGATTAAACAAAGGTGTATGCTATTGATAAGAGAGCACGTAAAGTAAGTCATTTACCCAAAAGAATTTATGTTCATTCTTGAAGAATGGATTCTGAGTAAATATAAGAGCAGCTACATGTATCCAGATGAATTGAAGTTAATTTGTCATGTTGCTTATGAATTGGAAGTGATCCAGAATCTACGATATAAGTGCAAAGTTTAGCATCATTATGTGACCCTCATGAGAATGTGAATTAGTCTCTCATTGTTAAGCGTACGATAATGACACAACACAACAAGAAATGCTCTAGTTATGATATGTTCCGTTTGAATTAATGAATGATGTTGAAGTATGTTTCAGGCATGTTTCCAGTATGTTACAAGTTCAAGTATGTTCAGGTATGTTTCAAGTATAAGTCTGTCACAAGTTTATGTATGTTACAAGTTTATGCTGTTACAAGTTGATGTATGTTACAAGTTGATGTATGTTACGAGTTTATGTTGTTACAAGTTGATGTATGTTACAAGTTTATGTTGTTACAAGTTTATGTATGTTACAAGTTCTTTGTTTTAAGGGCTTTCATGCCAACTTTTCAAGGGCTTAATGCCAATCTTTCAAGGGCTTCATGCCAACTTTACAAGGGCTTTATGCCATATGTTTCAAGGGCCTTAGTGCCACAAGTTTCAAGGGCTTATAGCCATATGTTTCAAGGGCCTCGTGCCACCATGTTTCAAGGGCCTCGTGCCACCATGTTTCAAGAGCTTATAGCCACCATGTTTCAAGGGCCTTAGTGCCATATGTCACAACGGCTTTATGCCATATGTTTCAAGGGCCTTAGTGCCATACGTTACAAGGGCTTTATGCCATATGTTTCAAGGGCCTTAGTGCCACAAGTTTCAAGAGCTTATAGCCACCATGTTTATGTTGCAAGATTGAACTTAAGGTTGTTCTGTATATATACTTCTAGGCCAAAAGGCTGTTCTGTTATATATATATATATATATGCATTTCTGGGCCTATGGCCATTTTGTATCTGCAGACCTATGGAAGTTCTGCTCATACTGGGTTTAAAACTACTCTGTTAAGAAAACTGAATTCATGGCTGTTTTAAAGTGATTATGGAATGAAGTTAATCATATTTTTCTGCAGTCTTATGCCTTACTATTCAGGTTACACTTTACATTATTTATGTACTATTATTCATTGAGTTTCACTCATTCTGTATTTTGTCTGTTTCTGTAGGTGATCAACTGGGAAGCCAGTCCTAACCCTTAACGCTCGTCTCTCTCTTGTCAACCTCGATGTGTCCAGGCACTAACCGAAGCCCATGTATTTGTTATCGAGTTTTTGGGGTTTATGCTTCGGTTGTCTTTCATTAATATGCTTTGTTATATGCCCAATTATGGGCGGAGTCAATGTATGTGTATGTATGTTTTCTGCATATTATTTACTTTTATGATGTTGTGATCCTGGCATGATAGTGGTAGCTCAATGGAATAGATTTTTGTTTATCAGGTGCTTCCGTTCAGGCCCCATAGGTTATATTTATCAGGTTCTATGTCCATTTTTTTGAGGTGGTCATGCCCAAACTTTTAGGGGCGGGTTTAGGGTGTGACAAGGCGCATCCAGCAGCCATATCTCCACCCAGTTGACATCCAATACTCACTAGAAAAACGGCCATGGACTTCCAGTAGCACACCAATTTTTGGATCATCAACCCAGCAACTAGCAGCAGCAAACGATTGGGCAACTAAGAGCATCATCCATGAAGATAATCCCATCTTCATCAAACGGAGCCAAAGAACAGTGATCAATAGAGCCTGCCAAGAAATTTTTTGGTGAGCACACCTTGTGCATATAATATGGCAATTATGCCCCTTGTATCCGTGTAATTCTCTTGCTTTTATTTATTACTTATTCACCCCCAAAAAAAAAACATCCAGCAACAAGAGACCCACAATATTGAATCTCACATCACTCAACCCACAATTTAGAAGCTCACAACACTCAAAAATAGCTTTCTTAGGCTGCAAATAAAACTGTACAATATATATAAACATTAGCAAAACATGTTTAGGGCTATTGTCACTCGACCCTCTAGACAAAATACATGTAACCAACTTATTCCTCTCATCACTTAACCCTCGGGTGTGTTCCAGAAGATCTGTTGCATTTTGTGGCTGCATAGATTACCAAACAATTAGTAAACACTCAATATTGCGCACATCACTCAGCAGCCCTCCCATCTCTGATGATATGGGCTTTAACACAGTTTCAGGCAAATTCCAATGAGCCAAGAACCAACTATCACCTGTAGATCTAGGAAGATTGTTAATAGACAACATTCTACATCTAACCATGTTAAAAATTGATTTGGTAACCACCTCCTCAGGTTTGAGTTCTTTGTTAAAAATATGGTTATTCCTCTCAATCCAAATATTATACACCGAACACATCAGAGACAATCTAAGGATATTGGCTCTCAAAGTGTTACCCTTAGTCTCTCTAGTAGCATAAAAAATAACCTCAGGCCACTACAAATCAGGCCAGTTCACATTGCATTTAGTTTGAATAGCTTGCCAAATTCAAGAGGAGAAAATGCAATGGAAAAAGAGATAAGAATGATTCTCATTAGTAGACTGGCAGAAAGGGCAGATGGGATTGGGGGCCAGCCCAAACATATGCAACCTATCACCAGTATTAAGTCTATCATGGAAGCTGACTTTAGGTATTCTATGAGGGCCCCAAATAAGTTTATGCCAGGCCACTTTATCAAATTTAGTTCTCCAATGATCCCAAGCAAATTGTATAGTAAACTCACCATCAGTAGTAAGCTTCCAAATGGCTTTGTCACACCTAGGGTTAGGTTTTAAACTGGCAGGAGTTGCAGAAATCAACTCCCTAATCTCCCAAGAGTTGGGAATGGGCCAATTCCATGAAGTCCCATTAATGATCTGACACACTTTAGCCTCTTTATTCAGACAAGAGTCATAAATGATCCTATCCCCAAATTTATTCAAAAGAGGCCCAATAGGATGCCAATTGTCATACCACAAGAAAGTAGAATCACCAGTACCAATCTTATGAAGGATTAGAGGGTAAATCATGTCTCTCAAAGACAGAATCTTCCTCCAAACCCAAGAAGGGTCATTAGGTACTTTTACTTTCCAAAAACTCTTACCTTTGAGTAAGTAAGATTTAACGCATTGACACCACATGGATTGTTCACCCCCAGAAAATAGGTACCAAATGTGTTTTGCAGTGGCAACCCTATTCCAAACATCTAAAGACTTAAAACCTAGACCACCCTCATTCTTAGGAGCACAAACCTTCTCCCAAGCAATTTTAGCACTATGTTTTTTAAGTTCCGTACCCGACCAAAGGAAAGCTCTAAGAATACTCTCAATCTCCTTCACAACCTTCTTAGGAAGGATAAAAAGGGAAGACCAATACACTTGCATAGAGAAGAGAATAGTTTGGATGAGCTGGCCCCTGCCAGCTTAAGAAAGGACCATGTTTGTCCTGCTCTTAACTATATTAGTGATCCTATCAATGAGCTGGACACAATTAGAGGCTTTTAACTTGGTAGTGATAAAGGGAACTCCAAGGCATTTGACAGGGAGACTCCCCTCTTTAAAATTAGCAACCTCCAGGATAGACTCTCTTATCTCCTTGCTACACCCAGAAAACAAAATCTTGCTCTTGCTAGAGCTCGGAGTAAGCCCAGACAGATTCTTGAATTCCTCAAGACCCTCCATGATCAACTTAACAGTGGGAGCATCACCCCTACAAAAGATCATCAAATCATCAGCAAAACAAAGATTAATAATCTTAGTTTTCTCACACCGCCAATGAAATTTGAATTGAGGATGTTTAGCTTTGGCAGGGCTGCCTTGGCCTAGGCATGGCATGGAAAGCTGCTGGCCTTGGCTTGGCATGGCATACTGTTGGCTTTGGCTGGGCTGCCTTGGCCTTGGCATGGCATGCTGCCGGCCTTGGCCTTGGCAAGGCATTCTGCTAGCTTTGGCTAGGCTACCTTGGCCTAGGAATGGCATGGCAAGCTGTTGGGCTTGGCTCGGCATGGCATGCTACTGGCTTTGCTGGGCTGCATTGGTCGGGGCATGGCTTGGCAAGTTGCTGGCCTTGTCTTGGCATGGCTTGCTACTGGCTTTGGCTGGGCTGCCTTGGCCTTGGCATGGCATACTGTTGGCCTTGGCCATGGGATGGCATGCTGCTGGCTTTGGTTGGGCTGCCTTGACCAATATATATCATGGCAAGCTGCTGGCCTTGGCTTGCCATGGCATGCTGCTGGCTTAGGTTGGGTTGCCTTGGCATTGGCATGGCGTGGCATGCTGCTGGTTTTGGCCTTGGCATGGCATGCTGCGGGCTTTGCCTAGTCTGCCTTGGTCTTGGCATGGCATGCTGCTGGCCTTGGCCTGGGCATGGCATGCTGCTGGCTTTGGCTAGGCTGCCTTGGGCCAGGCATGGCATGGCAAGCTGCAGGCCTTTGCCTGGCATGGCATGCTGCTGGCTTTGGCTGGGCTGCCTTGGCCTTGGCATGGCATGCTGCTGGCCTTGGCCTTGGCATGGCATGCTACTGGCTTTGGCTAGGCAGCCCAGGACTACGCATGTCATGGCAAGCTGCTGGCCTTGGATTGGCATGGCATGCTATTGGCTTTGGCTGCGCTGCCTTGTTCTGGGCATGGCATGGCATGCTGTAGGCCTTCGCCTTGGCACGGCATGCTGCTGGCTTTGGCTAGGTTACCTTGGCCTAGGCAGGGCATGGTAAGCTGCTGGCCTTGGCTTGGCATAGGATGCTGATGGCTTTGGCTGGACTGCTGTGACCTTGGCATGGCGTGGCAAGTTGCTGGCCATAGCATCGCATGGCATGCTGCTGGCTTTGGCGTGGCAAGGTACTGGCCTTGGCTTGGCATGGCATGCTGCTGGCTTTGGCTGGGCTGCCTTGTTCTTGGCATGGCATGGGATGCTGTTGGCCTTGGCCTTAGAATGGTATGCTGCTGGCATTGGCTGGGCTGCCTTGTTCTTGGCATGGCATGGCAAGCTATTGGCCTTAGCCTTGGAATGGCATGATGCTGGCTTTGGCTAGGCGGCATTGGCCTTGGCATAACATGCTGCTGGCCTTGGCCTTGGCATGGCATGCTGCTGGCTTTGGCTAGGCTTCCTTGGCCTAGGCATGGCATGACAAGCTGCTGTCCTTGTCTTGACATGGCATGCTGCTGGCTTTTGCTGGGCTGCCTTGGCCTTGGCATGGCATCCTGCTGGCCTTGGCCTTGGCACGGCATGCTGCTGGCTTTGGCATGGCAGCCTTGGCCTAGGCATGGCATGGCAAGCTGCTTACCTTGGCTTGGCAAGGCATGCTGCTGGCTTTAGCTGGGCTGCCTTGGCCTAAGCATGGCATGGGAAGCTGCTGGCCTTGGCTTGGCAAGGCATGCTGCTAGCTTTGGCTGGGCTGCCTTGGCCTAGGCATGGCATGGAAAGCTGCTGGCCTTGGCTTCGCATGGCATGCTGCTGGCTTTGGCTGGGCTGCCTTAGCCTTAGCATGGCATTCTGCTGGCTTTGGCTAGGCTGCCTTGGCCTACGCATGGCATGGCAAGTTGCTGGGCCTGGCTCGGCATGGCATGCTGTTGTGTGTGGCTGGGCTGCCTTGGCCTGGGCATGACATGGCATGGCAACCTGTTGTCCATGGCTTGGCATGGCATGCTGCTGGCTTTGGCTGGGCTGTCTTGGCTTTGGCATGGCAAGTTGTTGGCCTTGGCCTTGGCATGGCATGCTGCTAGCTTTGGCTAGGCTGCCGTGGCCTAGGCATGTCATGGCAAGGTGCTGGCCTTGGCTTGGCATGCCATGCTCCTGGCTTTGGCCGGGCTACCTTGTTCTTGGCATGGTATGGCATGTTGCTGGCCTTCGCCTTGGAATGGCATACTGCGGGCTTTCGCTAGGCGGCCTTGGCCTTGCCATGGCATGCTACTGGCTTTGGCTAGGCTGCCTTGGCCTAGGCATCGCATGGCAAGCGGCTGGCCTTGGCTTGGCATGGCATGCTGCTGGTGTTGGCTGGGCTGCCTTGGCCTAGGCATGGCATGGCAAGCTGCTGGCCTTAGCTTGGCATGACATCCGGCTGGCCTTGGTTGGGCTGCCTTGGCCTTGGCATGGCATGCTGCTGGCCTTGGCCTTAGCATGGCATGCTGCTGGCTTTGGCTAGGCTGCCTTGGCCAAGGCATGGCATGGCAAGCCGCTGGCCTTGGCTTGGCATGGCATGCTACTGGTTTTGGCTGTGTTGTCTTGGCCTTGGCCTGGCACGGCATGCTGTTGGCCTCGGCCTTGGCATGGCATGATGCTGGCCTTGGCTAGGCTGCCCTGGCCATGGCTAGGCTGCCTTGGCCTTGGCATGGCATGCTGCTGGATTTGGCTAGGTTGCCTTGGCCTAGGTAGGGCATGGTAAGCTGCTGGCCTTGGCTTGGCATAGGATGCTAATGGCTTTGGCTGGACTGTTGTGGCCTTGGCAAGGCATGGCATGTTGCTGGCCATGGCTTCGAATGGCATGCTGCTGGCTTTGGCGTGGCAAGGTGCTGGCCTTGGCTTGGCATGGCATGATGCTGGCTTTGGCTGGGCTGCCTTGTTCTTGGCATGGCATGGCATGCTGCTGGCCTTGGCCTTGGAATGGCATGCTGCTAGCTTTGGCTAGGCGACATTGGTGTTGGCATGACATGCTGCTGCCTTGGCCTTAGCATGGCATGCTGCTAGCTTTGGCTAGGCTTCCTTAGCCTGGGCATGGCATGGCAAGCTGCTGTCCTTCTCTTGACATGGCATGCTGCTGGCTTTTGTTGGGCTTCCTTGTCCTTGTCGTGGCATGCCGCTGGCTTTTGCTGGGCTGCCTTGGCTTGCCATGGCATGCTGCTGGCCTTGGCCTTGGCACGGCATGCTACTAGCTTTGGCTTGGCAGCCTTGGCCTAGGCATGGCATGGCGAGCTGCTTACCTTGCCTTGGCAAGGCATGATGCTGGCTTTGGCTGGGCTGCCTTGGCCTAGCCATGGCATGGAAAGCTGCTGGCCCTGGCTTGGCAAGGCATGCTGCTAGCTTTGGCTGGGCTGCCTTAGCCAAGGCATGGCACGGAAAGCTGCTGGCCTTGGTTTGGCATGGCATCCTGTTGGCTTTGGCTGGGCTACCATAGCCTTGGCATGGCATGCTACGGGCTTTGGCTAGGCTACCTTGGCCTAGGCATGGCATGGCAAGCTGCTGGGCCTAGCTCGGCATGGCATGTTGTTGTGTGTGGCTGGGCTGCCTTGGCCTGGGCATGGCAACTTGCTGGCCATGGCTTGGCATGGCATGCTGCTGGCTTTGGCTTGGCTGCCTTGGCCTTGGCATGGCAAGCTGCTGGCCTTGGCCTTGGCATGGCATGCTGCCGGCCTTGGCGTTGGCATGGCATGCTGCTAGCTTTGGCCTAAGCATGTCATGGCAAGGTGCTGGCATTGGCTTGGCATGGCATGCTGCTGGCTTTGGCTGGGCTGCCATGTTCTTGGCATGGCAAGGCATGTTGCTGGCCTTCGCCTTGGAATGGCATACTGTTGGCTTTCGCTAGGCGGCCTTGGCATTGGCATGGCATGCTGCTGGCTTTGGCTAGACTGCCCTAGCCTAGGCGTCACATGGCAAGCTGCTGGCCTTGGCTTGGCATGGCATGCTGCTGGCGTTGGCTGGGCTGCCTTGGCCTAGGCATGGCATGGCAAGCTGTTGTCCTTAGCTTGGCATGACATCCGGCTGGCCTTGGTTGGGCTGCCTTGGCCTTGGCATGGCATGTTGCTGGCCTAGGCCTTAGCATGGCATGCTACTGGCTTGGGCTAGGCTGCCTTGGCCTAGGCATGGCATGGCAAGCCACTGGCCTTGGCTTGGCATGGCATGCTCCAGGCTTTTGCTGGGTTGCCTAGGCCTTGGCATGGCACGGCATGCTGTTGGCCTCGGCCTTGGCATGGCATGAAGCTGGCCTGGGCCAGGCTGCCCTGGCCTTGGCTAGGCTGCCTTAGTCGTGGCATGGCATGCTGCTAGCTTTGGCTAGGCTGCCATTGCCTAGGCAAGGCATGGCAAGCTGCTGGCCTTGGCTTGTCATGGCACGTTGCTGGCTTTGGTGAGGCTGCCTTGGCCCTGGCATGGCATGCTGCTGGCCATGGCCTTGGCATGGCATGCGGCTAGCTTTGGCTAGGCTGCCTTGGCCTAGGCATGGCATGGCAAGCTGCTGGCCTTAGCTTGGCATGGGATGCTGTAGGCTTTGGCTGGGCTACCTTGGCCTGGGCATGGCATGGGAAGCTACTGGCCTTGGCTTGGCATGGCAGGCTGCTGGCTTTGGCTGGGGTGCCTTGGCCTTGGCCTGGCATGCTGCTGTCCTTGGCCTTGGCATGGCATGCTGCTGGCTTTGGCTAGGCTGCCTTGACCTAGGAATGGCATGGCAAGCTGCTGGCCTTGGCTTGGCGTGGCATGCTGCTGGCTTTGGCTGGGCTGCCTTGGCCTTGGCATGGCATGCTGCTGGCCTTGGCCATGACATGGCATGCTGTCGGCTTTGGCTAGGCGGCGTTGGCCTAGGCATGGCATGGCAAGCTGCTGGCCTTGGCTTGGCATGGCATGCTCCTGGCTTTAGCTGGGCTGCCTTGGCATAGGCATGGCATGGCAAGCTGCTGGCCTTTGCTTGGCATGGAATGCTACTGGCTTTGGCTGCGCTGCCTTGACCTTGGCATGGCATGCTACTGGTCTCGGCCTTGGCATGGCATGCTACTGGCTTTGGCTCGGCTGCCATGGGCTAGGCATCGCATGGAAAGCTGCTGGCCTTAACTTGGCATGGCATGCTACTGGCTTTGGCTGGGCTGCCTTGGCCTAGGCATGGCATGGAAAGCTGCTAGCCTTGGCTTGGCGTGGCATGCTGCTGGCTTTGGTTGGGCTGCCTTGTCCTTCGCATGGCATGCTACCGGTCTTGCCCATGGCATGGCATGCTGCCAGCTTTGGCTAGGCTGCCTTGGCCTAGGCATGCCATGGCATGCTGCTGGGCTTGGCTCGGCATGGCATGCTGCTGACTTTGGCTGGAGTGCCTTGGCCTTGGCCTGGCATGCTGCTGTCCTTGGCCTTGGCATGGCATGCTGCTGGATTTGGCTAGGCTGCCTTGACCTAGGCATGGCATGGCAAGCTGCTGGCCTTGGCTTGGCGTGGCATGCTGCTGGCTTTGGCTGGGCTGCCTTGGACTTGGCATGCATGCTGTTGGCCTTGCCCATGGCATGGCATGCTGCTGGCTTTGGCTAGGCGGCGTTGGCCTAGGCATGGCATGGCAAGCTGCTGGCCTTGGCCTTGGCATGGCACGCTGCTGGCCTTGGCCATGGCATGGTATGCTTCCGACTTTGACTAGGCGGCGTTGGCCCAGGCATGGAATGGCAAGCTGCTGGCCTTGGCTTGGCAAGGCAAGCTGCTGGCTTTAGCTGGGCAGCCTTGGCCTAGGCATGGCATGTCAAGCTGCTGGCCTTTGCTTGGCATGGAATGCTGCTGGCTTTGGCTGCGCTGCCTTGACCTTGGCATGGCATGCTACTGGTCTCGGCCTTGGCATGGCATGCTGCTGGCTTTGGCTTGGCTGCCATGGCCTAGGCATGGCATGGCAAGCTGCTGGCCTTGGCTTGGCATGGCATGCTGCTGGCTTTGGCTGGGCTGCCTTGGCCTAGGCATGGCATGGAAAGCTGCTGGCCTTGCCTTGGCGTGGCATGCCGCTGGCTTTGGTTGGGCTGCCTTGGCCTAGGCATGCCATGGCAAGCTGCTGGGGTTGGCTCAGCATGGCATGCTGCTGGCCTTGGCTGGGCTGCTTTGGACTGGGAATGGCATGGCAAGCTGCGGGCTTTGGCTTGGCATGGCATGCTGCAGGCTTTGGCTGGGCTGCCTTGGTCTTGGCATGGCATGCTGCTGGCCTTGGCCTTGGCATGGCATGCTACTGGCTTTGGCTAGGCTGCCTTGGCCTAGGCATGGCATGGCAAGCTGCTGGCCTTGGCTTGGCATGGGATGCTGCTTGCCTTGTCCTTGGCATGGCATGCTGCCGGCTTTGGCTAGGCTGCCTTGGCCTAGGCATTGCATGTCAAGCTGCTGGCCTTGCCTTGGCATGGCATGCGGCGGGCTTTGGCTGGGCTGCCTTGGCGTTGGAATGGCATGCTGCTGGCCTTGGCGTTGGCATGGCATGCGGTTGGCCTTGGCGTTGGCATGGCATGCTGCTGGCTTTGGCTAGGCTGCCTTGGCCTAGGTATGGCATGGCAAGCTGCTGGGCTTGACTCGGCATGGCATGCTACTGGCTTTGGCTGGGCTGCCTTGGCCTGGGCATGGCATGGGAAGCTGCTGTCTTTGGCTGGGCTGCCTTGGCCTTGGCATGGCAAGCTACTGGCCTTTGCCTTGGCATGGCATGCTGCTGGCTTTGGCTCGGCTGCCTTGGCCTAGGAATGGCACGGCAAGCTGCTAGCCTTGACTTGGCCTGGCATGCTACTGGCTTTGGCTGGGCTACCTTGGCCTAGGCATGGCATGGAAAGCTGCTGGCCTTGGCTTGGCATTGCAGGCTGCTGGCTTTAGCTGGGCAGCCTTGACCTTGGCATGGCATGCTGCCGGCCTTGGCATTGGCATGGCATGCTGCTGGCTTTGGCTAGGCTACCTTGGCCTAGGCATGGCATGGCAAGCTGCTCGGCTTGGCTCGGCATGGCATGCTGCTGGCTTTGGCTAGGCTGCCTTGGCCTGGGCATGGCATGGCAAGCTGCTGGCTTTGGCTTGGCATGGCATGCTGCTGGCTTTGGCTAGGCTGCCTTGTCCTAGGCCTGGCATGGCAAGCTGCTGGCCTTGGCTTGGCTTGGCATGCTGCTGGATTTGGCTGGGCTACCTTGGCATTGGCATGGCATGCTGCTGGCTTTGGCTAGGCTGCCTTGGCCTAGGCATGGCATGGCAAGCTGCTGGCTTTGGCGTGGCTGCGGCTCTTATCATTAGACGTGCGTTGCTTGCGAAGGTGTGCATAGGCATGCGAGAACATGCGCGCAACACGCGCACCGCGGTCAAAAGACCGCGCGCATGATATGCGCTCAGGCCGCGCTGCCCACACCCCGGGCATGCCAAGTCAGGCTGTCGACGCCGCGCGCATGCCATGCCGCCCACGCCGCGTGCATGCCAGGCCAGGCTGCCCCACTCACGCCGCGCGCATGCCGTGCATTGCTGCCCACGCCGCGGGCATGCCAGTTCAGGTTGCCGACGCCGAGCGCATGCCATGTCGCCAACGTCGCACACATGCCTGGCCAGGCTACCTCAGCTGCGCGCATGCCATTCTGTCACGCCCCAAACCGGCCCCTAAAAGTTTGGGCATGACCCGTTTGAAAACGAACACTTAACCTGTAGTAAATAACATATGGGGCCTCATCGGAAGCATAAAGTAGGAAAATAACTATACATATAAATTCCATTGAGCTACATCTACATGCCAGGACCTCTTATACATCACATTCATCATAGAAAATAGATAAAGCTCCAAACCATATGTTGTAGCATCGGTGATAAACAACCATATGTACAGACCCAGCCCCATCATTGGGCTTATATAAAAATCATTGAAGTTCTACCTCTTTAACTTTAAATGGGTAATCAAAATTAAGCCAACATTTCAATAGACTTTACAAAAATAAATGGCTTCATGCAGTGCCTGAACCCATGAAGGTTGACAAAAGAAAACGGGTGTCATGACTAGGACTGACCACTTGGTTGGTTACCTACAGAAACATACATTAGACAGAGTGAGCCAAGCTCAGTGAATAGTAATACATAAATAAAACGATACTTAAATTGAAACATAACACATAGCAATGCACATAAAGATGTAGAGTTCACATAGTTAGTCTGATTCTGTGCTACGTACATAACGGCCTTAAGTTCAATCTTGTAACATAAACATAATGGCTATAAGCCCTTGAAACATGGTGGCTATAAGCCCTTGAAACTTGTGGCACTAAGGACCTTGAAGCATGTGGCATAAAGCCCTTGTAACGTATGGCACTAAGGCCCTTGAAACATATGGCATAAAGCCCTTGTAACATATGGCACTAAGGCCCTTGAAACATATGGCACTAAGGCCCTTGAAACATATGGCATAAAGCCCTTGTAAAGTTGGCATGAAGCCCTTGAAAAGTTGGCATGAAGCCTTTGGACATGCATATATGAACCCAAGAGGTGTCTCACACGGACTCTAGAGATAACTCACAATGTAGCACTTAGTTCCGTGTAGCACTTTGTTTCATTTCATAACAACTTATATGGATGGCTATAAGCCTCATAACTTTCACATATGTATGGACTCAAGAGGTGTCTCACATGGACTCTAGCGGTGGCTCACAATGTAGCACTTAGTTCCAAGTAGCACTTTGTTCCATACCAATAATCATTAGGTCTTACAGACGAAACCATACATGTAATGTCATACCCCGGAAATAAATTCATACATATGCATTATGCTTGAATCATAAATAGAAATCAGAATTCATACTTGCTTATACTTGGCACTGTAATAGTGCTAGCAAATCAATAATAAGTTTTTTTTTTTTTTTGTTCGTTCCATAAAGGAATCCTCCAACATTGTGAACTTGTAGCATACTTAAACATGTACATACATAAACTGGTAACATACGTAAACTTGTGACAGACTTAAACTTGTAACACATACTTGAAACATACCTGAACATACTTGAACTTGTAACATACTGGAAACATGCCTGAAACATACTTGAACACCATTCATAAATTCAAACGGAACATATCATAACTAGAGCATTTCTTGTTGTATCGTGTCATTATCGTACGCTTAACAATGAGAGACTAATTCACATTCTCATGAGGGTCACATAATGATGCTAAACTTTGCACTTATATCGTAGATTCTAGATCACTTCCAATTCATAAGCAACATAACAAATTAACTTCAATTCATCTGGATACATGTAGCTACTCTTATATTTACTCAGAATCCATTCTTCAAGAATGAACATAAATTCTTTTGGGTAAATGACTTACTTTACGTGCTCTCTTATCAATAGCATACACCTTTGTGTAATCATTCTTATATGTTAACATAGTTGCCTTGCCTTGTAATTAACATAGTCCTAATGGTAACTGTTGCATCATTCCCATGAGTTGACATAATTAACGTAAAGTTAACAGGACATTCCTGATAATTAGTAACGAAAAGTAAGTACATTCTCATTAGATTATAGATGACTTTATTGGTTTCACAATTTCACAGTTCGGCCCTTGGCCTGAGGGGTTCACACAATCACAAGTTCCTTCGATGTTTTCATAATTCCAAAATGTTTCTCACATAACATACATAACTTCATAAACTCTTTTGAAGTTTCCATAATATCACAATGTTTCTCACATAGCATTCATAACACTTATGTCAACATAATTCTTACGACGAAGATTTAACATCAATAACGATAAATGGTTAAAGGTACATCAAAGTACTACTACTCACAGTGATCGGTTCCCGGTGGTAATGGTACAATGTCCTCGTCTCGACCTTACCCAAACCTTTGTTCATCCCTTAGTCTCTTCAATTTTTCCCAAGCTTTTGGTTGATCTTTCCTCTCTCTTCTATCTTCTTCAACCATCTTCAAGCTTCCATGGATGTTGAATTCCTTAGGGAGAAGCTTTCCCTCTTCTCTCTCTCCCTCTCTCTCTCTCACGGTTCTCCTTCCCCTTTCTCTAGATATTTTTATTTTTTGTTTGGTTCAAAATAGATGAGTTCAACAACTCATAAGGCATATATGCATATATAAAAGCTTCCCACAAATAGGAAGGGCAAACACACCCTTACGAATCGCACAAAATCACATTTCAATTAAACTTCCCAAATAACTCTAAAAATTATGCTGATCATAAATATGTCCCCTGTTCCGGTATCTGAAGTCTTTAAGGCCTTTAATTTGCAGTATAAAGTTAATCACCCAAACGTCCATTAACGAATCAGACAAATTAGATTTCAAATTAATTTTCCCAAATAATTCCAAAAATTCCCATTAACATATCCAAGTACTCAATTTTGATTTTTGAACCCATAAAGGTCGGTAATTCCCATTTTAAGTCCGTAACTCAACTGATAATGCTTCAATTCTAATATATATAATTAAATTAAACCACATCATTTCATAGGGAAATAAAGATGATTTCTTATACGCATTTTGGGGTCATTACATCCTTCCCACCTTAAGAATTTTGGTCCTCCAAACTTGATTCTCCTTGTCACAAGTCTAGTTCCGTCTTGGACATATAACATTTCTCAATCATTTAGCCATTCCCAATTTTATACAATCAATTTCAATGGAGGTTGCTCCCAAAATCACAAGTAATGCGTCTTTACTGACTAATTGGTAACCCACTCGATAGTAGTATGTAATAACATCAAAGTATCGTCTCATTATTCATCACTTGTACATTTTAATTTATTACTCCACAAATCATATCTTTCACATAATATGACAACTTAAGGGTATTCAGAAATGAATTCATTTCAGCATTCGTTCGCATGCAGCTCATAAACTATCAAACATAATTCAAACTCACAAATAACCCCCATTATCATAATTCCTCAAAGGTTAAGGAAACAGTCACGACATAATCACGTTTCAAAGGTATATACCTCGTACAATAATTAGACTCATTGTAGTAATTAAATTCTAACTCAACGACTTCATGGTTCTTTGTTCATTATCTGAATTAGACTTATCCGTTCAAATCAAATCTCTAACAAACTCCAAGTGCCAACCTAAATTTCATATCAAGAAATTACATGTTCAGAGTAGAGGATTCGTAAAATCAAATACAGATCAAACCTTGATGGTCATACTTCCCACATTACAGTAAAGTAGTATTCATTTAAAATCCATGCTGGCTTAGAAGATCTCAAAGTCAACATCACGACAGCAAGCACATAATACATTTACCATGAAATTCTTATATTCTTGTTCCATAGGTAGTAAAATGTTTCTAACATGGACAAAAACATTTTCCAAAAATATGTAATACATAAAGTTCTTCAAACCCTTCATACGTACATACAATACGTTGTTCAGAGATATTACTCAGAAACTTATCAGGCCTTTCAAAGATATTAGATGATGGAATAATTCTCAATAGCCTTAAACTTATTTAAACTTTGACAGAACAATCTCCGATTTAACTTATAACAGATAGGCAGAATAACTTGAGGCTCAACATAAAGCTTTCATCAAGTATGCAACAATAAATTATCAATTAAAGAACTCATTCACGCATAGCAGAATATTTCTTTCAGAAATCTTGTCATATCTTGAACATTCGGAGCTTCGTAGCGTATCTAGTCATTTTGGAAAATTATCTAGAAAGCTTATCATGTCATAAACATGTCGGAAGTTCATAACATTTGATCATTTCGAAAAATACTTACTGTTTAAAAACATGTGATCACAAATCATCCTTATAGTATCAAAACAAAGAACATACAGTTTCGTAACTTCTCGCAACATACTAGACACTTGGTCATGTCGTCATAAGTTCAAGTTGACTAGTTAGTCATAAACTTTACTTAACCCCTTTTTAAATACAGAATAGGGATTAGTTTAACAGTTTGCATTAAAATGCAGAAACAAAATTCCAATTTTTTTTTTTTTTTTTTTTTTTTTTTTACCGGTATCATATGGGCAGACTCATCATATAGGTGGGGTTCTTCATATTATTCGACCATTCCTTGTAAGAAATCCTGATTGCAGATTACAGATTACGCATGAACAAAACAGAATCACTATATGTATAACTTTTTATCACAGCCAGTCCTTTTCAACATATTACAAAGTATCATGCGAAACTTATTTTAGCAACTATCAACTTACAATAACCTCTCGAACTCGCAAGTTTAAACATTGTTATAATAAGAAGGATGTGCCTATGTTAAAGAAAGTGCACATCGCACATATTATCTTATGTGCGCACTAAATCATGTAAGTAAGTCATCTAAACAGATGCTTCGCAGATATTTATCAATTCTACAGTCACAATTAATAACACACATTTCACTTAGTCATAGGCATATAACTTGTCTTACCGTTCAACGTGAATTCTTACCACGCTTCCGCTGCGCAACTTTATTGATTTAATCCCATCTGCAGGTCTTACCATGTTCTGCATAGTAATCAATCACAATATATACAAAAAATGTATAACAGACATCAATAATAACCATTGCGGTTAGCGTCATTACATGTACCATTATCGTTGCTATCAATTCCTTTCATGTGCACTAAGGATGTCATACATGATGCCTAAGTCTTTTCTGGACATCCTAAAGCTCAATGGATTCGTGTGTGAGATAGCAACTCGTGCTCTGATACCACTTGTCACGCCCCGAACCCGCCCCTAAAAGTTTGGGCATGACCCGTTTGAAAACGAACACTTAACCTGTAGTAAATAACATATGGGGCCTCATCGGAAGCATAAAGTAGGAAAATAACTATACATATAAATTCCATTGAGCTACATCTACATGCCAGGACCTCTTATACATCACATTCATCATAGAAAATAGATAAAGCTCCAAACCATATGTTGTAGCATCGGTGATAAACAACCATATGTACAGACCCAGCCCCATCATTGGGCTTATATAAAATCATTGAAGTTCTACCTCTTTAACTTTAAATGGGTAATCAAAATTAAGCCAACATTTCAATAGACTTTACAAAAATAAATGGCTTCGTGTAGTGCCTGAACCCACGAAGGTTGACAAAAGAAAACGGGTGTCATGACTAGGACTGACCACTTGGTTGGTTACCTACAGAAACATACATTAGACAGAGTGAGCCAAGCTCAGTGAATAGTAATACATAAATAAAACGATGCTTAAATTGAAACATAACACATAGCAATGCATATAAAGATGTAGAGTTCACATAGTTAGTCTGATTCTGTGCTACGTACATAACGGCCTTAAGTTCAATCTTGCAACATAAACATAGTGGCTATAAGCCCTTGAAACATGGTGGCACGAGGCCCTTGAAACATGGTGGCTATAAGCCCTTGAAACTTATGGCACTAAGGACCTTGAAGCATGTGGCATAAAGCCCTTGTAACGTATGGCACTAAGGCCCTTGAAACATATGGCATAAAGCCCTTGTAACATATGGCACTAAGGCCCTTGAAACATATGGCACTAAGGCCCTTGAAACATATGGCATAAAGCCCTTGTAAAGTTGGCATAAAGCCCTTGAAAAGTTGGCATGAAGCCTTTGGGCATGCATATATGAACCCAAGAGGTGTCTCACACGGACTCTAGAGGTAACTCACAATGTAGCACTTAGTTCCTTGTAGCACTTTGTTTCATTTCATAACAACTTATACGGATGGCTATAAGCCTCATAACTTTCACATATGTATGGACTCAAGAGGTGTCTCACATGGACTCTAGCGGTGGCTCACAATGTAGCACTTAGTTCCAAGTAGCACTTTGTTCCATACCAATAATCATTAGGTCTTACAGACGAAACCATACATGTAATGTCATACCCCAGAAATAAATTCATACATATGCATTATGCTTGAATCATAAATAGAAATCAGAATTCATACTTGCTTATACTTGGCACTGTAATAGTGCTAGCAAATCAATAATAAGTTTTTTTTTTTTTTGTTCGTTCCATAAAGGAATCCTCCAACATTGTGAACTTGTAGCATACTTGAACATGTACATACATAAACTGGTAACATACGTAAACTTGTGACAGACTTAAACTTGTAACACATACTTGAAACATACCTGAACATACTTGAACTTGTAACATACTGGAAACATGCCTGAAACATACTTGAACACCATTCATTAATTCAAACGGAACATATCATAACTAGAGCATTTCTTGTTGTATCGTGTCATTATCGTACGCGTAACAATGAGAGACTAATTCACATTCTCATGAGGGTCACATAATGATGCTAAACTTTGCACTTATATCGTAGATTCTAGATCACTTCCAATTCATAAGCAACATAACAAATTAACTTCAATTCATCTGGATACATGTAGCTACTCTTATATTTACTCAGAATCCATTCTTCAAGAATGAACATAAATTCTTTTGGGTAAATGACTTACTTTACGTGCTCTCTTATCAATAGCATACACCTTTGTTTAATCATTCTTATATGTTAACATAGTTGCCTTGCCTTGTAATTAACATAGTCCTAATGGTAACTGTTGCATCATTCCCATGAGTTGACATAATTAACGTAAAGTTAATAGGACATTCCTGATAATTAGTAACGAAAAGTAAGTACATTCTCATTAGATTATAGATGACTTTATTGGTTTCACAATTTCACAGTTCGGCCCTTGGCCTGAGGGGTTCACACAATCACAAGTTCCTTCGATGTTTTCATAATTCCAAAATGTTTCTCACATAACATACATAACTTCATAAACTCTTTTGAAGTTTCCATAATATCACAGTGTTTTTTTTTTTTTTGGGTGAATAAGAAATAATATAAAACAGAAAGATTTACAAAAATACAAGGGGCATACCCCAGGCCCTAACAACAGAAAACAACACGAGCCTCAGCCCACAGGCACCGAAGCCCAAAGAGACACCAACAAAAAAACAAAACCAAACCTAAGAGCTACATCCGAAAATTAGGAGAGCCAAAGGAAAACTTTGCCAATCGGACTGTACAAAGGCCATATCCTATGATGAATAGGGACCTTGTACAAAGGACAAACCAGCAACCAACAAGCACCATTACAACAGTCCAAAAACTCCCTACACAACCCGTAGGGATGGGCACCATCACACCCACAAACCTCCCTACACAACCCGTAGGGATAGGCACCTGTAACAAAATAAATATAATACAAAAATTGTAACCCAAGCAAGCCAAAGTGATGAACCAAGAGGGGCCCATCCTACCGAATTGCTCAAAAAACCTGTTACACGAGATACCCAAAGACACATGAATCCTCCTACACAACCCGTAGGAATAGGCAAGCTGCAAACTACAACTGTGAACAAATAAAAATAAAAATAAAAATAAAGACCACTGATTTGCTCTCATTAGTAGCATAGCAAGGCGCTTGAAGCAGCCATCACTATGGTACATACACACCCTGCCAACAGCTACCCAATTCTGAATAGCAATCAGCCACCACTCCTCCACAGCAAGAGAGAAATAAAAGAAATGAAGATAGCTTATAAACCCACTGAAATGCCTAGGCAAGGCGTTACTTGCAGCCATCACCGAAGAGTAGATCCACACAGCGTACAACGCCCAAGAGGTGCGCTGATTGCAGCCATCTTCACACCACCAGGCAAACCCCGACACAGATAGCTGCCAGTGCCCAAAGATAGTAACCAACGGCAAATTTCTTGCAGCCAAAGTCCAAATCCAATAACCATCCGAGATAAACTGCCAGGAGCAAACCCACCTTACAAGTTGCTGCTTAACCTGTTCAATATATAATAGAGAGGAATTTCCATAACAATATATTGAGTCATACAGGAGAAGAAACAACAAGCATACAATATAGGACCTCCCCTCACTCGACCCACAATAAAAGAGAGCTCTCCACTCAATGTAAGGGCTCTCATCACTCGGCCCACATATTCCGTGCTCTCTCATTCCAGCCAGCTGGACAATGAACTTGAGATTCCATAAACCTGCACAAAAATATATATAATATATAGTACATGTTAGTCTAAAAAATATGTACTTCCTCCCCCCACTCAACCCACATTTACAAGAGGAACTGTACTGGCTCACATCACTCAACCCTCCCTTCATAGGCTCCAGATTTTGTGAATATTTGGGATCCATAATAGCTGATAGAATCTGAGAATAACACCATCTGCAAGACAACACAAGTTGTTAGACAAAACACTCTTTATCTACTCACCATCACTCAACCCTCAATGTAGGGAGACTCACACCATTCGAGTTCCTTTCGGCTGCAGCAGTTTGGGACTGCAACAGGATTTTAGAAGGAAGGTTCCATTGTTCCAGATACCAGTTGTCACCTGCATAAGCTTTCACATTTTCCATAGAAAGAAGTCTACCCCTAACCATTTGGATGATAGAGTTAGTAACAACCTCTTCAGGTTTGAAGACCTTACTAAAAATTCTACTATTTCTCTCCATCCAAATAAGGTAGATAGTGCAGAGAAAAGAGAGTTTCATAATCATAGATTTCAGAGATTTACCATTGATAGATTTAGTAGCAAACTCAACAAGTTCCAACCAGGGCAGAGAAGGCCAGTGGGAATTACACTTAGCTTGGATAACAGCCCAAATCCTAGAGGAGTAGTGACACCTAAAGAACAGATGGGAATGGTTTTCCTCAGGGGCACAACATAAAGGGCAGCTAGGGCTGGTAAGAAGACCAAAGATTTGGAGTCTATCCCCAGTGTTAAGTCTCTCATGGATAGCCAGCCACACAATGAAACTAACCCTAGGGATAACAGGAGGACCCCAAACGAGATTAGACCAAGTAACCTTTGGGCCCTTGTCCCTCCAACAATCCCAAGCAGAGTGAATAGAAAAGGAACCATCAGTAGTCAAACTCCACACAGGAATATCAGGGGAATCAAGGGAAGGTTTAAGAGAAGGAGGAGTGGCAGCAATCCATTCCTGTATCTCCCAAGAGTTAGGAAAAGGCCAGTTCCAAGAATCATTTGAGATAATTGAACTAACCTTAGAATTGTCAGGAAGGTTGGTATCATACAAAATTCTAGGACCATACCGAAGCAAAAGCGAACCAAAGGGGTGCCAGTTATCATGCCAGAGGAACACATTTTCACCATTACCAAGTTTGGATCACTGGGCATCTTAATACCCCCAAAACTCTTACCCTTAAGTAAGTAGGACTTAACCCATTGACACCACATTGAACATTCCCCACCCGAAAACAAATACCAAACATGTTTGGCTATAGCCGCTCTATTCCAAACCTCCATATCCTTAAAACCAAGCCCACCCTCATTTTTTTTTTTTGCAAACATGCTTCCAAGCAATTTTAGCACTATGCTTTTTCAGCTCCGTCCCAGACCAAAGGAAAGATCTGAGCAGATTTTCAATGTCGCGGAATCACAGTGTTTCTCACATAGCATTCATAACATTTATGTCAACATAATTCTTACGACGAAGATTTAACATCAATAACGATAAATGGTTAAAGGTACATCAAAGTACTACTACTCACAGTGATCGGTTCCCGGTGGTAATGGTACAATGTCCTTGTCTCGACCTTACCCAAACCTTTGTTCATCCCTTAGTCTCTTCAATTTTTCCCAAGCTTTTGGTTGATCTTTCCTCTCTCTTCTATCTTCTTCAACCATCTTCAAGCTTCCATGGATGTTGAATTCCTTAGGGAGAAGCTTTCCCTCTTCTCTCTCTCCCTCTCTCTCTCTCTCACGGTTCTCCTTCCCCTTTCTCTAGATATTTTTATTTTTTGTTTGGTTCAAAATAGATGAGTTCAACAACTCATAAGGCATATATGCATATATAAAAGCTTCCCACAAATAGGAATGGCCAAACACACCCTTACGAATCGCACAAAATCACATTTCAATTAAACTTCCCAAATAACTCTAAAAATTATGCTGATCATAAATATGTCCCCTGTTCCGGTATCTGAAGTCTTTAAGGCCTTTAATTTGCAGTATAAAGTTAATCACCCAAACGTCCATTAACGAATCAGACCAATTAGATTTCAAATTAATTTTCCCAAATAATTCCAAAAATTCCCATTAACATATCCAAGTACTCAATTTTGATTTTTGAACCCATAAAGGTCGGTAATTCCCATTTTAAGTCCGTAACTCAACTGATAATGCTTCAATTCTAATATATATAATTAAATTAAACCACATCATTTCATAGGGAAATAAAGATGATTTCTTATACGCATTTTGGGGTCAATACGTATTTTGTCCACGCCGCGCACATGCCATGCATTCCTGCCCACGCCGCGCGCATGCCATGCCATGCTGCCCACACCGCGCGCATGTGAGGCCACGGACGCCGCACGAATGCCATGCCAGGCTACCCCGGCCATGCGTATGCCAGGCCTCCCACGCCGCGCACATGTCATGCATTGCTACCCATGCCGTGCGCATGCGAGGTTGCCCACGCCGCACGCATGCCATGCATTGCTGCCCAAGCAAAAGGAGACTGGAAAGTCAAAGAAGAAAAGATGATGATGTATCACCGGACCTTGGACTTGTTAATTCCTTGGTTTGAGAAGCTAAATTTTGCTCATCTACTAAGAGAGAACAACAGGTTCGCAGATTCTTTAGCAACTCTATCTTCTATGATAGACATCCCGTCCGGAGTCCGGATGCGTCCAGTCATCATTGACCAGAAATTTGCACCAGCCTACGAGTCGATCGCCACCATAGATGAGGTTCAGGACGAAAACCCCTGGTATTACGACATCTGGAATTTCTTGGAGAAGGAAATGTATCCACCAGAGGCAAACGCCAAGGATAAAAGGGCAATCAGAAGAATGGCCATTCAGTTCATCATCTGCAGGGGTAAGCTGTATAAGAGAGGTCATCTGGGAACGCATAAGTTGTGTGTAGAAGCTGAGGAATCAAAGCGCCTGATGGAGGCCATCCACGGAGGGGAATGTGGGGCACATATGAATGGAAGATCCTCAGACAGGGTTACTGTTGGTCCACCATGGAGGAGGATTGTATCGGCTTTGTTCGACGATGCCACAAATGCCAGATCCATGCAAAGCTGTACAATATGACTTCGCCATGGCCATTTTCAGTTTGGAGAATCGATGTGATCGGGGCTGTTACCCCGAAAGGGTCGAATGGGCATGAGTTCATCCTGGTCGCGATAGATTACTTTACGAAGTGGGTCGAGGCCCAGTCTTATGCGGTGTTGAAGGCTTCACATGTTGCGAAATTCATCAGAAACGACATCATCTGCCGCTATGGGGTCCCAAACCAGATTATTTCAGACAATGGTTCCCATTTCAAAAAATAGGTGATTGATTTGTTAAAGAAATACAATGTGGCTTTTCATAAGTCATCTACCTATCGGCCGCAAACCAACGGAGCGGTTGAGGCCGCCAACAAGAACATCAAACACATACTGCAGAAGATGGTGGAAACCTACCGAGACTGGCCAGATAAGTTGCCGTTTGCTCTGTGGGGCTACCGGACTTCAATTAGAACTTCTACTGGGGCGAATCCGTATTCATTAGTCTATGGGATGAAGGCCGTTCTACCTATCAAAATTAAGGTTCCGTCATTGCGAGTATTGGCTGAGTGTCAAATAGCCAAAGCAAATTGGTAGCAGAGCAGATTCGAGGAACTCATGCTCTTTGATGAGAGAAGATTGAAAGCATTGTACCATGTTTAAGGTTATCAGCGCAGAATTGCCCGAGCTTTCAACAAGAAGGTTAAGTCCAGGAATTTGAAAGAAGGAGATTTGGTACTCAAGGATAATCGAGCTCCCATCCATGACCCAAGGGGCAAGTTCAGACCCAATTGGACTGGTCCCTACATCATTAAGTCTATTTGGTCGGGTGGAGCTGTCGTTCTGATGGACCTAGATGGCCTAGAGTTCTCCCAACCAATCAGCATGGACAAATTGAAGAAATATTACCCCTGAGAGGCTCGCTAGGCCGAAAACCCGAAAGGGCGACCTAGGAAAAAGTTAGAACACGAAAAATTAGAAAATATAAAAACTGAGCTCGCAAGGTTGAAAACCAGCAAAGGGCGGCCTTAAAAAAAGTTAGAGCGTAAAAGGAGAGTGAAAATACTCGAGTGAACCCAAGCCTGAACTACGTAAGTCTTGATTTCCATCTTTAGGATACGTAGGCAGCCTCATCCTGAAGTTCAGCCATAAACTTTTCCCCGATCAACTTTGTCCATTTGATCGTCTGGGGCCATCTTTGTCTATTCAGCATCCAAGAGCTCAGTTATGATCTCCGGTGCAGTGCTTGGCAGACTAGGGGCAACTTTCCAGTTGCTGGGATCCGGGGTTTGTGCATCTCAGTGACAGATCTTAGGCGTGTCCAGTTCTGATCCATATCGAAAATAGTTTTGAAAAGTTTTGATAAAAGTTGACTTTGTTCAAATTAATCTTTTTACAACTAAGACCATTTTTGGACCAAAGCGGAAAATTTTCAGTACCACAACCTTCAAGTTCATTGATTTCAGTACAGAGTCCTCCTGCTCTTGCATACAAATTGAAGTTGCATTTTATTACATTCATAAGGAAAACTTGAAAGTACTAATAAAGCAATAAATCCGGGGCATAGTCAAGTCAGGTGTTCCTGCGCCCCCTCCCAGAGCTAGTCGAAGCCCCCGGTGCCCAGCTGGGCCCGATCTGTGCCTCCTCATTAAGCCAATCTATGCACTCATCAGACAAAGTACAACTGAAAGTAGGAGTGGGGGCCAGGAGTTCTCTTGTCCTCCACGCTGTGGCCTGCGGAACAAGCTGCGCACCTCGAAATGGAAAGGCAGCAGGATATTCTATCCCCTCTGTGGGGCAAATCTGGTCATGGCCGAACTGGCGTTGGAACCAGAATGGGAAATAGAACACACAGTGAGTAAAGCCAATCAACTGAATCCCAATCTGTCGGGACATGCTGTAGCCCATTGCCGGTAGATTGAGCCAAGAGCATCGCCAAGCAATGACGTCGGCAGATTAATTGCACATCCAGTCGAACCACCAATCCTCATCAAGGGCGTTGACCAGACGTTGCCTGGAGAAGTAGCCGCGAGCTGAGTATGCTGGGCAAGAGTCCACAACCTACAACTTGTCCATCAACCACACCTAGGTAGGCATGAAAAATGAGAGAATAAAAAATAGAGAGATGTACGATGAGAGAAAAAGTGAGAAAAGGGTTTTGTGAGAAAAAGAGTTTGAGGGCCGAGCGGCGTGAGTAGTACACATGTGAGATTGGCTGGGAAACATTACCTGCAACAGTAGTGGACTCCCCACGAATCTGGTCGTCTCTCGGCGATGAAAGGCGTCCAAGCCCATCAATGTCTCAGCCAGAGTCATGGCAATGCAGCCCTTGCCCTCCTTCAAGCCTTGGGCAACCTCAATTAACCGGATGCTAGATCCTCCGAAGCTCGAGACAAACAGAAAATGAGATAGCATGCACAAACAGAGGGCGTGTCGCCGGAAGCCTTGCCAATGATGGTCGTTGCGATCGCCGGCATCGGAAAACCGATAGATCAAACTGGGAATGTCTAGCATTCCGTCATAAATTAGAGACCGAGCGTCACACATAGTGAGTCCACACATTCGCCCTAAGGTTTGGGCATGGCCAAAATTAAGATGGGGCAGGATGTCCTTGTCACGCCCAGATCCCAGTAAAACTCGAAAATCTTCAAAGGTAGGACACACTTCTTGCCTGCTAAAGCTAAACACATGTGTCACCAGATTCCAAAACCTTGTCGCCGCATGGAGAAACGGGAGGTGTATCGGGGTACGACCCAGAGTGAATAGTGCGTTTATGCCGAAACCCCATAAATTCAGCTTTTCCGAGCCATCCAAGTTGTTAATCCAGGACGAGAGATTCTGGGCAAGAAATCCCTTCATTTCGAGCAAATCAGTGTTGAATTGAGTAGAACTACGAAGCTAAGGCCTTTTGTAGGAGATAAGGTGTGAGTGGAGGACAGATGTCAAAGTTCTGGTGGTCCCAGAAATTTATGGCCGGCCGGTCAAATGTAGTGCCGACCAGCCACCACTTTTGGCCGGTGACAAGTTATCATGGCCGATGGCCCCTACCCCTGGCCGATGGTCTTCCTCCTTGTTCTATGAACTGTTTATGCTGAGGATTGGGGAATTCTACCACCTCCAATGCTCTCCGGTGATCGATTCTTGCAGAGTCATGCCTATTTGCTTATCGAGTTGTCGTATATTTGCTTATCGAGTTATGTTTCACTCACTTTAGGTCCATGATTTGCTTATCGGGTTGTAGTCGCACTTGTTTGGTTGTATCGAGTCTCTATGTTTTGCTTATCGAGTTGTAAACGGGTTCACTACCTGATTATTACGATGCGAACACTTTATTTTCAAACAAATTTCATTCATATTGTTATGTGATCCCATGCGATGCGATGCATAAAAAGCACAAAGGTAACACCCTGTTGAACAAAAATAGCAATTTCATTTCCATCACGTGTTTTGCGAAAATACACAATTTTGAAAATGATAACAAACCCTGCCTGAGGGAGTGCAATGTGCTTAAACTACTAGTAAAAAGGAAAGTAAAGCAAAAAGAGAGTAGGGCAGCAAAGTATCATAGTTGATACCAGTAACCCATCCCTTGAGGTCAATACATCTCTCGCGCCTTCGTTGGGATCCATTGTTTAGTGTGGCACCTCAAGTTTCTCAAGGCAGTGCAAGGAAGTACACCTTTGAAACGTCTGTAGACCTCTGAGTTGACCTCAAATTGTGTCTGCTATGAGCAATGCTCCGTGCGTGCGAGGAGCATCCCCTACCGTATCCTTTGTGTATATTGTGAACTCCACAAATCACTTCAATTATAATGTATTGCAGTACTTTGTATTTCGACATCTTGGATAGCTTACCTTTACAAGATTTCAAGTTCCTATACACATTGCGTGCATACGTGAATTGCTTTACTTACATGTGTTCAATTTCAAGTTTCTTTTTATACACATTGCGTGCATACGTGCATTGATTTACTTACATGTGTTCAATTTCAAGTTCCTATACACATTGCGTGCATATGTGCATTGCTTTACTTACATGTGTTCAATTTCAAGTTTCTTTTTATACACATTGCGTGCATACGTGCATTGCTTTACTTACATGTGTTCAATTTCAAGTTCCTTTTTATACACATTGCTTGCGTAGACCGCATGCTTTACTTACATGTGTTCAAGTTCCTTTTTATACACATTGCTTGCGTAGACCCCAAGCTTTACTTACATGTGTTCAAGTTCCTTTTTATACACATTGCTTGCGTAGACCGCACGCTTTACTTACATGTGTTCAAGTTCCTTTTTATACACATTGCTTGCGTAGACCGCATGCATTACTTACATGTGTTCAAGTTTCTTTTTATACACATTGCATACGTGAATTGCTTTACGTACATGTGTTCAATTTCAAGTTTCTTTTTATACACATTGCGTGCATACGTGCATTGATTTACTTACATGTGTTCAATTTCAAGTTCCTATATACATAGCGTGCATACGTGCATTGCTTTACTTACATGTGTTCAATTTCAAGTTTGTTTTTATACACATTGCGTGCATACGTGCATTGCTTTACTTACATGTGTTCAATTTCAAGTTCCTTTTTATACACATTGCTTGCGTAGACCGCATGCTTTACTTACATGTGTTCAAGTTCCTTTTTATATACATTGCTTGCGTAGACCCCAAGCTTTACTTACATGTGTTCAAGTTCCTTTTTATACACATTGCTTGCGTAGACCGCACGCTTTACTTACATGTGTTCAAGTTCCTTTTTATACACATTGCTTGCGTAGACCGCATGCTTTACTTACATGTGTTCAACTTCCTTTTTATACACATTGCTTGCGTAGACCGCATGCTTTACTTACATGTGTTCAAGTTCCTTTTTATACACATTGCTTGCGTAGACCGCAAGCTTTACTTACATGTGTTCAAGTTCCTTTTTATACACATTGCATGTGTTCAAGTTCCTTTTTATACACATTGCTTGCGCAGACCGCACGCTTTACTTACATGTGTTCAAGTTCCTTTTTATACACATTGCTTGCGTAGACCGCATGCTTTACTTACATGTGTTCAAGTTCATTTTTATACACATTGCTTGCGTAGACCGCATGCTTTACTTACATGTGTTCAAGTTCCTTTTTATAGACATTGCTTGCGTAGACCGCATGCTTTACTTGCATGTGTTCAAGTTCCTTTTTATACACATTGCTTGGGTAGACCGCATGCTTTACTTACATGTGTTCAAGTTCCTTTTTATACACATTGCTTGCGTAGACCGCAAGCTTTACTTACATGTGTTCCAGTTCCCTTTTATTCACATTGCTTGCGTAGACCGCTCGCTTTACTTACATGTGTTCAATTTCAAGTTTCTATACACATTGCTTGCCTAGACACACGTGCTTTACTTACATGTGTTCAAATTTCTTCATACACATTGTGCACGCTGTCACGTGTTCTTTACTTACATGTGTTCGTGCCTTCAGAGCATTGTTATGCTCCCCATTCGACTTGCGTTGTCACGCACTTTCAATTGCATTATTAGGCATGTTGCTAACAATATTGTACCTGTTAAGTTTGCTTTCTTTGTAGGCACGATATTGTATGTATGGTTCATTTGAGGCTGGGGCAACCAGACGAACCGGACAGGTACTGTATTCTCCGAGTGAGACGTATCGAGAATTGCATATTTCTCTTACATCCTTTCTTCATTGTAGTGTAGTTTGGTCTATGCTAGCTTAAAACTGTCGCATGTTATGCTTCGTTACAGCTTTCTTTGCATGATCATAAGTTATGTTTGGCTCCTTGCATTGTCTTTTGCATTTTGCCCCAGCCTGCGAGCGCATACCTTTGCTGTTTTGTATGTTTGTCTAAGTCTTCGGCCTTGTCAAAAATGGGTCGTCTCCGGGCTTTGACATTCACGCCCATCATCTTATGACTTCTGAGTTCTGTCAAAGAGGGCCAACTGTAGACACCCCATTTTTGACCGTCCTCAAGACTTGGACATCACCGTTTGAACACTCGGTGATCATCCTTGTTTGTGTTCGTCTTGAGTTCCCAGAGGCCTCGGTTACACGCCTTGCCTCAAGATCTCTCGGCTCGACTGTTTTGTGCTTGGTTGCGGACCAAGAGCTTGTGGATGTGTTCCTGAGGGAAAGGGATGGCCAGTCGACCAAGCCTCCTGTCCACCGGCCACCTTGCATTTCAATCAGCCAAATGTGATGGCCGGCCGGCCAGTTTGACTGCCGGTCGGCCACTTTGATGGCCGGTCGGCCAACTATGATTTTCAACAGATATCTCTGTAGATAGCTGGCACAACTGTCATTCTAGGCCATACCCCAGCCCATACCTGGACGTGGGTGTTCTGAGGAGCTGCAGATTGATACATATCTATATCAATCAAGCTCTCTCACATAACAAGAGAGAGATATACAACTTTGAGCAAAAAAAAATCTCTCTCTCTACATTTTCTACCTCTCTCTCTAAGGTTTAGGGCTTGTTTGTGCTCAAAAGTGCATTTTCTTTGCACTTTTGCACACAAACACCTAGTTCTCTACTCCCTTTATTGAGCTGAGGTTCTTGGAGGGGATTTTTGGGGTGATTTGAAGCCTTTTTTGGTCCAAAAGTTGCTGATTTGCTGCTGTGCTTCAAGGGTGAGCTTTTCACCTCTTTTAAGCCTTATTTTCATAGCTTGTTTTGCCATATTTGCATGCTGTTTTAGACTTACCTCTCAACTAAAAAAGTCTTGTTTTTAAGTCCCTAACATGTTTGTTTGAGCTCATTTTGGTGTTGGGGGTGATCTACCCTCTTTTGAGCTTTGTTATGCCTTGTTTTGGACCACTTTTGTTGACCTCCGAGCTGGTCTTTTCTTGGCCCTTTAACCACTGAATTCTAGAGGAATTTCAGTGGTGGAGATGGGGTTTTGAAGTCCCAAATGGGTAGGGGTTGTACCTCCTCCCTTGCTTTTGTCGGTTTGTGTTAATGGCTCACCAAATGAGCATGTGTTTCCATCTTCTTGAGCCCTTGTTTGAGCATGTTTTCGTGACTTTCTAGACCTGCCTTGACTCTATTTTTGCTTGGTTTGGTCACCCCTTGCATGCTTCTAATACTTGTAGTGTAATCCTACTTGAGGCTCATCAAAGTGACATGTTTCTCAAGCATGATTTGGCTCCTCTTCAGCATGTTTTTGGTAGTATCTTGGCATGTCATAACTCTGTTTTGCATTGGTTCGGACACTTCTTGCATGCTCCATGTACTTGTAGTGCAATCCTCTCTCTAGAATTAATATATATCATGTGTTTAGAACCATCATTCTAGCATATTTTGGTTTAGCTCTGAGAAGATTTTGTCCATGTTTTGCCATGCTTTAGCTCTGTTTTGGGCTGATTAGAGCATCCCTCATTGGCTTCTTGCACTTGTACTGTAAATCATGCTTATTGGCCCACTTTGCTTGGCATTTTACCCTTTCATTCTAGCATGTATTGCTTGTTTTTAAGCATGGTTTTGGCATTGTTATGGCATGCTTAGGGACTATTTTGAGGCATCCTTGATCACATGACATTGTTGCATGCTTGTTGAATAGTTCACAGTTCGCATAATATGACATGCTCATGGTGCTTGCATGGTGTATGTTTAACATGTTATCGCATGTGGTAGCTTGTTGTATCACATGTTGTGGCATGCTTGTTACATTGCATTGTACATGTATGCTCTGTGTTCCTTAGGTTGTTGACACCTTTGATTAAGCATGATAAGGTGGCCAACTTGTTGAGTCTCATGTATTGTTTGCACACACTCATTTTTCTATCAATTGATGCAAGTCGACCTCATTGGCCATCATGTATTGAGATGCGTGATTGGTGGCCCGCGGGTCGAGGGCCACGCTCCTTTGAGTTCACTACATGATAGGGGGTGTGGCCATGCACACATTTGTTTGAAAATTTCATGCCATACACTGCTTGCCCTCTGCTGCTGTCAACAGCAAGTTTCAGCAGGAAGAATTGGCCGGCCGGCAGTGTTCAATGCTGACCGGCAAAACGTGTTTGGCTGAGAGCATAAGATTTGGCCGATAATCCCATTCCCATGGCCGGTGGCAATTTGTTCTGGCCGGTGACACTCCAGGGCAATCAGGGTGTGATTCGAAGCAGTTCTGGAAATTTATGTGATCCGCAGAGGGGCAAGGTAGTGTAAACAGAGGCAACAGTGCTATGGCAGCGAGTTTCCGAGCGAGGCGAGTCAAGCATGCATCATTCGCGCATTCTGAGGTAGAGCTGCAGCAGTCTCTTTAAGCTTCACATTTAGTTTATTATGTAATTAATTTGTTAATTAATAAAGGGTCTGTAATAATTAATTAGCTAGGATAGTTGATTCATTATTTGGACTGTATTATTCTTTCGGTCCCTACGAGTGAGGGCTAACATGTAATAAGTGTGGGTGCGTGTGTGCATGTCTTCCAATTCCCCACTTATTTCTCCCTTTTACTTACCTGCTTTCGATGGTTAGTATTAGGGCATATTTAAATTAGCATACCTTATGCTATGCATGCGTGCATCCATACATTTGTTCTACATGCACCGGGCTCGGTACATCATACTAACTGCACTTGTATTTCAATTCCAAGTTGAATACCTGTTAGTTGTAGTATTTTCACATGCCATCTTCAGGATAGCCGAGCCTATTGTAGTTGCATCTTACATGTGTTGCATTAGCCATCTCAACATAAACTAGGATCATGCACATGATTACTAACTAGCTTCTGTTCTGGCTTGGAGTACTCGGTAAGCATTTATGCTTTAGCCTACCGCATGCGTGTGAGTGTTTCCATAATAGCATGATTACCATGAGGCTAGCTGCTTAAGTGATATAACTGCTTGAGTGCCTGTAGGTAGAGGTCGAATTACCTAAATTGGAATAATGCATTAAAACTGTGAGTTTTAAGCCCACTAGAGAGTGACAAAACCATCTTCTCTAAAGCCTACTTGAGGGTGGCAAAACCTGCATTTTAGCCTACTTGCGACTAGCAAACCATTTTCAAAACAAACATGCAATGTTTTGTTCCAATTTAGGCGATTTGGTCTATACTTGTTTGCTGTGCGCATAACATAATAATTCTAGGCTAATAACCGGAATAAGAACACATAACGTTTTCAAAAACAGATATCACGGTTAGTAGAGGCCGATCTTCAGATCGGGCGAGAGGGGGTGCTCATAGTTGACCTTCCCCAGTCATACCCAAGCTCCCGAGCCGAGGTAACTTTGGTGATGACGGACACGTGGCCTTTGGCACCGAGTCTGGGTTTCCTAAATTCCCCCATAAAAAATATTTAGGTGGCTACTCTGTATCTGGGAAAGCAGTCCATGTTTGACACTACTTTTCTAAAAATCTGTTTTCTCAAAAACGATTTGCCGGATTTGGACTCTTTGGTTCAGATTAAGAACCGTGACACAAATCGAGTCCGAACTGTAGTGAGGCCCGAGGGCGCATCTACAGTTTCTGGCGACTCTGCTAGGGATTTTAGAGAGCTTGACTCGAACTCATGATATCCTGTTTTGATTTCATTTATGTGTCTCTTTGCATTGCATGTGCATTGGTGCGCCTAGGACACCGTGTTTGCCATCTGCCATTCCTAAACGGTTTTCCGGAGGCTTGACTTTGTCAAAGCATGCCATAAGGCTGACCGGTTGTGGGCACTGACAGTATGGGAACACAAACCCCGGTTTTACCGGGGCACCCTTTTTGACCATTCGACCTAGTGCATATCGAAATCCATAGTGACTATTCCAAACTAGGACAGGTTGCTTACCCGATGTTAGGTTGTTTGAAAATTGCTGCGTGCATAGTGAAACCCTAGCTCTTGACAAAAATAGGATAGGGAAACTCTACCCGAACTTAGGGGTGTTTTGGCTCTCTTTTATATGCTACATGTTTTTAGAGTGTATCTATGCAAGGAACACAAATATCAGTTCGCGAGTCTGAGTGTCAGGCCTGCGGGCATCAGTGTTTTTGGGAATCAGTCATCTACGGGTATCAGATTCAGACTTAGGGGCAACGATTTGGAAACAGTGATCAGTTATTAAGGAACAGTACATTCAGCTTGTTGGCAATTTATTGTGATACCCAGCTGTGTGTTGTGTTTATTTTACGTTGTTACGCTGTCCAATTGTCTGTTTATTTATACGCTTTATTTATCTTTTTATTAGGTAGGCGAGCACAATTGCTTCTGACCCAGTAGATATTCCCCAAGCACTCTGGACTAGAGGTCGTCGAATCCATCGATCTGAGGATTTGGTAGACGGACAACCAGTGTTCCACTCTCTACCCTCGGTTACTAGACGGAGGACAGTTAGGCAGAGGGCACCAGTTCAACAGTCAGTACAGAGGGCTTTGTCTACCCCACCCGTATACAGTAGGGATCAGGATTCTGCTTCTCCCACAGAAAGGGAACATATACCGATAATTCAGTCAGAGTAGAACAGTATGGCCAATTTAGAGGAGATGGTGCGCTAGCTCCAAGAGACTATGAAAATGATGCAGCAGGATGTTGTCCGACAGGCAGAGTTCGCCAAGCAGCAGATCACGGTTATGAATGAACAAGCAGAGTTAATCGTGAGGTTACAGCAGCAAACCGGAGCATCTGCTTCGCAGCAAGTTCCTTTCTCGCCAGGAATTCCAACCCCCGGGGAAACAGCTAATGTTCAGAATGATACGGACATTCCCACGGGACCACCTCCATCCCCAATCCTACCCCAAATCCAACCCCAGTTATCCAAAACACCCACCAACCTACCGAACTCTCCCTTTGAGTTCGAGACAAACCCCATAGCATTGAAGGTGAGCAAGCTTGAAAAGCTATTCAAGAGATCCCAAGGAGTCAAGACCATCCCTACATCGAAGATGGATATACCGACGCAGCTGTGACGCTGCCTGACAGATTCAAAATGCCGCACAGTGATCGATTTGATGGGTTCGGGGACCCCATGGTGCACCTGAGACTGTTTCAGACATTTTAAGGCCAATGGGCCTCAGCAGAATTCAGAAGCTGTCTCTGTTCGGCCGAACCCTGTCGGGTGTGGCGGCCATATGGTATGCCAAATTAGAAGATGATGTCAAGAGAAACTGGGACGAGATGGCTGAGGCCTTCATTACGCAATACTCATACAATACACAAATCGATATTACAACCCATGATCTCGAGACAACAAGGCAAGAGCCTAAAGAGAGTTTCTCAGAATTCGTGACCAGATGGAGGGCCAAGGCTTCGATGATGACCTTAAGGCCTACATACAAAGACCATTCGGATGATTGTGCGCAATCTTCAGCCGAAGTTGATGCAAAAGATGATTGTACTCCCCTTCCCTACCTTTTCTGATCTACATGAAATGGGGGTGCAGATTGAGGATGCCTTAAAGCAAGGCTTAATTGATAATGACCGGGAGCAACCCCGAAGAACTTTCAACCGCAACACTAATGCAGGCCCGAGCAGTACTACAACTACAAGAGCCTCCGAAGTGAGCATGGTCACCACCAACCCCACTCCAAGAACCATGGCAGCTGCGCCATTCTCCAACGCGTCCGGAAGCCATACCCAAACAGCCAAATACCCACCCAAAAACACAAGAACCTTCGCTCCACTATACATGCCCCTATCCAAAGCTCTGGGGGTTTTAATCAGAAAAGGGCATTTAAAGCCCCTAGAACCACGGCCTTTACCAGAAAGACTTCCCCCTACCCACAACCCAGCCAAATATTGCGCATTTCACCAACAGCACGGTCATGACACCGATCTGTGCTTCCAATTACGTCATGAAATTGAAGATCTCATTGATAACGGGGTGATTCTGCCTCCCGAGAAACCCAATGTTACAACAAACCCTCTCCCCACACATAACCAAGCTCCACCGCCTAAAAGGATCAAATTCATCCAAACTGGGGTCGTCCCTTACGATCCTAGCATCTATATCACTCCTTCCCACCTGCCTAAGCTGGAGGTATTCCTTCCCGACTGCACCGACATGTGCATGATGGACATCTCCATGACCCGACCTAAGCCAACGGTGGTGACTATCGAGAATAGGAGAGAGGAGATCCCAAAGGAGAAGGAGGTTGTGGAGTCAGAGTCTGCAGAATCTGGGAGTCGTGTTGAGAAGACATATAGTCCGGGTGACTACATTTCATTAATAGGCCAGGATGGGCCAGATGTGGAATTGCCAACAGGGGGAGAACTATGTGTGATCCAAGGGGATAGTCCGGGACAGGGAACAGATGATTTAGGGGCTGTGGAAAAGGACCTTGCCAATCTCCAGTTTTACAGTGACCAAGATCCAGGGGCGCAGCAGTCAACTGGTTTGATTATGAGGAATCAGCAGAGGCTATTGGGTGGTTGGATGATCAATTGGATGTGGTGGAAGAGTTCCAACCAGGATAGGGTCTGGCAGGGGCACGAATGTCGATGACAGTTGAGAGAGTCAGAGAACAGAATACATCACCGAAGAGCGCCGGTGTTAAGAATTTCGCTCGGGATTGGAACATTCTGAATACAGGAATTATTGTGCAGCCAGCTGTACTGACACAGTTGGAACAGGAAAGGTTTGAGGATTCTGAGAGAATCAGGAAAGGTAAGGCCCATGTGGGGACTGAAACTGCTGTGTGCACAAGGACAGAAGAGGCTGCGAGCATGTGGGCGGAAGGTACTGTGAGTACAATCATACCAGAGCCGGACAGGTGTTTGTCGGCTACCGACGGAATGTGGTGGGAGGACGATGATTTATGTCTTGCCCACACGGATGAAGATTGGGGGAACAACCAACCAGACGATACCTGGTACATTGGTGAAGTCGACCATATGACTAGGAGTGGACGGTATTTCAAGCCTCCACATCTAGATCCACTAGAGGCGTCTGGGAAGGATAAGGAAGCTGAGAAACAAAAAGAGAAGCAAATCGAAGAAGAGGCTGTACTGAGGCAGTTAAAGAAGATACAAGCAGCCATCTCCATCTAGGGACTACTTATGGCGTCACGAGTGCACAGACAGGCTATCTTATCGACCACACCCGAACAGCTGGTGGGCTTAGTTTTTCCGGGAGGAGCTACCTCGATGTTGACTTTCTCTGACAAAGAACTACCACCTGAGGGTGCGAACCATAACAAGCCACTCTACATCTCCGTGGAGTGCAGAGACAAATGGATACCCGTAGTACTTGTCGATATAGGGTCTGCCATCAATGTGTGTCCAACAAGGACTGCCTATACAATCGGTTTGAAGACCGCGGACTTTGTGCCAACAGCCCAGGTGATTCGGGCATACGACAACACAAGCAGAGAAGTCATGGGGACAGTGAAAATTTAGACCAAGGTTGGGCCGAGACAACATGACATAGATTTCCATGTCTTAGAGGTTCCTGCCACTTTCAACCTACTCTTGGAACGACCGTGGCTGCATCAGGTGAAGGCAGTATCATCCACCCTGCATCAGATGGTGAAATACCCCGATGGGAAGGGAGTAGCCATTGTTTTCGAAAATTCATCGATCCACCCGCCTCCAGAGGTATCTACACCAGTCTTAGAAATTGAGCACGGAATGGAGGATGTGTTCATGTCAGGCTTTACCTTAGCTGAGGCTCGGGTTGTACAGAACATCATGGCTATTAATGAGGGGGTATATGTCAGTGCTCAATCAGTATACCTCATGAACAAACTCCAACACATCCCCGGGATGGGATTAGGAAGGAGCGGCCGGAAGGGCGTCGCAGCATTGGCCGAAGTGCCACATAACCCTCATACCTTTGGCTTGGGTTATCTGCCCACCAAGGAGGATTGGGTAAGGAAATGAAAGGAAATGGCTGGAAGAGCCAGAGCGAAACAGATAGGGAAGCCTTTTGAGTTGATGCATCGGCCCATCCAGGGTACCCTAAACGGGCGCTTCGTTAGGGAGGGGGAAGATTTTCCATTCTGTGGTTTTCCGGAGCCGTGGCTGAACGCGGTGAGGATGTGCGTACCGGGGTTCGAGATTTTCTTTGACCTAGAATTATCCGGGGAGGATGTTGCCGAAGAGCAGACGGACCCATTGGCTGAGGCTGAGCAGAGCAAGAAAGTGCAGTCTGAAGACACCGAACTTGAGATGGGGGTAGCACTGGCATATCTACTTTCAGATCCTTCGATCGACCATAAGTGTTTGGGGGATAACTTCTCGGTGTCCATGATCGGGAATGAAACGGCTACGGGCCTACCATCAACTATTTTGGATGCATCCATCGCACCCTCTCTAATTTGGCAGTATGAAGAGGGATTTTTATCAAACAGCGCCGGGTCAGGTAGTGAGTCAGAATCTGATTCCACCGAGTCTTGTGAGTTGGAATTAGGTTCCAGCTCAACTGAGTCTGAGTCCGGTATTCCTGGGGGTGATAACCCGGATGCCACAGTCCTGTCCTGGTCGTCTTTTTCTTTCTCCTTTGAGTTTGTTGTAACAGAAGAATCGGACGGTTTGGAAGTACTTAATGAGAATAATGTGGATGTGGTTTCCGAGTACTTTTCTGTGCCTTTGATATATTGCTTAAATCAGGACTTTCAAAATTTTGACGAAAACGATGAGGGAGAAATTCCTCCAGTTTTGCAACGATTAATTGATCAAGAGCAGGAAAGATTTGTTAAACCTTTAGTTGATGAAATCACTACTGTGAATATTGGTACTGAGAAGGACCCGCGGCTGGTCCAGATCGGGTCCACGTTGTCTTCAGAGGAATGCGAGCGCTTAGTCGCTTTATTAAAAGATTTCAAAGATGTTTTCACGTGGTCCTACGAAGACATGCCTGGAATTGATCCTGAGATTGTACAGTACCGGATCCCTCTTGACCCCAAGGCCCGACCCATTAAGCAAAAACTCAGAAGAATCCGCCCGGACTGGGCCATCAAGATTAAGGAAGACGTCACCAAGCAAGTCGATACAGGCTTCCTGCTGGTATCCGAATACCCGGCTTGGTTGGCCAACATTGTTCCAGTGCCGAAGAAAGATGGCAGAATCCGAGTATGCATGGATTTCAGGGATTTGAACAGAGCTAGTCCAAGGGACAACTTCCCCTTGCCACATATTGATGAGTTGGTGGATTTCACGGCAGGGCATGCTTTGCTTTCATTTATGGATGGCTTCTCAGGTTACAATCAGATAGTGATGGCACTCGAAGATCGGGAAAAGACTGCTTTCACCACCCTGTGGGGGACATACTGCTACAGAGTGATGCCGTTTGGGTTGAAGAATGCTAGAGCTACATATCAACGGGCTGTGACCATGATATTGCATGACATGATCCACAAAGAGGTTGAGGTGTACCTGGCTGACATGATTGTCAAGTCCAAAGAAAGAGAAGGCCACTACACCGCCTTGCAAAAGTTCTGCCAAAGGATCAGAGAATTCCGGCTGCGACTGAATCCTCAGAAGTGTACGTTTGGTGTTATAGCGGGGAAAATGCTGGGGTTTCTTATTACGCAGAGAGGTATCGAAGTCGACCCTTCCAAAATCAAGGCCATTCCAGAAATGCCACCACCAAGGACTTGAAAGGAGGTGCGAGGCTTTCTGGGGAAAGTGCAATTCATAAGACGGTTTATCTCAAAATTAACCTTGACATGTGAACCACTTTTTGGTCTCCTGAAGAAAGGAAAGAAATTCCAATGGGACGGCCGATGCCAAACTGCTTTTGAACAGATCAAGGAATACTTACAGAACCTGCCCGTGTTGTCACCGCCAGAGCCGGGGAGACCGTTGATATTGTATCTTTCGGTAACCGAGACCACAATGGGCTGCATGCTCGCGCAAGAATCAGAGGACAAAGTGGAGAGAGCCATCTACTAGCTGAGCAAGAAGATGCTAGAATATGAGACTCGCTACACACCGTTGGAGAAGGCTTGCTTAGCTTTGGTATGGGCTACCAGGAAGCTGCGGCACTACCTGTTAGCTCACTCCGTAATGTTGGTTTCACGACTCCATCCCATCAAATATCTTTTCGAGAAACCAGCACTTACGTGTCATGCCCCAATCTCGCCCCTAAAAGATTTGGGCATGACCTATTCGAAGACGGACATTTAACCTGATATATATAATAAGTGGGGCCCGAACGGAAGCATTAGCAATTTAAAAAAAATAACTTAAATATAACATCCATTGAGCTACTACTACTATGCCAGGACCGCAATCATTACATTAAATAGATAATACACATGAAGCATATATCCGGGCTTAATTACAGTGATTCTCATTCACACAAAAGTACAAAAGAGGGAAAGGATCATTTACATCCAACCATAAGTAACTCATCAAAGCACAAACCAAAAACCTAGTTAAAGCTTTACTAGATGCGTGGGCTCCATCCTAAGTGCCTGGACGCACTGAGGTTGACAAGAGAAGACAAGTCCCTTAAGTCAGGACTGGCTTCCCAGTTGATTACCTACAGAAATAGACAAAACAGAGTGAGTAAAACTCAGTGAATAATAGTACATAAACAACTTAAAGATTAACTTAACTTACTTACAATGTACGCATTCATCTAATTACATAAGTACATGCAAAAATCCTGTGGTTAGTCTGATTCTGTACACATTTCAGAACAGTCTTGTCAATTCATAGCTTCACAGATTGGCCCTTGGCCTGATGGGTTCACACATTCACAAATTAGCCCTTGGCTTAACTTAGATGCACAACTTCACAAATTGGCCCTCGGCCTTTGAGATTCATAGTTTCACAAGTTACAGATTCATATTTCACAAGTTGGCCCTTGGCCTCATAATTTCAGAAATCACAAGTTGGCCCTCGACCTCCTAGGTTCACAAATTCACAAAGTGGCCCTCGGCCTCATAAGTTCACAAGTTGTATCTTTCATATCTTCACAAATTATATCTTTCATAATTTCACAAATTGTATCCTTCATAACTTCACAAATTATATCCTTCATAACTTCACAAATTATATCTTGCATAGAACGGCCATAGGCCTCACATCTTTCACATCGGCTTTAAGCCCAGTTCACATAGGTATGGACTCAATGGGTGGCTCGTATGGATTCTAGAGGTGACTCGCATTGCAGCACTTAGTTTCGTATAGCACTTTGTTCCATACTAGAAATCAATAGTTCTTGAAGACTGAACAATTCATATCATGTCATGGCATAAACGAAGTGGATAAACAGAATAGAATAATGCTAGGTTCGTACGAATACCGTTCACAATGGTGCACATAAATTTCCCTTTATGAGTCATTACATGGTGCCGTAGACGTCCTACGTATAACAAAGCATTAATAACAATTATTTACACAAACACATGTGTCGTTACAGTACTATTCATGGGGATAAAACAATTCACAGCGTAATGTGAGTCATATAACAATGTTATTGATATTCAATTCTTTGACGTTTAAGGCAACCCATGGTTCTGTTCGATTTTCATTTCGTTAATCCATTCTAGGCAGATGTCTATGTCATAAAACATGTATCGAACTAAATAAGGCTGTAGGAGTCCAGGATAGGACGTTCAAAATATCATACCCCCATTAAGTGGGGTTTATATTCATAATTCCTCAAAGGTTAACCAGTCGCATGGTATTAATAATTCTTGTGCAGAGTCATAGGTAAGTTACAGATTATTACACATTAATGCTAACCATTAACCTTAACCGGAATGTACAGTAGTTTCAGAGTCATACTGAGGTACACATCATATTTCAAAGTTCTCACCGATCCCTAACAACATAAATGCTTACAAAGAACAGTGCATTAACAATAAGAACTATTAACGGTAAGTAAACGTACGGTTACAGTACTATTACTCACAGTGTTCAGATGCTTGGTCCACCCCTGTAGCTGACCCTACACAATTCATCATAGTACAACATCATTCAATTTCCAATATTATTCAATACAACATTACCCAACAAAGTCAGCATCACTTGGTTCATCAATACCATTTGCAACTTCACATAATTCACAATAAATCCTTGAATCCTATTTCAACCTTCTAAAACCAAGTTCATATCATCTATATCCTTAATAGATTATTTCCCTAATTTTTCCTTTACATGATAGCATGAATTCCACCATTTATAACAAATTCATTCGCAATTCTAAACACAATTTTCAAACATTCCCAAATTCTAATTCAACTTCAACACACATAATTCAATACTTCAATTTCATTACTCTACTTTCAACTTGAGCCAATTCATTGGTTATCATCATTAATCAACCTAGGGTTTCCAAGAAAATTGGGGGTTTTCCTCTTTTCTTAGTGAAATTGCCAAATCAATAATTACTGTATGCCAATATGCTAAAAACATTCAACATCCTTTGAGAAGTAGAGTGGGAGCCCCAATTGTGCATAAACATTAAGTCATAAGTGTCCCTAACCCATAATCAACTCAAGATTCTAAAATGTCAACAAAATCCCAAAGTACCAACAAAATCACTTTGAATCATAAAGATTCAAGGCTAAGAGAACCCCCTACCTCGAAATTAGAAGCAAAGAAGCTAGGTTGAACGCATCCTCTTGAAATCCCAAAATCTAATTGGTTGGAAAAGTTGATCTTCACTTCTTCTTCACCCTTGATGCACGACCCATGATGGATTGTTGGTAAAAATGGATGAAATCAAAGGTTTGAGGGTTAGGGTTTCGGACTAAGGCAAGAAGGAAGGGAGAGGAAAGAAGAAAATATAAGAAATGATCCAAAATCCTGTTTTTAAAGCTGCTGTCCCGAAAATCCCGCTCGAGCGTCCCTATTCCCGCTCGAGCGGACCTGCTCTCAGCACAGATTCCAAAACTTCAAACAGATGTAACTCTCCCATCCGAACTCCGTTCTAGGTCGTTCTTGTGTCCAAATTGAAGCCCCGGAAATAAGCTTTCCAATGGTTTTTGTAAATCAAAACACAAAACACGCAGCGAAAAAATATTTAGATCATACCTTTAGATGATAGAACCTCGTGGGTAAATCACGTGCTTCCAGAGTATGATAAACCAACCCAGCAGTGAAGTGATATCACAGATTGAATATCACCCACACAAATCACAGTGCAAATGACTTGATCGTTGTTCTTTTGGGAGAGAGTCAGTATATGGGTAAAACTCAGATCATACGTTGTTTCTCTCATCATCACCCATAACACATATACCAGATATATAATATAATATTATTATCTATCCATATTAGTTAATAGAGATAATATCTATATCCAGAGTGGTTATCCTAAATAGGTTTGAATTCAATTTCAAAACCTATTTGGATAAGATTCAAATTCAAATTCAAATGGTCATGCCACATGGGCGCCCATTACTAACATCTCCCACTCGCACATGAGTTGGCATGACACTGCCATATCTCTATCTCAATCTCCCAAAAATAAACAATCTCATACTAGCCACTGCACCGTGCGACTGCTGAGAACACCTGCATGTGGGAGCTCTATACTAGAAACTCAAAATGAGCCAGCATAGAGACATCAACCCAAAAAGAACAGAAATAGTGTCTCATATACCCCAGACCCATCTAATTACATCGGTCCAAAAACATCTCTAATCCCTCAAAAAGAGCATGTTCGACCCTCTCAATTCTTTCAATATATTCACACTCAATTCGCCTCTCATACAGAGCGATGTGAGTTGCCGGCAGTGAATATACAACAGTGGTGTAATACTAGATAATCTTCCCTTTGCACTCATGCCATTTAGTTTAGGATTGACCGCTTTCCCAGTGATGTCCCTTAAGGCCGAATCATGCATGACCGCAGGCAACATACCAAAGTAGCAGAACATCAACCCCTTACCTTATGACATAGTCAAAAGTCACAAAAGGGTACATAAATGAAAGTCATATCAATAATGACACGTAAGACTCACACGGTGAGGAAGCAGGGATCCATTCTCTCACCTCATTACTCGGTCGCCAACCACATATAGTATGAATACATGCTACGGTGGAGTAACTCTTCCTTAAAGAGTGACGTCATACTCGATACACCGTACAAATATTAGTCTAGTCGCTTTCTAGCGCCTAACCCGAATTCTCTATTTGCTCGCCTTCTAGGCGCCAAATGAGATCTCGCATCTGGCTAATCATAACAGGCACAACATGGAAAGTGGGTACTAACATCCATGTTTGGTCCTTAACATGACCTCATCTTGGTTGTAACCAAGGCGACATGCATAGTGGATTATTTAAGCCTCTCTTGGCTTCAAATAAAAATAAACCACCAGTCTCATCCTTGCTCGCTCCCAAGCGCCAAGGGCGATTGCTCGTGTGAGTGAGCCAATCTTGCCTGCTGACATCATCATCTGCTAATCATTATGACACAAACTATAATAGTGTCAACATCCTATCATCTTAAAATAAGTGATCGATTTTAAAAAAAAAAATTGACCACATCTTGCGCAATTATAGATTCCAAACATAAGCCTTATCAGCACCTCTTGCGATAAGTATATACAACGGAATCCACCATGTGCGCCTCACATGAAGTAATTTAAGATCACTACCTCTTGCACAATAACCTCTCTAAAGATATTTTGGTGACCAATTTGCGTTCATTCTTAGTGCGCCCAACTAGCACAGATGCACCCAACTGGCGCATTGAATCTTACAATGAGCAAATTAATATACTACTAGTAAAGCATTTTATCCATAGTCTAATGAGCAAGGTCAATGTCTAAACAACCCAGTTGACCATTTACCAAAGATAACACTTATCATGCCGAATACGCCCACATAGCGTACTTTAGGCTCCCACAACAAAGAAAAGATTGAGGAATATAGGTCATCTGTTTCTCCCAAAGACAATCCGAGGAGTCACTTAATAGCTAAGGCTCTGGCTTTTACCGATAGGTAAGTCAATGGGTTTGCAATTTTGCATCTAGAATCGTTCTAGGATATTCCTTATGTAAGTCATCGAAGACAAACCGAGAATTTTCCTAAAACAATCCCTAAGGATCGTACATCCGAGCATCTAAATTACATCACCCATGTCCGTCATATCTAAAATAGAGGACTGCCCACCCTAGGTGGCGACAACCTTATAAATTCCTGGCTTATAATGACTAAGTAAGGAAAAACTTCTTTTGGACCATTGATCATGCCTCAGTGGTCTTCATCGATCATCATTGGCCTATCATGGCTTGACGAAATCTAAGAACCACTGTTTGGATAACTGCTTTAGGCTGTAAAAGATTTATTGGAACTAGCAACCTTTTTGCGCTCCTAACTTTTCATCATAAAAGTAGAAGGTAAATCCCTACGGATATACTTATCCAATTCTCTAATGAGAAATCGGGTCACAATGTCCACAAATCAATGTTCCGAACTTATGTCAATCATAGCCTAAGTCAAAATAACCTCACTCCCCAGGAGGAAGTCTTCTCATGGTCTACACTTTCCTCAATAGTGCGACTTTTCGGTATCTAGCGAGCCTTATGCCTCAACAATGACTATCCAAATTACGCATAACTTTATAACAGTTTTGCGTCATAATGGAAAGTCAACCAAATGGTTAATCCTCAAAGACTTTGTCTTAAATTGTGCAAAATTAATCCACTTTCTAAAAAACAGGGGACTAGAGCCTTTGGCATTATCCTAGGCTCTTTATCATCTTGCGGAGCAATCATGAATATTTCCCTCTCAATCACCCAGTGATGACGTGGAAAATTTTCACATTCGCTACCACGCAACTAAGAATGTAGAGTATTCTTCTCTAATGGAGTAATCCAATAGTAGGCACATCGATCCCACTGTCCCTAGGATATTGGAATTTCTTTCCATTCTCAACTAGGCTACATAGAGCGCTATGCTTGGAATTCTCCATCTTATAGAATTCCGAAAACTGTATTCACGTCACCTTTAATAATAAAACTTTATGTGACTCAGTTACACTACCACAAAGCTGCTTACCTATATGCACATGACCCGGAGGGTTTGCATGACCGCATACAATAATGCGCCACACGACCCTTTGTGTTTACAAGACAGTATACAATAATGCGCTATAGAACCCCAGGTCTTAACTTCACAATCTTATGAGAAGTAACATAAAGATAAGCTGCTTAACGGTTACAGATCACCCATAGATGGCTCTCCACTAACCTATTACTCAAAATTGGAGTGTAAAATCTGATATGGAGGGCTCTTAGTAAGGGATATAGGCAACAAACTAGTGCAATTTCCAATTGGGAAACATTTTGCGCCATTATCCACCTAACATTAACAATATTTAATTCCTTATTCTCTACTACACTATTGTGTTGTTGAGTACTAAAAGCATCCATCTCTGCATCCATCTCTCTTCACAGAGTTTCTAAAAAATAACTCAAATAGATACTCGCCACCTTGGTCAAAACTAAAAGCATGAATGCTGTTATCTAATTGATCTCAACCTCATATGTGCAATGTCAAAAATCATCTCAAAACTTTTGACTTATGGGAGATCAAATAGTCTTGACTCAGATGCGTATCGTAATCTATAAATGTGTCGAGATTGAGGCTTAGCTATCATACCCTCACACATATCTAGTCACAAATATCATAGTGGACTAAATGCACAAATTCAAATGACCTTCTATGGCTTTCCTACTTACTTGTGCGCACCCATTGCGAACAAAGTTACACATTACATGTGAGCAGGATATCATAAGCGAGTGGGCCGGAGAAGGCCTACTCAAACCATCGTGTCATCATCTCATTAATGTGATTAAGTATAATAAGCCACTGGTTCATGACCAATGTCATACGCTAATTCCAATCATCTTAATGTGTGAGTTCTCGAAGACAAGTTTTAAAGGTTTAGGCCCAACTAGACTCACGACTAAGTCATATTCACTAGATCATAAAAAGGATGTCATGGAGATATCAAGTGCGCCTAAGTCGCAAATTTAACTAGTAAGTGCTAATCCCCTGCACCTTCAAGTCAATTTTATTCTCCATACACTTTACTGCATCTAGTTGAAAGATGACGACACTCCTCTTGCCATCTCGCTTCATAGTTACTTGCAATTAATTCTACTATCCACAAGAAGGAGAGAATAAGCTATCAACTATGATAGCCCCTGAAGTAACTTAAGCGCGAATTAGGCCAAAGAGTCTAATTCAACACAATGCTCTTACAAGCGATGCGTCAAATTCTTAGAGTCATAACAACCTTGTCAGCCTTGACCTTTTCATTACTATGCTGTAATGTTTGCGCTTAGTGGTAAATGTTATTCAAAACGTTAGCCTAGTAAAGGAATCACACAAAGAAGCACCTCATCCATGTCTCACACTCAAGTGTGGAAACAGTAAGTGTCCAGACTTAGACAAGTTGGCAATGCTAATAGATTTTGCAGCTTCTAAGCGCTAATCTTTTAACTTCATGTGATATTTCAACGCACACTATTATAGTGCACGAATTTTTTTTTTTTTTGCTCCATCCACTCCCAATAATTGGGTAGAGAGCAAAACATTGCTGAAACTGGCTACTCGTCTTACACTTAATGACTAATTTATTTCAGCTCGCATTTCTTGGATGACGTGACTCATGAATGTTACTTCATCCAATGATGTAACATTATTTACAAGTCAAATTACAAAGTCAATCCGCACAGCTCAATAGTCAAGATCATATACAGATCTATTGAGGGCTTACTAATTTCATAACTCCAAAACTCGCCAACCAAAACTACGTAACGTGCCGCTAACCATAGCACACACATTAGTTTTTATTATGCCAAACAAGGCAACAAAACCACGGCGATTTTGAGTCATGTTTCCTTACTTTGGCTCAATTAAGGTTTGACCTAAAGTCTCCAAAACTTTTGCTCATCTAAAGAATGTGATTAGTTTGTTCACATTTGAACATCTCTACTAAGTCTAGGTCAACCAAATTAACTTCCATAAGCTAAATCAATTTAGAGAGAAATTCGCATTAGGATTAATTTGATTAGCATAATATAATTTTGCCGCAAAAATCTAAATTAAATAGTGATAATATTACACAAGTCGCAAGATCGAAAATCCGCTATGCTCGTAATCATCTCTTGCGCCACAAGTGACAATTATCCAAAATTTAGTTTAATTTATGCACAAAATATTGGTTTTCGGGAGTTAATCTACAAAGATTTCTCTCAACCGAATAACCTCCCACCGACTATGGCATATACAAAGCATGATAAATTCCATACAATAGCATTTTAATGTAAATTTACAAATAACTCATGCTATATTCATTTAATAATGGAATTCAAATAAATAAATAAATAACTAATCATGCTTTTCTAATTACAACATATTAGAAATTCTAAAAAAAATAACATGTTGTATTTAATATTCAGATTATGCCATAATTAAAGTGTACATCATTTTGAAATTTTCTAGAATTTTTCTGAAATATTCTGGAATTTTAAATAATTAATAAACACACATAAATTAGAAATAAAAAATCCAGAAACTGATAAACTGAGACAATATTACCAGTAGATAGTAAAACATTTCAGAAGTCCACAATAAAAATTTCAACCCCAGAAAATTATTTATGCAATACCAGAATCATTTTAAAGCATAAAAAATGAATTATTAACACAGAAAAAATATTTTTTATTTTCGTAAAATTTTCAAAATTTTATAGAATATAGAAAAATTAATTCTGAGTCTAACGGTACCAACCATGCTTAAAATAAAGCTATAACGAATAAATTATGGCCAATTAACGCAATTTAGAATTAAAAACAAACAAACAAAGCCTTAGAGCCAAGCCAGGCAGGAAAAACGGCTCGGCTTGGCTCGCCGCCGCTCAGCGCAACTCGGCGCGAGTCGGCTCCAGGAGCGGCTCGGCGCGCGGCTCAGTCTGCGGCTCGATGCACGGCTCAAACGCGGCTCGGCGCTCGGCTCCAGCAGGCGGCGAGCGTGCGAGGCGCGGACGGCGTGCGCGTGGACAGCGCCGCTGACGCGCGCGTGATGGCGCGTGCAGGCACGTCTGTAGGGCGTCCGGCGCGTGTTGGCGCGTGGCAGCGCGTGGGAGCGCGTGGCTGCGGCTCACGGCGTCAGTGGCGCGTGGTCTGCACGCGCCGCCTTCTAGGGTGTTTTCTGGTCTGATTTTTGTACTGCCGGACTCCTTTTTCCAAAATAAAATCATTTATGGTCTTAAAAAAGACATTAATCATCATAAAAATGAAATATTTTGGATCTCTACCTCTTTTATAAATATACACATGATAAAAGAAAGCACGAAAATACCCATATATGGCTCTGATACCAATGTAAATCAAAACACAAAACATGCAGCGAAAAAATATTTAGATCATACCTTTAGATGATAGAATCTCGTGGGTAAATCACGTGCTTCCAGAGTATGATAAACCAACCCAGCAGTGAAGTGATATCACAGATTGAATATCACCCACACAAATCACAGTGCAAATGACTTGCTCGTTGTTCTTTTGGGAGAGAGTCAGTATATGGGTAAAACTCAGATCATACGTTGTTTCTCTCATCATCACCCATAACCCATATACCTGATATATAATATAATATTATTATCTATCCATATTAGTTAATGGAGATAATATCTATATCCAAAGTGGTTATCCTAAATAGGTTTGAATTCAATTTCAAAACCTATTTGGATAAGATTCAAATTCAAATTCAAATGGTCATGCCACATGGGCGCCCATTACTAACAGTTCTAACCTCACATCCAAATTCAAAGTGTGGAAAAAGAAAAGGACAAAAGAGTGACGGCTGGTCACAGACAAATCATTCTAATTCAAGCTTTTGGTCCAATCTTACTTTACCATCCTATTACCACCTCAACCAATACTCCAAAATAAAATAGAAAGTTCCAAAACACTAATAAAAATGTCCAAAAATGAACCCCTGTGCCTTATAAATACAACTCAACTTGGAGACCCGCTCGAGCGCCTAACCTTGCGCTCGAGCGCGAAGAACAACAAAGACGTCCGCTCGAGCGTCAACTCCCCCGCTTGAGCGGAAAATCACAACTCCCAGAATCTCAGGCCGTCTGCACAATTTGCTGGAAACCCCAAAAGTACGCTCGAGCGCCTACTGCTCCACTCGAGCGGAGGGAAAAAGTTCCAGATTGTTTGGTAAAGGTTGCAAATTCCAGTTTCAAAGGCATAACCCAATGGATCGTTCTTCAATTCCGATAGCAAACACATTAACCCCTAATTAAATAAGGATTACTTCCTATACGCACTTTGGGGTCATTATATTACGGGTAGGCTAGCTCGTTGGCTGCTGTTGCTTTCCGAATTCGATCTGAAATATGTGACGCTCAAGTCAGTCAAAGGAAGAGCAGTAGCAGAATTTTTAGCCGATCATCCAGTGGGAGCGGGTGAAGCAGTTGAGTACTTATTCCCAGACGAGGCCATTTTGCACATCGAAGATGAAACTTGGACGATGTATTTTGACGGAGCGTCAAACCAGTACGAGTATGGGATAAGAGTGTTGTTGATAGCACCCGACAATTCCCGTATCCCTCTAGCATTCAAACTCCGATTCAAAGTCTCGAACAACGAAGCAGAATATGAGGCATGCATTGTCGGTCTAGAAGCAGCCCTGGAACTAGGCACAAGACGGTTGGACGTCATCGGGGACTCGAACATTGTTGTGTCTCAAGCAAAAGGAGACTGGAAAGTCAAAGAAGAAAAGATGATGATGTATCACCGGACCTTGGACTTGTTAATTCCTCGGTTTGAGAAGCTAAATTTTGCTCATCTACTAAGAGAGAACAACAGGTTCGCAGATTCTTTAGCAACTCTATCTTCCATGATAGACATCCCGTCCGGAGTCCGGATGCGTCCAGTCATCATTGACCCGAAATTTGCGCCAGCCTACGAGTCGATCGCCGCCATAGATGAGGTTCAGGACGAAAACCCCTGGTATTACGACATCTGGAACTTCTTGGAGAAGGAAATGTATCCACCAGAGGCAAATGCCAAGGATAAAAGGGCAATCAGAAAAATGGCCGTTCAGTTCATCATCTGCGGAGGTAAGCTGTATAAGAGAGGTCATCTGGGAATGCATAAGCTGTGTGTAGACGCTGAGGAATCAAAGCGCCTGATGGAGGCCATCCACGGAGGAGAATGTGGGGCACATATGAATGGGGAAATGCTAGCGCGAAAGATCCTCAGACAGGGTTACTACTGGTCCACCATGGAGGAGGATTGTATCAGCTTTGTTCGATGATGCCACAAATGCCAGATCCATGCAAATCGCATGAACATTCCGCCGTCGAAGCTGTACAATATGACTTCGCCATGGCCATTTTCAGTTTGGGGAATCAATGTGATCGGGGCTGTTACCCCGAAAGGGTCGAATGGGCATGAGTTCATCCTGGTCGCGATAGATTACTTTACAAAGTGGGTCGAGGCCCAGTCTTATGTGGTGTTGAAGGCTTCACATGTTGCGAAATTCATCAGAAACAACATCATCTACCGCTATGGGGTCCCGAACGAGATTATTTCAGACAATGGTTCCCATTTCAAGAAAGAGGTGATTGATTTGTTAAAGAAATACAATGTGGCTTTTCATAAGTCATCTACCCATCGGCCGCAAACCAACGGAGCGGTTGAGGCCGCCAACAAGAACAACAAACACATACTACAGAAGATGGTGGAAACCTACCGGGACTGGCCAGATAAGTTATCGTTTGCTCTGTGGGGCTACTGGACTTCAATTAGAACTTATACTGGGGCGACTCCGTATTCATTAGTCTATGGGATGGTCGTTCTACCTATCAAAATTGAGGTTCCGTCATTGCGAGTATTGGCTGAGTGTCAAATAGCCAAAGCAGATTGGAAGCAGAGCAGATTCGAGGAACTCATGCTCTTTGATGAGAGAAGACTGAAAGCATTGTACCATGTTCAAGGTTATCAACGCAGAATTGCCCGGGCTTTCAACAAGAAGGTTAAGTCCAGGAATTTGAAAGAAGGAGATTTGGTACTCAAGGATAACCGAGCTCCCATCCATGACCCAAGGGGCAAGTTCAGACCCAATTGGACTGGTCCCTACATCATTAAGTCTATTTGGTCAGGTGGAGCTGTCATTCTGATGAACCTAGATGGCCTAGAGTTCTCCCAACCGATCAACATGGACAAATTGAAGAAATATTACCCCTGAGAGGCTCGCTAGGCCGAAAACCTGAAAGGGCGACCTAGGCAAAAGTTAGAGCACGAAAAATTAGAAAATATAAAAACTGAGCTCACAAGGTTGAAAACCCGCAAAGGGCGGCCTTGACAAAAGTTAGAGCGTAAAAGGAGAGTGAAAATACTCGAGTGAACCAAAGCCTGAACTACGTAAGTCTTGATTCCCATCTTTGGGATACGTAGGCAGCTTCGTCCTGAAGTTCAGCCATAAACTTTTCCCCAATCAACTTTGTCCATTTGATCGTCTTGGGCCATCTTTGTCTATTCAGCATCCAAGAGCTCAGTTATGATCTCCGGTGCAGTGCTTGGCAGACTAGGGGCAACTTTCCAGTTGCTGAGATCCGTGGTTTGTGCATCTTAGTGACAGATCTCAGGCGTGTCCAGTTCTGATCCATATCGAAAATAGTTTTGAAAAGTTTTGATAAAAGTTGACTTTGTTCAAATTAATCTTTTTACAACTAAGACCATTTTTGGAGCAAAGCGGAAAATTTTCAGTACCACAACCTTCAAGTTCATTGATTTCAGTACAGAGTCCTCATGCTCTTGCATACAAATTGAAGTTGCTTTTTATTACATTCATAAGGAAAACTTGAAAGTACTAATAAAGCAATAAATCCGGGGCATAGTCAAGTCAGGTGTTCCTGCGCCCCCTCCCAGAGCTGGTCGAAGCCCCCGGTGTCAAGCTGGGCCCGATCTGTGCCTCCTTATTAAGCCAATCTATGCACTCATCAGACAAAGTACAACTGAAAGTAGGAGCGGGGGCCAGGAGTTCTCTTGTCCTCCACGCTGTGGCCTGCCGAACAAGCTGCGCACCTCGAAACGGAAAGGCGGCCGGATATTCTATCCCCTCTGTGGGGCAAATCTGGTCATGGCCGAACTGGCATTGGAACCAGAATGGGAAATAGAACACACAGTGAGTAAAGCCAATCAACTGAATCCCAATCTGTCGGGACATGCTGTAGCCCATTGCCGGTAGATTGAGCCAAGAGCACCGCCAAGCAATGACGTCGGCAGATAAATTGCACATCCAGTCGAACCACCAACCCTCATCAAAGGCATCGACCAGACGTTGCCTGAAGAAGTAGCCGCGAGCTGAGTATGCTGGGCAAGAGTCCACAACCTGCAACTTGTCCACCAACCACACCTGGGAAGGGATGAAAAATGAGAGAATAAAGAATAGAGAGATGTACGATGAGAGAAAAAGTGAGAAAAGGGTTTTGTGAGAAAACGAGTTTGAGGGCCGAGCGGCGTGAGTAGTACACATGTGAGATTGGGTGGGAAACATTACCTGCAACAGTAGTGGACTCCCCGCGAATCTGGTCGTCTCTCGGCGATGAAAGGCGTCCAAGCCCATCAACGTCTCAGCCACAGTCATGGCAATGCAGCCCTTGCCCTCCTTCAAGCCTTGGGCAACCTCAATTAACTGGACGCGAGACCCTTCGGAGCTCGAGACAAACAGAAAATGAGATAGCATGCACAAACAGAGGGCGTGTCGCCGGAAGCCTTGCCAATGATGGTCGTTGCGATCGCCGGCATTGGAAAACTGATAGATCAAACTAGGAATGTCCAGCATTCCGTCATAAATCAGACACCGAGCATCACACATAGTGAGTCCACACATTTTCCCTAAGGTTTGGGCATGGCCAAAATTAAGATGGGGCAGGATCTCCTCGTCACGCTCAGATCCCAGTAAAACTCAGAAATCTTCAAAGGTAGGACACACTTCTTGCCCGCTAAAGCTAAAGACATGTGTCACCGGATTCCAAAACCTTGCCATCTCATGGAGAAACAGGAGGTGTAACGGGGTACGACCCAGAGTGAATAGTGCGTTTATGCCGAAACCCCAGAAATTCAGCTTTTCCGAGCCATCCAAGTTGTTAATCCAGGACGAGAGATTCTGGGCAAGAAATCCCTTCATTTCGAGCAAATCAGTGTCGAATTGAGTTGAACTACGAAGCTAAGACCTTTTGTAGGAGATAAGGTGTGAGTGGAGGAAAGATGTCAAAGTTCTGGTGGTCCCAGAAATTTATGGCCGGCCAGCCAAATGTAGTACCGACCGGCCACCACTTTTCGCCGGTGACAAGTTATCATGGCCGATGGCCCCTACCCCTGGCCGGTAGTCTTCCTCCTTGTTCTATGAACTATTTATGCTGAGGATTGGGGAATTCTACCACCTCCAATGCCCTCCGGTGATCGATTCTTGCAGAGTCATGCCTATTTGCTTATCGAGTTGTCATATATTTGCTTATCGAGTTATGTTTCACTCCCTTTAGGTCCTTGATTTGCTTATCGGGTTGTACTCACACTTGTTTGGTTGTATCGAGTCTCTATGTTTCGCTTATCGAGTTGTAAATAGGTTCACTACCTGATTATTACGATGCAAACACTCTATCTTCAAAACAAATTTCATTCACATTGTTATGTGATCCCATGCGATGCGATGCATAAAAAGCACAAATGTAACACCCTGTTGAACAAAAATAGCAGTTTCATTTCCATCATGTGTTTTGCAAAAATACACAGCTTTGAAAAATGATAACAAACCCTGCCTGAGGCAGTGCAATGTGCTTAAACTACTAGTAAAAAGGAAAGTAAAGCAAAAAGAGAGTAGGGCAGCAAAGTATCAGAGTTGATACCGGTAACCCATCCCTTGAGGTCAATACATCTCTCGCGCCTTCGTTGGGATCCATTGTTTGGTGTGGCACCTCAAGTTTCTCAAGGCAGTGCAAGGAAGTACACCTTTGAAACGTCTGTAGACCTCTGAGTTGACCTCAAATTGTGTCTACTATGAGCAATGCTCCGTGCGTGCGAGGAGCATCCCCTCCCATATCCTTTGTGTATCTTGTGAACTCCACAAATCACTTCAATTATAATGTATTGCAGTACTTTGTATTTCGACATCTTGGATAGCTTACCTTTACCATATTTCAAGTTCCTATACACATTGCGTGCATACGTGCATTGCTTTACTTACATGTGTTCAATTTCAAGTTTCTTTTTATACACATAGCGGGCATACGTGCATTGATTTACTTACATGTGTTCAATTTCAAGTTCCTATACATATTGCGTGCATACGTGCATTGCTTTACTTACATGTGTTCAATTTCAAGTTTCTTTTTACACACATTGCGTGCATACGTGCATTGCTTTACTTACATGTGTTCAATTTCAAGTTCCTTTTTATACACATTGCTTGCGTAGACCGCATGCTTTACTTACATGTGTTCAAGTTCCTTTTGATACACATTGCTTGCGTAGACCGCATGCTTTACTTACATTTGTTCAAGTTCCTTTTTATACACATTGCTTGCGTAGACCGCAAGCTTTACTTACATGTGTTCAAGTTCCTTTTCATACACATTGCTCGCGTAGACCGCACGCTTTACTTACATGTGTTCAAGTTCCTTTTCATACACATTGCTTGCGTAGACCGCATGCTTTACTTACATGTGTTCAACTTTCTTTTTATACACATTGCTTGCGTAGACCGCAAGCTTTACTTACATGTGTTCAAGTTCCTTTTTATACACATTGCTTGCGTAGACCCCATGCTTTACTTACATGTGTTCAAGTTCCTTTTTATACACATTGCTTGTGTAGACCGCGCGCTTTACTTACATGTGCTCAAGTTCCTTTTTATACACATTGCTTACGTAGACCGCATGCTTTACTTACATGTGTTCAAGTTCCTTTTTATACACATTGCTTGCGTAGACCGCAAGCTTTACTTACATGTGTTCAAGTTCCCTTTTATACACATTGCTTGTGTAGACCGCATGCTTTACTTACATGTGTTCAATTTCAAGTTTCTATACACATTGCTTGCGTAGACACGCGTGCTTTACTTACATGTGTTCAAATTTCTTCATACACATTGTGCACGCTGTCACGTGTTCTTTACTTACACGTGTTCGTGCCTTCACAGCATTGTTATGCGCCCCATTCGACTTGCGTTGTCACGCACTTTCGATTGCATTATTAGGGATGTTGCTAACAATATTGTACCTGTTAAGTTTGCTTTCTTTGCAGGCACGATATTGTATGTACGGTTCATTTGAGGCTGGTGCAACCAGACGAACCGGATAGGTACTGTATTCTCCGAGTAAGACGTATCGAGAATTGCATAATTCTCTTACATTCTTTCTGCATTGTAGTGTAGTTTGGTATATGCTAGCTTAAAACTGTCGCATGTTATGCTTCGTTACAGCTTTCTTTGCATGATCATAAGTTATGTTCGGCTCCTTGCATTGTCTTTTGCATTTTGCCCCAGCCTGCGGGCGCATACCTTTGTTGTTTTGTATGTTTGTCTAAGTCTTCGGCCTTGTCAAAAATGGGTCGTCTCCGGGCTTTGACATTCACTCCCGTCATGTTATGACTTCCGAGTTCTGTCAAAGAGGGGAAACTGTAGACACCCCATTTTTGACCGTCCTCAAGACTTGGACGTCACCGTTTGAACAATCAGTGACCATCCTTGTTTGTGTTCGTCTTGAGTTCCCGGAGGCCTCGGCTACGCGCCTTGCCTTAGGATATCTCGGCCCGACTGTTTTGTGCGTGGTTGCGGACCAAGAGCTTGTGGATGTGTTCCTGAGGGAAGGGGATGGCCTGTCGACCAAGCCTCCTGCCCACCAGCCACCTTGCCTTTCAATCGGCCAAATGTGATGGCCGGCCGGCCAGTTTGACTGCCGGTCAGCCACTTTGATGGCCGGTTGACCAAGTGTGATTTTCAACAGATATCTCTGTAGACAGCTGGCACAACTGTCATTCTAGGCCATACCCCAACCCATACCTGGACGTGGGTGTTCTGAGGAGCTGCAGATTGATACATATCTATATCAATCAAGCTCTCTCACATAACAAGAGAGAGATATACAACTTTGAGGAAAAAAAAATCTCTCTCTCTACATTTTCTACCTCGCTCTCTAAGGTTTAGGGCTTGTTTGTGCTCAAAAGTGCATTTTCTTTGCACTTTTGCACACAAACACCTAGTTCTCTACTCCCTTTATTGAGCTGAGGTTCTTAGAGGGGATTTTTGGGGTGATTTGAAGCCTTTTTTGGTCCAAAAGTTGTTGATTTACTGCTGTGCTTCAAGGGTGAGCTTTTTACCTCTTTTAAGCCTTGTTTTCATAGCTTGTTTTTCCATATTTGCATGCTGTTTTAGACTTACCTCTCAACTAAAAAAAGTCTTGTTTTTAAGTCCCTAACATGTTTGTTTGAGGTCATTTTGGTGTTGGGGATGATCTACCCCCTTTTGAGCTTTGTTTTGCCTTGTTTTGGACCACTTTTGTTGACCTCCGATCTAGTCTTTTTTTGGCCCTTTAACCACTGAATTCTAGAGGAATTTCAGTGGTGGAGATGGGGTTTTGAAGTCCCAAATGGGTGGGGGTTGTACCCCCTCCCTTGCTTTTGTCGGTTTGTGTTAATGGCTCACCAAATGAGCATGTGTTTCCATCTTCTTGAGCCCTTGTTTGAGCATGTTTTCGTGAGTTTCCAGACCTGCCTTGACTCTATTTTTGCTTGGTTTGGTCACCCCTTGCACGCTTCTAATACTTGTAGTGTAATCCTACTTGAGGCTCATCAAAGTGACATGTTTCTCAAGCATGATTTGGCTCCTCTTCAGCATGTTTTTGGTAGTATTTTGGCATGTCATAACTCTGTTTTGCATTGGTTCGGACACCCCTTGCATGCTCCATGTACTTGTAGTGCAATCCTCTCTCTAGCCTTAATATATATCATGTGTTTAGACCATCATTCTAGCATATTTTGGTTTAGCTCTGAGAAGATTTTGTCCATGTTTTGCCATGCTTTAGCTCTGTTTTGGGCTGATTAGAGCATCCCTCATTGGCTTCTTGCGCTTGTAGTGTAAATCATGCTTATTGGCCCACTTTGCTTGGCATTTTACCCTTTCATTCTAGCATGTATTGCTTGTGTTTAAGCATGGTTTTGGCATTGTTATGGCATGCTTAGGGACTATTTTGAGGCATCCTTGATCACATGACATTGTTGCATGCTTGTTGAATAGTTCACGGTTCGCATAATATGACATGCTCATGCTAGCATGGCGTATGTTTAACATGTTATCGCATGTGGTAGCTTGTTGTATTGCATGTTGTGGCATGCTTGTTGCATTGCACTGTACATGTATGCTCTGTGTTCCTTAGGTTGTTGACACCTTTGATTAAGCATGATAAGGTGGCCAACTTGTTGAGTCTCATGTATTGTTTGCACACACTCATTTTTCTATCAATTGATGCAAGTCGACCTCTTTGGCCATCATTTGTTGAGATGCGTGATTGGTGGCCCGAGGGTCGAGGGCCACGCTCCTTTGAGTTCACTACATGATAGGGGGTGTGGCCATGCACACATTTGTTTGAAAATTCCATGCCATACACTTCTTGCCCTCTACTGCTATCAACAACAGGTTTCAGCAGGAAGAATTGGCCGGCCGACAGTGTTCAGTGCCGACCGGCAAAACGTGTTTGGCCGAGAGCATAAGATTTGGCTGATAATCCCATTCCCATGGCCGGTGGCATTTTGTTCTGGCCGGTGACACTCTAGGGCACTCAGGGAGTGATTCGAAGCAATTCTAGAAATTTATGTGATCCGCAGAGGGGCAAGGCAGTGTAAACAGAGGCAACAGTGCTATGGCATGAGTTTCCGAGCGGGGCAAGTCAAG